>NC_045438.1:29139887-29165888 GCF_002776525.5 Piliocolobus tephrosceles | reverse complement strand
TCATAGGTGGGAACTGAACAATGAGCTCACTTAGACTCGGGAAGGGGAACATCACACACTGGGGCCTATCATGGGGAGGGGGGAGGGGGGAGAGATTGCATTGGGGAGTTATACCTGATATAAATGATGAATTGATGGGTGCTGACGAGTTGATGGGTGCAGCACACCAACATGGCACATGTATACATATGTAACAAACCTGCACGTTATGCACATGTACCCTAGAACTTAAAGTATAAAAAAAAAAAAAAAAAAAGAAATGAAAACAAACAAACAAACAAAGCAAAACAAAAAAACTGAAAGCAACTCTATCCAAATAAAAATATCCATTCTGCTACAAAGGAATTATGGGAGATTTTGCAGTAGGCTTTAATGCTGTTATATTATTTTTACTATAAACACAGGTAAAAAAAACATTCTTTCCGTTTAGGCATCTCAGTGTCTTGTACTACCACCTTCATATAAGAAACACATATTGTCACCAAATGATAGAATTAGAAAGAATCTTAAAGGTCAAGTCCTCTTAGCCTTGATAATTAAAGGCCCTCTTCTGCCCACTCACTTCAATAGCATTAAAGGATTATTGATGAATGAACTGTGTGACCGCCTCCACCACAACTGGAAGGTTTCAGGTTTAGAAATAGGTTCTCCATGAAAGAGTGCCTGGGAGTACTGCAGGAGTGCCTTATAAAAAGATCTGGCTTCTAAATGATGCTGGCGAAGAAAAAGGAATACAGGCCGGGCGCGGTGGCTCAAGCCTGTAATCCCAGCACTTTGGGAGGCCGAGATGGGCGGATCACGAGGTCAGGAGATCGAGACCATCCTGGCTAACACGGTGAAACCCCGTCTCTACTAAAAAATACAAAAAACTAGCCGGGCGAGGTGGCAGGTGCCTGTAGTCCCAGCTACTCGGGAGGCTGAGGCAGGAGAATGGCGTAAACCCGGGAAGCGGAGCTTGCAGTGAGCTGAGACCCGGTCACTGCACTCCAGCCCGGGCGACTGAGTGAGACTCCGTCTCAAAAAAAAAAAAAAAAAAAAGAGACAGGAAAAAAAAGAAAAAGGAATACACCTTTGAGCACAGTTTTAAAGTAACAGTATGTTAATGCAAGGCAAATTTGTTTTATTTGAAAATGCCCCAAGTTCCTATCTGTTAAGAAGACATTCTTACTATTCCTTGGTGGTTTTTTGGTTTGTTTGCTGGAATTTTTTGGTGAAAATAGAATCTCAATGCTAATCACCCAGAGTATCTTTTAAACATCCATGGTTTCCTTTCTGCACTAGAAGTTGATGTTTGAAGGGGGTAAGGATTGGAACAATTTTGCATCCATATGGAAGGAAAAACCAGACATCTAAGATGAAGAGGGTAGAGCTTTCCTAATCTCTTCCCTAGATTCTCTCTAGTGGTCTAAAAAGATAATCAATTTCAATTCCCACCTGCCAGTCTTTGGCTGACAATAATATAGTTTCCTTTAGTGACTCTAAGAGTAGCTTATAAAAGGTGCATCTTTAGAGCAATCACAGTTTGCTCTGACAAGCAGAATTTTGGTCCACAGCAGTTTTCAGACCTGTTCTAAGCAAACTCAGTGGCTACCCCTTTTAGCAAAGAAGACTTTGAAAACTCAAGTGCTGCACACAGAAAACACTCCTACGTATCCCAACCCTTCCTCTGAGCGTCGGTGAATGAGATTGGTCCCTGTTCAAGCTACTGGATTTACTGTATTGGAGATCATTTATCTTAGAGGTATGGGGCTGGGATTACTCAGGGAATGAAAACCAAAAAGCTCTCTCAATACAATAGATTATTTTCTCCCAAAACTGAATGTTAGTTGTTTTATAAACCAAGTTACACACCTAGATACATACACACAGTAAAAGAAAGAATAGAGAAAAATCCTAGATAATGCAAGTTTAAGAGTCCCCTCACAAACATACAAAACAATTTTCTTCAGGATATCAACATTATTTCAGAAACATGGGATTTTCTTCTTCAACTAAAGGACAATTTTCTCAACTGTTCATTTTGCATTTCAAGGCAACTTTTGCCAAAGGGCAAAAGGTGATCCCTAAAAATTCACCTGCAAATTATTTCTGTAATTTATGTAAAATAATGTGAGATTACATAGCATCATGAAATGGTTAATGCTCAGACTCTTAGAGAAGGTTTTCAAAAAGAAAAACAGCATGAAAGATTACAGGTTACAAGGTTATAAACCTCCTTTTATTCCAAGCAGAACAAATATAATTTTGAAATTACAGAAGAGCAAAGAAAATTACTTTTTTCTGTAGACAATGAGCTTCTAACTAAGGGCCTTTTCTGTTGGGGATTTGTGTGGAGAGAAAAGAACGAGAGGAATGAGGAGCAGTCTTGCTAAAACAGCCTACTCTATAAAATGACCTATACAATTATTTTTACAGTGAGTGTTTCACCAGAGCAGAGCCCTATCTCTATCTCAATTTAAAAGTGCTTATTGCAAGGAACTTTGAAATGTCCAAATAAGACACCTGGTTTATTTAACAAGCTAAGGAAAGAATTGCCTGACAAAGTCCCACCAATAAACTTTGTTAGCTCACTGGAAGAATAAACCCATTACAAAAATCATCATAAAAAGTCACCATCCAGGTGATCAGTCTCCCAGCTCCCTGACGTCATTCCCTGCTGTCTCTCACCTCCAGAGCCAGGTGTCCGAGGAAAGCCCTGGCTCTCTTCAGTCTTTTTCAGTGGCTCTGTGTGCTAAGAAATTAAGAATTTTTATTGTGTGAACTCCATAACTGACAATGTTGCAAATTTACATGCATGAAGCATAATGTCAACAAGCCAAATCCTCTTTCTACTGTTTTCTGTCTGACTACTTTCTTCCACATTTATATCCAAAAAAATATATTATAAATGACTGAATGGTCATGTGTTTCTTTCTGCCACCGGATGAGATGCTATGATAGAGATAAATCCATTTGCAAAAAGATAATAAATAAATGTACTCCAAATGTAAATTTTTGTATATTAGAAGAAAAGCAAAAACAATTCCAAACTGTCTAACATCCTCAAACTTCTAAAGAAAATGAAAAAAAAATCTTTCAGAAAATTTTATAAGAGAGTTATCTACCCATTGACCAGTTCACTGTAATGTGATTTGACCATCACTTCAAAGGTTAAGCTTGATAGAAAATACAAAATATCTAATGACACGTATTGGAAACATGCTATACCTTTCTGAATCAAGGAAACTTCAAAGGAAAGTTTGAAGTGTCACAAGAATTAACATTTCTTTTTTTATTAATTAAAAACAATAATTTTCTGACCAGGTAAGATGGATCATGCCTATAATTCCAGAACTTTGGGAGGTCAAGGTAGGAGGGTCACTTGAGGTCAGGAGTTCAGGACCAACCTTGGCAACACAGCAAGACCCTATCTCTACAAAACATTAAAAAATTCACCGGGTGTGATGGCATACACCTGTAGTCTCAGCTACTCGGGAGGCTGAGACAGGAGGATTACTTGAGCACAGGTGTTTGAGGGTACAGTGAGCTATGATCATGCCACTACTTTCTGGCCTGGGTGACAGAGTAAAAACCTTTAAATAAATAAATAAAACAAAAATAAAAATACAGGTAACAGAGCATTATACAGCCTTTAGAAAGGCATGTTTACAAAAATTTCAGTAACATGATAAATGCTTATAATAAACTACCAAAAAGCATTCACAAACGGTAAGCTTATTTCTTATAAAAGACTAAAACAACTTACAATGTTGAGAAAGTACTTAACAAGTGATTTCTTCTTTTCTCTTTTTCTTTTCTTTTTTTTTCCTTTGAGACAGAGTCTCACTTTGTCACCCAGGCTGGAGTGCAGTGGTGGCATCTCAGCTTACTACAACCTCCATTTCCCGGGTTCAGGCGAATTCTCATGCCTTAGCCACCCAAGTAGTTGAGACCACAGGTGTGCGCCACCACACCTGGCTAATTTTTCATATTTTTAGTAAAGATGGGGTTTCACCATGTTGGCCAGGCTGGTCTCAAACTTCTGACCTCAAGGGATGCCCCCGTCTCAGCCTCCCAAAGTGCTGGGATTACAGGTGTGAGCCACCACTCTTAGCCTCTTCTTTTCTCATATAATTTGAATAAATTATTCCCACAAAGTTCTTTGGGTCCCATGGCCTCCAAAGTTTTAATACTTGCCAGAATTATTCAAAAAATTTTAAAAAGGAAAAAATAATCTTTTGTACTCATAATGAAGGCGGTATTCAACATGTCTTGATATCCATTTTTACCTCGATGCCAACCACCTGTGATTTGTTAAAACACTGAAAATTAAAAGGAAACTAAAAATACTTACTAGCTTTCTAAATCACAACAGCTCATAATCTATTGATCAGTATTTTCAGAGACCCAGAAAGCTACATCTGGATACACAGCTGAGTGAAGATGGCTATGGGAACCAGATTATTTGCCATCTCCAGGCATTCAAGTGTCCAAACTTCAATTTTATTAAGACGGCATCATGAATATTTCAAAACATCAAAGTGAATAAGGCCAAGAATGGGAGCAGACTATCCCCTGTCATGAATACTCCCCATGTGGCTGCTGTGGAATGCCAGCATGCTGGAACTTGCTGCTCACCTCACAGTGTCTCATTCTCTCCAGGATGGCATTGCTGACTTCCCAGCAATCGGGAAGAGAAAAATTCCAAGCCTAGGGTGGCTCTTTTTCTGAGCTAGTTATTGCCCTTAGTTTGATATGACGTGTTCCTCAGTTGAGTGTCACTGTCTTGCCCAATGCCACAGACAACTAATGAATCCCATGGAGCTACTGTCTTAATTCAATAGAATGTGACAAATTTAATAATGTCTGAGCAAATAGATACGGGCCATAAGGAGGAGTCACAAACACAGTGTGACTTCATGCCTGGCCTCAAGGAACTCACACAGTTCCTTGGGTAAGATGCTTTGCTTCCTGATCTAGAGTCGCTAGGGAAGCCCAAGCAGGTGCCTTGAGGAACCTGGTCACAGACAAATGACTTCACACATAACACAAATGTTCCTGCTTCGTGCCACTACCTTGCCCGTTCCCCAAGAAGATGGAAGGATAAGTTCTTGAAGGCCAGAGGAAGGGGGATACTTTTAGTGGGGATGCAGTCATTATCCTGAATCCATACACTAGTCCCCAAAAATCAAGCACTCGATTCTCCATCAACAGAGCTGAAATGGGCTCTAATTTCTGGTAACATTGCCAGTGGTAAAATCTTGGGAAAAAAAGTCATTCATGTTCCACGCTCCACTCAACTCTTTTTGTTGTCCTGAAGACATTAGGTCCACTTCTACTACTTACAGCCATGGGTTTAGGATAGAGAAAGAAGATAGACCAGTCACTGTCATTTCATACAAGCTCATCTGATGGCACGAGCAAAGCGCCCTGAAAGTGCTGGAAGGTGCAACCAACTCTCCTGAGACAGGCCGGAGAAGACTCCATGAAAGAGGTGCACTAATTCAAGGTGGGTCTAGAAGAATGAAAAATGCCTCCCCAGCAAGGACTTCCCATTCAGGCAGAGCTAACAGCTGTTTCACGTAGAGCATGCATGCATGCAGGGCAAGTGCATCCAGGTGAGAGGGAATGGAGAGGCGAGTGCAAGCCAAAAGGGAAGGGAACAACATTGGGCAGTGTCCACTTTGTGCCATATACTGTGCCAGATCTTCACTTACATGACCTTTCATACTGCCCCCCCACCAACCTCCTAAGATGGCCATGCTGCCCTACACTAAACTGGGGCTCTGCAAGGTCAAGTAATTTGCCCAAGGTTTCATAGCTCTTACGTAGTAATGCTCTAATCCTCCTGTGATTTTCAGATTATCCTTGGCAATGGGATTCTTTCTTCCAGACAAAGTCTCAAGTGAATCATAAGTAGCCCAGATCATAAAAGGTTCACTATATATATCTTTAAAACTATCTTTGAAGGAGAGCCACTTCAGGAAGGCAGCCAGATGGCAGTGTGTTCTGGAGTGAACGGAAGAGGAAGCCACAGATCAGAGAAGCTGCCGACATGTCGGCTTACCAGACTTTCAAATGTTAACCTTCAGTCAGCAATTTCTCAAATTCTACTAGATAAACTATGGACCTAAAGGGTAAAAACCAAATAAACCTTTCTGGTTCCTAGACTTGAATTTTAAAATGACACCATCTTTCCATAAACTTTTAATCTGCACATCTCAACAACAACAAAAAGGTAGCCTCTCATTGTCCAGGTAGAATATCATCCTGTCTGTCTGGCATAGCACGAGGCAGTTTTGAGACCACCCTCAATGTTGTGCGGTTGTCACAGAAACATGGTGGACGTTCTCTGATCACTGAACTGGGAGGAAAATTATTAGAGTCTCCGGCACTGCAATCCGAGCCTGATACTTGTTCTTCTGCAACTTCTCAACTGATGTATGTGTCCAAGGGAAAGTCAACTTCCACAAATATAAACATCCTCTCTCATCAGGAAAACAGCCACTTCCCTCACGGGCCATCTTTAGAGATGGTTCACCAAAAGGCACAGATTTGAAAAAAACAAAACTATATTTTTTTGGTTAGGGGCAGGCAAGAGGATGGATCATCAGATACAGCCAGCAATATCTAGCACTGCTTCTTATGACACATTGCTGATGAAGGCCATCCATAACTGACAGACACTTATGCCAGGACAGATAGGACCACTGATAAGTTCCCCTTCTAAGCATTCAAATAAGAAGAAAAAGGCGCCAAAGGATTGATTGGAGGCTTCTTATTAAACAGGAGACCCTGAATGGCACTGTACTAACTCCCAGATGACTCAAAGTCTAGGAGAGTTTTTACCTTATACGTCTAAGTCATAACTTAAGAGAGTACTATGGGTATATTAAGCATTGTTAGGTGCTTTGATAACTTCATTTTAAAATTTACTTCTGAAACTTAATTTTTATTTTTCTAGAGACAGGGTCTCGCTCTGTTTCCCTGGCTGGAGTACAGTGGCATGACCACA
Organism: Piliocolobus tephrosceles; assembly: GCF_002776525.5. Classification (NCBI taxonomy): domain Eukaryota; kingdom Metazoa; phylum Chordata; class Mammalia; order Primates; family Cercopithecidae; genus Piliocolobus; species Piliocolobus tephrosceles. Next base: position 29,158,894 of record NC_045438.1, on the reverse strand, counting down.
GCTTTCCGCAGCCTCGAATTCCTGGGCTCAAACATTCCTCCTGCCCTGGCCTCCCAAAGTGCTGGGATTACAGGCATGAGCCATCATACCCAGGCTTAAATTTTGAATAGTGTAAAAATTGTAAAAAATGAAAAGACTATGTTGGTAGATTAGAGAAACATAAAAGAAATGTAATTAATCACCTTAGGACAATGCTCACACAAGGCTGATTTTGAATTTTTTCGTATTCATTTCATGTACTACCAGTGACTCTCTACTATGTATTTCACTGTAGGGAAATAAGAACAAGGATGTGATGTTCCCTTAGGGTCCACCATCACATACACAATGGGCCAAGATAAGCTCCCAAATGGGAAGGTTAAATGAAACCTCCAATAAAAGTTGTCTTTTCTCGTCAATTTTAATGAGCTAAAATGCATTCATAATAAAAGCCAGGGTAGCCCTCAGAGTCTTCTGATAGCTATTCAATCACTTCTTTTCTAAATTTTATACTTTCCTTATAGTGTCCTGGCAAATAGCTTAAACTTCTATTTGTGGCTTTACAAACATCTATAACAAAAATAATATATCACCTAGTAGTAAGCCTGCGGATGCTTTAAAAAAGTATAACGGCCTACTAAACTGGAAGGCAGCAATGGAGTTGACAGTAAGAATATATTAGTCATCAGCATGATCATGAAATTGACCTTCAGGCGCACTATTCTATCATTATTTTATTGTGAAGGTGTGACTATGTCTATCCTGTTCTAACAGTATCAACAACTATGACATGAAATTCAAAAAAAAAAAAAGATTTTCAGTAACTTGTAATCCCATTTCACTCAAAAATTTGAAGGTTATATACTACATCGGAGTTGCACTTGTAGATTAAACTGAAGAAACTGAACCCAAATATTCAAAAAGGGCTTCAGTAAGGACCATGTGCGAACAAAGCTTTATTGCGAATATCATGTAGCTTTCATCAGCAGTAGCACATCCCAGCTTTTATCCTACTACTAAGGCTGCTACTTCTCGGTATGCTCTCTATCCACCCTGAAATGTAGAAATTCCCAAAGCTTGTTCCTAAGCCTCCTTCTTTTCTCAATCTCTATTCTCTCCATAGCTTTATTTATCAACTACATACTAACGATTCTTAAATTTAAGTCTCCATTCCATATTTTTCAACTGAGCACCAGCCCCATCTGTCTGTCTGAGCTCCTGCCCCATCTGTCCCATCTGTGCTCTTTCCCCTAAGATGTCTCACACGCATCTCAATTTAATGTGCCCCATACTGAACTCATGCCCTAACTAGTAACATCGACTGGTTCTAGCCAGTCTATGCAGAATGCACAGTAAGGGTTTTTGTGTACTCTGCTTCACTGTTTGACATTGGAGGGTGGAAAAGTCCATCCACCCACAGATCGTGTTAACCCCACCATTTTTTGTAGGTGGGACCCATGGAGAGGCATGAAGCTCAATTGCGCATGCGCACATTTCTCCCTTCGTTAATATTTATGACTCTCCTATGGCTTATTGAATATGCTCATTTAGCCACCACATTCAGCATAAATTCCTGTTCCCTTTGTTCCTCCCTCTAAGTATCTGTTTCTGGCTTCTGGCTAGAAGCTATGCTTCCCAGCCTGTCAGAATGGCCACCCCACAGGCTGTAACCCTTTATGAGAAAGAAAGTCTCCCCCTTTTCTAAATTGTAATTTTTTCCAGTTTAACACAGTGTTGTCTGAAAAATTCACCACACAGCTCTCAATCAACAACAAAATTTTGTTCACACCTCCTGTGGTTTGAATGTGTCCCCCAAACTTCACGTGTTAAAAACTTAATCTACAATTCAAAAGTGTTGGAGGTGGAACCTCTGAGAAGTGATTAGGCCACGAGTCCTCTGCCCTCATAGATGGATTGATGCCATTATGGAAGGAGTGGGTTAGTTATAATAGGAATGGTTTCTTCATAAAAAGAATGAGTTGAACCCCCATATGCTCTCGTCCTTCTGCCATGAGATAACGCAGCAAGAAGGCCTTCACCAGTTGCCAGCACACTGATATTGCCAGCACTCTACTAACCCAGTCTTCAGAACTTGATAAATACATTTCTTTTCTTTTCTTTTTGAATTACCCTGTCTGTGATATTCATGTTACAGAAGCATGAAATAAACTAAGATGCCATCCAAAGTAAAATATCACTCCCTAGGCTTGGGAATTCTATGGGCTATTCTTACTTAAGATCTTTTTTTTTTTTTTTTTTTTGAGACAGAGCCTCACTCTGTCATCCAGGCTGGAGTGCAGTGGCGCGATCTCGGCTCACTGCAACATCCGCCTCCCAGGTTCAAGTGATTCTCTGCCTCAGCCTCCTGAGTAGCTGGGATTACAGGCATGATCCACCATGCCCGGCTAATTTCTTGTATTTTTAGCAGAGAGATGGGGTTTCACCATGTTAGCCAGGATGGTCTCGATCTCCTGACCTCGTGATCCGCCCGCCTCGGCCTCCCAAAGTGCTGGGATTACAGGCGTGAGTCACCTTGTCTGACCAAGATCTTTATTAATATCACTTTCACATGACCACATGATTTCTAAGAACATTGAATTTGAGTTCAGGGCCCATCAGGCAGGCCTATAACTGACACAGACACCTGGGATTTTACTCACTGAATACTTCTTCTGAGACTAGTAATAAAAGTGAGGGTTAGGCCCAACAAAACCCCCACTGATGGGCCTGAACTCTAATTAAATATTCTTAGAAATTATGTGGTCACATGAAAGTGATATTGATAAAGGTTAGCTTCCTAGCAGATACTTCCCATACAACTCAGAGTAAAGTCCAAAGTTTCCTTGTGACCCCAACAGCCTCTGTGAGCCCCTGCTTTGTTCTAATCTATGCTAATGCTACTCACACAGTCCAAGCCAACACCCACACTCCACACTGACTCCTCATGGCCTTCGTACTTTCTATTCCTCCCGCAGTGCACTCCTTCACCAGATATTCTAATGATCTCTTCCCTCACATCATTCAGGTCTCTGCTCAAATGTCAGACCTTATCAAAGAGGCCTTCCTTGGCCTTGCTACTCTAACCCCATCCTAACGGCTATTAGTCCCTGGGCTCTGCTTTATTTTTCTTCTTACTATTTGTCACAACAAATTATACATGTACTATCTGTCTTCCCCAGCTGGAATATAAGGCTCATAAAGACAGGAACTCTGTTTTGTTTCCGATTACATTTCCAGTGCCTAAAATAGTACATGGTAAGTACTCAGAAAATATTTATTGAATGAATAAATAAAAGAATAAATGAGTGAGGGTCTACTGGAAATGAAAGCAGCAGGATTGAGGCCTCTTCCAATCCAAAACTACAGGAGGACTTGGAGGAGCAGCTTAGGTCACCGTCCTCTGAAGCCAAAGAGTCAATATGTAGCCCCACATGCAGGAGGATAAAGAAGAGAGGGCTGGGTTCATGGGGCTCTAGGTAGGAATAAGTCCCAGAGGCCTGCAGCCAGATAGGTCTCCTGCCAAATAAACAGATGAGATGCTGGCAGTTGGGGCAGGAGAACAGGGAATCCCTAGGGAGATATCTCTAGAAACGAGAATTGCGATGCAGGTGGCCTTGTTACTTGGAGATGGATGGCATGTGCTGCCTTTTTATCTGTGACTTCTTTTTTGTAATCTGTCTTTTCAAATCACTTAACCAAATACCAGACTAAAGGAATTCCTGAATTAATTCACAATCTCACTCCTCATTACTGCCACCCCAGCATAGACTCAGGGAGTATCATATAGCATCTTACTGCAAAACTCTTTCCCTTGTGCTAAGTACTTAGAGTGTTACCCAATGGCTCTCTAGCCTGTGAGTTTCTTGAGAAAAGCTTGTTATGCTCTTAGCATAGAACACAATGGCCAGCACTTAGTATGCGTACAATAAATGTCAGATGACTTAATAAGTATATTTGGCGAGATCTCCCAGAAGACACTGAGCTAAATATTCATTAACAAGCATCATTAGTTATATGTTATTATTGTCTTATATTCAATTATGCATGAAAAGTTCTGAATGGAGGTTATTTCGAGAATTGGGAGACTCACAAAATAAATAAGGAATTTCCACAAGTCAAGTAAAGTGTGATAAGACCAAGTGATATTAATAAAATCTTTATATAAAATGTGGACTTTCCAGAGATTTCTACTTAACTAGAGAGAAAAAAAAAAATGTATGTGAGGAAGATGATTATGCTTGTGTATTTTTTATTTTTCAATATTTCAATTTTAGCATTTTGAATATAATTTAAAATTACGGTTAATATTTAGAGTATAAAGAACATATTATCCATATTATCCTTTTTTTTCAAAGAAAAGGCTTAGTATTTTCATAAAAATACTGTTTTGTGTGATTTTCCTGAGTGCAGTGGCTCACACCTGTAATCCCAGCACTTTGTGAGGCCAAGGAAAGGTGGATTGCTTGAGGTCAGGAGGTCAAGACGAGCCTGGCCAACATGGTGAAACCTCATCTCTACTAAAAATACAAAAATTAGCCAGGCATGGTGATGTGTGCCTGTAGTTCCAGCTACTTGGGAGGCTACTTGTGGAGTCCCAGCACAAGAATCGCTTGAACCCAGGAGGTAGAGGTTGCAGTGAGTCAAAATCACATCACTGCACTCCAGCCTGTGCGACAGAGTGAGACACTGTCTCAAAAAATAATTAATTAATTAATTGAATGTGATAATTATTTAATGTGACAATAATTAAATGTGAAAATAATTTAATTAATTAACGTGATTTTTATATCCTAGGTTAATTTTTTTCTTACAAGTAAAATATTCCATATGGTTAATTCAGTAACATTTATCAAATGCATATAATGTATAAGTCAATATGCTAGGCTCAGTTAAAGAATACAAGTTTCACATAACAAAAACTCTATGGTGGACTTACTAAGCTCTATATATTCTTTTGAAATTGCTATTTATATTTAGTTACATTTATATATTTATTAAATCTATTTACATGTTATATTTATATTAAAACCCCTTTGTAGGTATACATACTGTATATGAAATGTCCTTAACCATATAGTGATACATGATATATCTTGACCATAACTACATATAGTCTCTAATGTGAGCATTGTTTTTGCTCCCAATACAAATATCATCATTACAGTGAAGTAATATTTTGCATTCTTCATCTCAACACTCATTTTTAATAAATGACCTCAAATATCATGCTCCAAAAGAGCAACCTTCTAATGGCTTTCCAGTGCACTGAGTATAAAACCTACTCCAATGCCCCCTCCCCAAATATGTGAGGCTGGCTCCTTATTCTCTCGCAGGTTCTAGTTCAAATGCCTCAAATGCAGGGAGGTTTTCCTTGACCATCTGATCTAAATGAGTCCATGCACTCTCCATGACATCAGACTCTTTACTTTCTTTACAGCACTTTTGACTGCCTGAAATTGCCTTGCTCATTTATATGTTTCCTGTTTGTCTCCTCCATTTACAATGTAAGCTCCTCCATAACTTTTTGTTTTGGTCATTACTGGATCCCCAGCTGGCAGCACAAATATTTAATGAATCCTTTATTAATTAATAAACTTTCTCCTGAGCCAAGTTTACTTTTTAATGCATGTCATAAGAGCTTTTATGTGTCTTATAAGTAAATAAATATATAAGGCATGAATTCCTACACAGTGTTCTGCGTTATTGTTGTGTAAGAAGTTCTGTCTCACTTTTGACAAAATGAGTCATAAATATAATTTAACATCACCTACTGAATGAATCTCCCTAAATAATCATTTGTTGAACAAATGAACAAAAATAATTTTGTTCAAAATTATTGACTGAGATCCGTAAAGGAGAATAGAGTTATTACAATATAATAATATCCTTCAACTTTTAGAAGAAAACCAAAACATTTTTTTATTTTAGTTGTAAATTATTTTTATAGGAATATAGTAGTTGTGGAAAAAATTGAAACTGGCACTCAAAAACCACCTCAAATCGACTGCGACACTAAGTTTAATAGTTCTCTTTACTCTCAATAAGTGTTTTTAGACAATAAAATACCCCGCAGAGGTATGTGTAAGATCTAAATTCCTCTTCTGGAATAAGTCAAAGTTCATTGCTATAAAACTAGGTACTGTGATGTGGTTGAATTTTGTTTGGAAAGGAGAGTAAAACCAGAAGTTTCAAAATTCAGGAACTTTGTTTCTGGGCAATCAGTGACTAACATTACAGAAGTTTTCTAGGGGAAAAATCTCAAGCATTTTCAAGCTGGGTGAGGTGGCTCATACCTATAATCCCAGCACTTTGGGAGTTTGAGGCAGGTGGATTACCTGAGGTCAGGAGTTCGAGACCAGACTGGCCAACATGGTGAAACTCCATCTCTACTAAAAATAACAACAACAACAAAAAAATTAGCCTGGCATGGTGGTGTGCCCCTGTAATCCCAGCTACTCGGGAGGCTGAGGGAGGAAAATCGCTTGAACCTGGGAGGCGGAGATTGCAGTATGCTAAGATCATGCCACTGCACTCCAGCCTGACTGGTGACAGAGCAACATTCGGTCTGAAAAACAAACAAACAAACAAACTCAGGCATTTTCAGATCCCACCTCCCAGCAAAACTTGGTCTAAGGTCACCTGCTGAGGATACAGCCATGGACAAAACAGATACAGGCCTACTTTCACTTGGGTTACAGCCCCAGTGAAAAGCGCAGTTAGAACACTCCATGACTACTAAGACCTAATATCCAAGGCTACAGAGGTGGGGCTGTCAGGGGTTTAGCTCTGCAAAAAGGGGCTCTCAACCTACATCAATCAACTTCTCTCACGGGCTGCCCCACAGCAGAGTCTGAAGAGTCCCCAAACAGGATGTGTATAACACTGGCTTTCAAAAAATCATTCACAAGCTACTTTTTCTGTCATGGGCCCCTATCTGCATGTTCAGAAACACTTATAAGTAAATTTTAAACAGTGAAATGAATCACAATATCTCACACAGTCTACATTCTAAAAGGGAGATTTGGGTAACAAAGGAACAAAATCAGCAGTTAGCATAAACTATTCCTTTTTTCAAAATGGTAGCTTTTTAAAATTTAAAAATAAAAACAACCACCTAGTGAGAGCATGTGAAGGGTAGTTCCATGCACTGTCAGTCATAACTTCAGTTATTTGCAAATCAGTTTGGGATTAAGTATCAAGAGCCTGAAATTTTCATACCCTTTGACCCAGGAATTATCGTTCCACGAATCTTTTTTAAAGAAGTAATCTGATAAACATACATAAAATGGAATATAAATGCATTTATAACCCTTATGCACTAAAAAGAGAATCTGAAATTTGAAGAAAGATTCATCAAAGTGCCACTTATAACACTAAATATTTAGAAATGGCCTAAAAGTCCAATTTTAAGGGACTAGTTAATAAATTATGGTATGTCCACATAATCCAATATTATACTGACATTAATAAAGCTTGCCTAGAAGTTGGAAAATATTTAAGACATAAGATTAAGCAAACAGAGTAGGTTGTAATACGCTATTAAGCAATACGGAAAAAATCATTAAAAATAAGGAGAAAGAAAGTGCCAGAATGTTACGAGTGCCTTTGGGTCACAGGATTACAGGCAAATTTTCTCCCTGACTTTTTATACTTAACATATTTCCCAAGGTTTTTATTGGGAGTGTGTATCGCCTTCATGATTAGAAAATATAACATCTCTTCAGAAATGCTAACTCCATTTTATGACAAATACTCGCACATGTATGTTCACTAAGCCAATCTGACTGACTTTGCCAAGGGAAACAAAATTTGTGTCTCTCTTATGCCAACCTCAGCTTAGAGACAGTACTGAGATTCTTTGGATTCATCCTGTATTTAAGCCCAAAGATGTTGACTCTCAAAAGGAAAATATTTTTTTTTCTCCCCAGCAGTTGCTAATCTATCAGCACCTCTGTGATTAGCTCACTATTTACAAGAAAGAGCCTACTCTTATTCAGCATTGCTTTTGTGTCACGAGCCTCTAATATTCTTTCCATATCTCTACCAGCTTTATTTCAAAGCATCGTAATCATTTGTTTACATATTATTCTATTGAGTTGTTCTAAAAGTTTTATACATGGTTGTTTTATCTCTCCGAATAGGCTACAAGGTTCTCGTAAATACTTCTATTTTTATACACTTTCTCATTCCCCTTCCTCTTGTCGTACATATATACACAGTGGATTGCACACACATCCAGTCACACACCTAAGCGGATACAAATTTGATCTTATATTTGTTGGGGAACGATATGATGTCACTCACATTCTACTAGTAACTCATTTTACTTACAGCATCCTCAAGTACACACCTTTATAACTAGAGTGTGTTTCATGAACCTACTACATTCAGCATGTGCTAGCGAGTGTCCTCTCTCCCTCTCTATATGTGTCTACTTCTTAATTTTTCATATTTCAGGGCAGAGTATCTGTATGTATAAAGGTAAATTCAGGCCATGGCAGCTGGCAGAGGTCCCTTCTCTTGAACTGAAATCAGTGACTTAAATTAAGCCTTCCAAACATCTGACTCGCTGACGTATCTACCCTGCATAATGATAGAGATCCTGTACTGAGGGGAAAAAACCTACTAGATTATTACGTTTTCTGCCAAAGCTGGATATAATCCTGCTGGACAATTCTCTTCAGACAGTCTGCTCTTATCTCACACTCAGATGTCTAAAAGTTAGCTTACTGTCTTCCTTCACAACTATATGCCCCTGCTGATTTCCCCATTTCCATCTCTCAGACTTGATATCGACCTTGTTCTGCTAGCACCAGGATGACTCCCTGAAGATCCAGGAAGAGGTCTGGATTCCAACAGATCTGGGTTCCATGCCAGCTCTTTCACTTTCCAGTCTGGCTCCAGGAGCCTAGGCCAGTCACTGAACCTTCTGAGTCTCCATTTCCTGGCTCAAGAAAAGTGGTGGTGGAGGGGAGGCATAATATTTACCCTTCTGGAACTTATAATGAAGATTTAGTGAGATTACGTATCTAAGGCACATGGCCTTACAAATGTTAGCTCCTTTCTCTGACAGTGCCTGACAACTCATAAAATCCTGTCTCCCTCTGAGGAGCTGCCCATTCCATATCCTTATCGACTTACACCAGGAAGGATATTTAAAGCCATGGCAGATGGTAGAGTTCCTGTTCTCAGGTCAACAATCAAACCCCAGTTGTTCTATTGATCTGCCCATCTGTTCGACTTCCTGATAATTCTCCCATTCCCTTTCCTTGCTATACCCCAAACCCTAAACCCAGAATCGATGCATGTGATATTCTTTCCTTTCCGAGAATGTCTTACCTTGACATTCTTGTCCAGGTAGGCTCTGAACATGAATGCCATGCGCTTTCACCCTAATAACTTCTGTTCTGTGCCTTCTATTTGACCTGGAATTCTGGTACTCTCATTTCCTATCAGAAGGGCCAACCTTTAGCTGGTCCTTCAGTGTGGCCTGATACAGTGAATTTGACCTTGAGGTTGAGAGGTAGTTTTCCATAGTGGTTAAAGCAAGGCTTTGATGTCCGACTGCCAGGGATTGATTTCCAGCTGTACTGTCTAATGGCCTCATAACCTTCAGTAAGTTATTTACCTCCCTGACTTTGAGTTTTCTCTCATTGGAGGGCTATCATGAGATTTATATAACATTAATATAATAACTTTAAAGTATGCAACATGAACCTACCATACTAAGTAGATCCTTGGTAAATGTCAGTTCTACGCATGCCCCTAGCACTCATGGTGACTACAGGCCTCCTGTCTACACAATCCATTTGCTATTAACCTATCTACCATGCACAGCCATTTCACCTACTGGCCTAGGCTGACTTCCTAGTCTACACCCTCCTGGTCTATTTCATTGCACAAGTGCTTCTGTCAACATAAACGCTCCTTCATCCTGACATATAACCTCACAAGAACTTCATAATATTGCTCACAAATTCTTGCTGCCAATTGGAAAATTCTTACTTTAATTGGAAACCTATCATCTTATGCCTCCTAAATGATAATCCTAATCTGTGCCTGCCACTCCCCTCTGCTCATTTCCAACAACCCAATGAATTTGCATAAACAATAGTCCTGTGTTAATCACTTCAGCTCCCTGTTCAAATTTTCACTGGCTCTACAATGGCCAAAGTAGGGGGTCTCCAATCTCATCATCAGTAGATGGGCAGGGCTTTTGGAAACAAAATCTCTGGGCTGGAAATAAGGCACAGGGATATTTGCTAGAAGTACATAGATATGAATAAATGGTGGCTTCCCATTCAATAGTATTCTGGAAACAATCCTCCTTTTAATAAAGTTTAAATATGAGGGCATTATTTCATAACTGGGCTATACCTTGCTTGGGAGAAAGATCCCACTTTTGGGATATGCATAGTCTTGACATCTGAGATGCTTCCATGTGTAAACTCCAGATCATTGTGCAGAGGGCTGTCCCAAAAAAGGAAGGAATTTTTCCAAATAATAGACACATTGTTTTTGATTGGCAGCATTATATTTTTGGGAGAACCACACCTCTATGTAATCTTGACAGAACTGCCTATCATAGTGCCCTACCAGCCTTCTCCTCCTCATCCCAGCAGCAGAACCACATATACACAGGGTTGGGCACACAATTTAGTCCAATACAATCAGAGTAGCACTCTCCGCTAGATACAGAGACCAATTCAATTACCACTGATCAGGGCCAATCAGAGCCCTTCAAGGAGATTTATAAAAATGGGACCTGGAAGAGAAAGACCTCTTTTTCTCATAGATGAAAAGCTCAGGAATGTGGGTTTAGAACTACCCAGAGTCATCTTTCTCCATACTCAGAAAGAGTGCCTCAGAATACAGCTGACCCAGAGAGAAGTGGGGCCGAGAAACGGGGAGCGAGAGAAAGAATCCCAACAAAGTTGTGTAAGTCTCTGAGTTCCAGCCATGACTGAAGCAAGGACCACCTTTGGACTTTCCGGTCACATGACTCAATAAGTCCTTTCTTGCTTTACTTAGTTAAATATTCACACATGCAAGCAAATGAATCCTGAGTAACTCCCTTCTACATGAACACAGAGTGGGGTGGTGAACAGAGTGGGGTGGTAAGCGGGGATTTGTCCCATCTTGGTGTACTTCATGCTCAGGGCAGAGTGATTAGGGCTCTACAGGAAGGAATGTACAGACGCTCATCTTACACCTTGCTAGATTTCTAGGACTTCTGTGTAATTTCACCTCTGGTGACAAAGTTTCCAAAGCACAACTTGCAGAACGCATCCAATCAGTTAGTGATACAGTGGCCCCAGAATCCTCGCCTTTATAGGAAATACATAGATTTCCTTTTTCCAGCATCACTAAAAGCCCTTGGAAGAGAGCTTTCAATTACTCTGTGGTAGTCAAACCCCCAGAATTCCTGCTGGGGAAGAGGGGACCTCAGGGGAGGAGCGGGCACAGAACAAGAGCAGTCAGATTAAACATCAATAATCAGAATTCAAGGCATTTCAGGAAGTCTTGAGCTCATAATTGGAGACTTCCGTGTTCCAGAATGTAACCTAAATTCTTACTCAGAAATTCAACTTCACTTAAAATCTGACCCTAACCTTACGTCTCTCCCCTGTTTACTCAGGGTTTCCAAAGTGAGTTTTAGCTTCTCCTATCTCTACAAATCCTGCAGAAAGGCAGTGGCGCACACTGGTGCAGATGTACTTTGCGGTAGTAGTCCCGGCTTCATCACCTTTCTGCTCTAATTACTTCTGAGGGTTGTCATGAAAATCAATTGCCATGATTTGTGAAAATTCATGGAAAACCACCCAGTACTAACTGAAAGTTGGTATTTTTATTATTTTATTATGTATTTTCAATTCACATAATCAATGTTAGGCCAGATGTCCCAGGCCAGACATCTTTTACTTCTCTTTGCCATTTCCCATTCAATACAACTAGCAAGACCCTTCAGCCTGGCTTCCTTTGACCAAAACCCTACAAACTACCCTCCTACACACACACACTGATTTCTGTCTCTCTTTAATTCTGCCAGAATTTGCCTTGCAGCATTTTTAAAAGAGAACATAAAGATCGCCAGTCCAAAGCCCTCATTCTGCAGATAAGGGCACCAAGAACCAAAAAGGCAGAGGAACTTACCCACTTACCCACAGCCACCTAATCAGTGATTCAGTCAAGATGACAACTCCCCATCCAGGTCCCTTTGCAACACACTATACTGCTTCCCAGTCTGCACTGGTCCCCTGCTGCTCTCAGACCACCTCAGCTGCCAAGTGATCTGTGGTATATTTATCAGTCCCCTCTCCATCAGCCTATAAGCCCATAGAAAAGGCCTGGAGGGGTAGCTAGGATGACACCACAACAAGCACTCACTGATGTTTTCTGAGGTTTTGAGCCCATATCAGATCTCAGCAGACAAAACATAGTGTAAGTCCAGGAACAAGTGGATCTGCTTGATAAAACCGTAAATCAGATATACATTCCTTAATAAAATGAGGTCCATCTCATCTCATTGCAGGTTTGGTTTTCTGTCGCTACACAAGTTATTTTTCCTCTTTTACATTCTACCCTCTATTTGATAAGTAATGTATATGACTACAAGGGCTTATTTTTTATCCTCTACTAATTTTGCTTAAGAAATGTAAAAGGTGACATTTGCTTTTATCTTTGTTCTTATCTATCTTTCTAAGCTAAATATGAATTTCTTTCCTTTATGCTAAGAGTTATCATGAGAAATAGAGTATTTAACCAATCAGTTCAGATCTGCTCCCTCTATATGTCAGTAGTTATCCTTTTCTGTCCAATGAGCTATTGTCAAAATTCTGAAGCTACACAAGTCCAAATATAGCAATGTAACTCTTGGAGCATCCAAAAGCTTCATAAAAAATTCCACTAAGTTAAAATAACAAGTACAACCATCCCTCTTTACAATAATCTTTCCTGAAGAATCCCTTCTGATTATGCGTGTCTTTAGACCCTATACGCATTTACCTAGACCTGCCTCAAAGGCAACAGGTGAATTCTTTCTATGCTAACTGCCTGGAAATTACATACAGGGACTTCCCACACAACTCTACTGAAGGCTTTCCCAGCCTAGATACAAAGCTAATTATAACCAGGGTTACAAATTATAGCTAAATTATCTCATAATTATGAGCTATCTAGTAGGACTTGATTAAAAATCATTCTCAGTGTGTATGTTTTACAGTTAAAAAATCATAATGTTAAATTGTCAAAGCATTTAACTACAGTTTCCAGTTAATGGAAGCATTATTTTCTGTTTAGAAGGACTTCTATTCTTCACTTAAGGTGTTTAAAAAGAATGAAACTACAACCACATGCTTCTGTGTAGGTAAACAGTGGGAAAATAAAGTAAGGTTTTAAAAGTTTCAAAATTAAGTCTACTTTTCACAAAATGATAACGTTTTCTAGTATCAGTAGCCAAATAACAAACTGAAGGTCTTTTTATAAGTGTTTCCATGATTCAAGAAATGACAAAGTAAATAGCTTTCACAACCTCTGGTAATATTTATGCATACAGCCCTATAGAAAGTGTGCCTCTGAATTTGGTTTGATTGCAAAACCAAGAATTCAATATTCTTTCTCACAAACAAGAATAATGATCGATTCTTGAAATGCTTTCTATGCAGTTGTCCATAACTACTTCTGAAGGTATTCAAAAGAGATAAGGCAAGAGACACTCTAGTCCAACATATTTAGTTTTTAAATACACCAGACTAAGGTGGACGGGGGCTGATTACAATTAGTCAATTACATGTATATGCTGCCTTTCTCTCTGACATTACCAATGCCTGATACTGAACAATGAATTGTTACATAAAACACACACACACAAACACACGCACACATTTCTCTAAATCAAACAGCAGTAAATACAGAGAGCTTGCGCCTACACAACTGTGAAGTGTTGGCTTGAACAATTTATAGCAAAAGAATGATTAATGAAGCAAATCTTAGTAGCCTTCAGTCCTTTCTCTTACAGACAAGACTACAGGGAGAAGAGTAGTGCTGAATTCTGCAAATAATTGCTTTGTCTCTCCATTTTGCCTGTGTAGATTCTGCCCCATCCAGATACTGCTTTAGGAAACCCTGACCATACTTTGCTCAATCACAAATTAACACTGTGGACATTACAGAGAATGCTGACTCTCAGGAACCGAGACAAAGGAGGGTGTTGCTTGGAGAAACCCAGCCAGGCGCTCCAGTACTCCGCGTTCTTGGAGGCTGCCCCGCACGGCTTCTCTCGCGCTCCGGGCACTGGGGAGTCCGGACCCGGTGGCGGACTTGGTTTGTTTCCCAAACTTTAGGAGAGACAGCGTTTACCTAACTCTGGAGGCTGCAGCGGAGAGGAGGGCAGGGGGCTGAAGAAGTGCCCGGTTTCGGCTGCAGTGGCGGCCCACCCACCTCCCCACTCGCGGCAGCACCCTTTCCTTTCCCTCACCTGTCCTGAGCACTGGGCCCTGGGGGTCGGGTCGCCTCTCCCGGTTCGCAGTCCTGGTCTCACTCCAGGAGCTGTCGGGATGTCGGGCGCCTCTGGAGGCGGACGAAGAAGGCGGCGGGGTCGGGGGCGTCAGCGGGAATCTCGGCCGCCGTGGGCAGCCGCGGTCTCCCTCCCCATCCCAGGGCTCGGGAGGCCACCGCGGACCGATGAGTCAGGCGAGGGGGCGGGCGGCAAGGGGTGCAAGCGGGCGGAGAGTGGGGGCGCCCCTATGCCCGCGCTGGGGGGGCACCGGCGGCCTCCGGGCATGGGACGCGCTGCTGCTGGTGCTCACAGAGGGCCTCCGCCATCCGGGCGCAGAGTGCAGGCGCGCCTGCCCTCGGAGGGCACTAGGCGCAGCGAGCCGGGCAGGGGAGAGGGAGTCGCCGCTCAGGCGGCGCCGCCACCGTGTCCAAGAAAAACAAAAGGGACCGGGGATGGGAAGGGAAAAGTTTTCTGCTGGGCTCCAGATGGATCCCAGCCCCAAACCTCACGCCACAAAGCCCCGAAGAGGCGGGTTGGGGGCGGGGGCCGGGGCGGGCTTCCAGGGGCGTCGCTGTGCGCCTGCGACCCCGTACGGTGCCAATCTCGCCGCCGCCCCAAAACCTGTGGGAAACCCCAGTCCTGCCACCCCCTCCTGGAGGACGCAGACAGGATCCGCTCCTCCCTCTGCAGGAGCCCAGGCCGGCAGATCCGCGCCCCGGCCACAAAGTTGCACTTCGAGAGCCCGAATCACCCGCAGACAAAACCCATCTTTGGGAACAAAGTACCCGCTTCCAGGCGCTCTTCCCGGGCTGTAAGGCCGGCGTGCGGAAACGGACACACCCACCCGCGGGGCCCGCCTCTCGCTACCGCGGGACCACGGGTTCCAGAGCCAGGGACCCGGCTCCCCCAGTTCTCCGGAGCGGCTGGGGGAGCTCCAGCCGACTCGGGGTGTTCCCGGAGCAGGCGCCGCAAGACCCTGGCTCCACGCCCCTCGGACGCTTTCTGCTCAGATGCAGCCCGGCGGGCCGGGGTCCCCCTGGCGGGCTGCGCGGGCGCTGCGCTAGCAAAGTCAAACCTGGCCGGAACAGACGCGGCCAAGGCCCGCTCCGTCCACGCGTCCTGCCGGCCCAGAAAGGGACCCCGGAGAACGGCTTGGGGGCGAGAACCATGGGCGGGGGGAATGGAAGACAGGGGGAACTGAAGCACGGAGGGCTTCGATGAGCAGTGCAGATGTTCAACTCCAAACATCAAAGCCAACGGAGGTTCAGGTTACTCCTCCCTGACCCCAAACATCCAGTGAGTGGAGACTGTGTCCTGTTCATAGAGTGAAATATGTTGTCTCTAATTCGGCAGAGACAGTGATGACTGTATATATGCAGGCCAATTCCGTAAGTAAAGTTTCATGTAAAACTAATTACCGGATATTCCAACCACCCACCAGGCCTGTGCAGAGAAGGCCAGCCGCATGCGCAGGGAATGTGCTATGCTTGTGTCCCCTGGATGTGTTTTAAGTGACAGAAGGCAAGTATGATATTCTGGTGCAGTGTATTTGTTTATTTCAGCATGTGATCTGTTTATCTCATTTTCAGGAAAAGTTTGCTTCTGGGGGGCATAAAATGTATGTTTGGGGGGTGGGGGAGATCCATGCAAAAATTTCCACGTTAGAAAAATATCTTTAAAATCAGATATGGCAATGAGAAGAGGCTGTAGAAATGGATTTCCCGTGGTGTTACCTTCTTGCCTTGACTAGAAGAATTTAGAGATAGGGCTCTTTTAGTGGAGATGTCACAATCAAACTGTTTTATAAAAAGAAAGAAAAGAAAACTAAAGGAGTTGGGGTGGGGGAAGGATGAGTCACCTTTATAAACCATCTGTAGTTTTATTTTTACCCCACCTGCATCTTGTATTCTAGCCCACAGCCACTTGCTCAGTTCGCTTAGGTTTTCTTAAATGCGTTTGTCAAGCACCATATCAAAGGAATATGCTTCCATTGGGCCTTCCTCCTAGTTGCCTCTACATTTTATAAAGAAGTACACTGAAGCCACATTGTCTATAAAGCTCCTGAGAGGGAACACCCTCCTGGTTCCCCTCACTAGCTAAGGAGTGAGTAATAGGAATAGGCTCATAGCCCATAGATCATTTGAGATGACATCCTCTCTAAGACCCATGGTGAAACGTTTAAAATGGTCACCTAGCCATTTTAAGCATTGAGTGACTGAGCCGTCCTCAAAAAGAGACTGATGAGAACCGTGAAAAAAGGAATAAGCACATTCTTAGGACCACAGATATTGATGCTTCCTCATTTATGAACTATGAACTCAGATTTTAGTGATTTACCGAAAAAGAAGAAAGATGGACTAAGTGAGATCACCAAAAGGGAATTATTTAAATTTGTTTTTAAAATAATTACTGTTAGTCTCACAAAAGACAGGTAAAATGGCCTGTAAATAGAGGATTATTTGCAATTCAGTACTCCGAGCAACTCTCAACATATTAGTTATAAATTTTCCCTGACATTGAGTGCTCAAGGGAATCTCAGGTAAATTATTTATCTTTACTAATGGCCAATATCTTTCCATCTGAAAGTGAATATACCATGCCAGTAATGGATTTTTAATTTAGCTGCACATCTGCTTTGGAAATAATGGATAGAAGTCAACTATTTTCTACTTCTCGCCATCAAGTAGCACTGCACTTCACACATAATATTTTTTGCTGTGTCTATATGAGATGTGTAAATTTCCACTAAAACAAGCCAACCTTATAAGAGTGCATAGTAGAAAGAGAGTAATCCAAGAGTCCTGTAATCCAAGCTCAACCACCTACTAACAGAGGGACTTTGTACCTCATTTCTCCCATCCCTTAAGTAAGAACAAAGTATCTATTTCAAAGTATTATGAAAATTGAATGAAATGATGTGTATAATATTCTTCTTACACATCACATAGATCCTGAATGCATATGTAATTGAACATATATACACTCACATCAAACTTGTTTTAATGCAATTAACATCATAAAAAAGACTCTTCCTCTGGAATCAAGAATTAACTTGAAAAAAATGTCAAAATATGAAGATCAACATTTTCACTCCTGGTATACTATTATGAAAGTCTAATGGATGGCAATTAATATATAATGAATTAATTTTGGAAACATACACTGAAATGAAAAAGAATGAGTAGTATTCTTAAGAGGTCACGTAACAAGGCTAAGGGAAGGGCTATTAGAAAATTTGCGTGGGATTATACTCATTTTCTCTTGCCGTAAATGCAGCCTATAGCATTTTTAGACCTGAGAAGGGGTCCTTAAACAGAAAATAAAAATGTCTTCAATGGGAAAAAATAGAATTGCTTGCTAGATTTTTATCTGAATGGCTTTGTTCCTGATGTGAAATAGATAGATAGTCTTAAAACCCCTGTAGTATTTATGCTGGCAGCCATAGTTGCTTTTTCAAAGTAGAGGGTAAAGTCAATAAAGAAAATGAACTTTCTGACGTTATTCTTGAAATAAGGAAACAGGGGGAGGAATATAGGATAAAGAAAAAGGTAGAGGAAATATATTTAACAATAAAATTTTAAGGTCATTTTTATTTCACTGTGATTTTGAATAGCACTTTGTCATACTTTTATTTTTGCTTTCTCATTATGTGCAATTGACAAATAGTTCAGTGTATTTCACAGCAGAAAGATGTTGTTAATTTCTCTTCTGTTCATTAAATGTGCAAGTAACAGTGCTAACCCCTCTCAAATTGATATTTTGTAATGTTGAGGCTAGTATGACTACTTAAATATTTATACATTCTGTATTAGATACAGAATCATCTATATTAGATAATTAGATATCTCCTTGTTAGATAATAAACCTGATTAGATTCTTTTTGCCTGAGGGGCACTGGCAGCGTACCATTTAGAAATGTGAGATGAGCCACACTCTCTCCCTTCCAAAGCCCAGTTCTTTCCTCTGAACAGATTTGTGCCTATTGAAGGGAATAATCTCCAAGTAGCTTACAGAAATTCAAAAATCACTTTTTAAAGATTTTGACTGTGTTTGTTGCAAGAATCTACCCATAGAAGATAATAGAGATTTGACTGAAATGAGAGAAGATGGTAAGTGGTGGCCCACCTGTTCCACTGTCCATGGTACTGAACCAGTCATTCTTTCATTGGTGCTTGACTACTCAAAAGCATAGTCCGAGACTCAGCAATATTTGCATCACGGGGAAACTGTTAGAATAGTAAGATCTCAGGCCCTTGCCCAAACCTATTAAATCATACTCTGCAACTCAACAACATACTCAAGTGATCCGTCTGCATGTTAATATTTGAAAAGCACTGCACAAGGGCACGGTTCACATGTCCTCTGACTTCCCTGGTGCTCTGCTTACATCAGCCTTCACTTCACTCCCTTACAGAAGTATAGCCCAAATGCTGCCTTTTTAGCTGTATTTCATTTGGTGATGGTGGTATGGTGTTACACAGAGAGCATAGCCTTTGACTCGAACAGCTGGGTTAAAATATTAACTTTTACT
>NC_045438.1:28991097-29139877 GCF_002776525.5 Piliocolobus tephrosceles | reverse complement strand
GCATAGCCTTTGACTCGAACAGCTGGGTTAAAATATTAACTTTTACTGATTATTCTGGGTTTCATTGCCCTCATCCATAAAGTGCCAATAATTTTAATATGTCCATATAACACTGATTTAAGTGTTCACTGATTATAAAATTATAATTGTAAAACATTTAGCTAGGCATGTAGCAGATGTTCAACAAATCTCCCAGGCACTGTGTGAGTGATTCAGCCCAAGAAGGGGTGCCTCTCAGCATAACATTCTCAGGTATGGTGAAAATTTATTGTAAAATAATGTAATTCTCCAATTTCTGCTCAATCAAAACAGTACAACCGCATTAAATTAGTTGACAAAATAAAAATTTAAAATTCACTAAATCATCTTTCTGTTTGGGATTTCTCCATCCATAACCATGATCTAGAGTAAAGAAAAATAAGGTTTTTCTTGACAATTATATTAGATATGCTTTTATTAAATTAGAACAAAACTACTTGGCATCTTGAATTCTAAAATGTTTATAAATATCTAGATTTCTTAATCCTACAACCAACAGAAATCTGTACACATATACAGCTGATTTTGTAAACAGTGATCATTTAGACCTGAATTAAGCCACAATGTTAATAAAATAGAATGCAGTTTAAATCATGCTATTTAGGGGCTCGGGGAATATCCTTTCACACATTTCTTTTGGAACATGAGAAAATGTTGGCACATTCATTTTTCAAAAGAAACTTCAAACCTGATAATCTGTTCTATTACAATAGTCACTTAATGAGTTTTAACACTAGGGATTATTGCTCATTGTGTCAATGCTGATCTAGAAACACCTGTTTATATAAGGAAATAAGCTGTAATGAACTTGAGCATGTCAGATCTTCTCCTAGACATTACATTTATTCTTTGCCATTAGATACCATTCTTTGCCACTCCTTCAATTTTTAGTTTATGAACACAAGTGGCCAGTTCAAGATCACATAACCACAGAATGATAGGGCCGTGACTGGAACCTGGATCTTCCTATTCCTAGTTCAGTGCTTATTTAACACTCATAAAACATGACTTATGTTAGAGTGCTTTATGGGTCCCAAGTGATTGAAGGACTTAGCATATCCCTGGAAGCTATGCATTTTTCCAGCCTTACCACACATTCACATCTAAGGAAACAGCCTTGTGATAAAATATGAATAGAGCTTCAGTTTTAGATTGTTCTTTTATTAATTCAGAAAGCATTCGCATAATGTATTGGGCATT
Organism: Piliocolobus tephrosceles; assembly: GCF_002776525.5. NCBI lineage: Eukaryota > Metazoa > Chordata > Mammalia > Primates > Cercopithecidae > Piliocolobus > Piliocolobus tephrosceles. Next base: position 29,138,638 of record NC_045438.1, on the reverse strand, counting down.
GTATTTAGTTAGGGCTGTACAGAAATGAGCAAATGAGAGCCCTTTTCTGCATATTTATTGTGGTTTGGCGTGTTTGGCACTTTTGTAAGCAAATAGCTGCGGTATGAAGAGTGCCCTAACAGGTACAAAATGGTGATATAAAGTAAGGATCATAAGAAATCCTTTGTTCAAAGGAGATTTCAAAGACATAGTTATCCAAGATCTTGGCTCTGAAAGATGCAGAGACTTCAAAAGGTGGACAAGGATGTAACAGAATTCAAAGAGAGGGAAATGTGCGTGCAATTTCCAGAAAAGAACACAGTATTGTACACTCAGAGAAGTGTAGGCAGAATCACTATGGCTGGAGTGTGGGAAGGCATAGGATAAATAGGCAGAGGCCAGCTTACAGAGGGCTTTCCATTCCAGATTAAGATTTTGTTCTGTGTTCTCAAACAAATCAGACCTACTCAAAAGTTGAAATTTAGATACATATAAAATCAGCGGATTGTAGTATTGTATATAGTGATTAAAATATCATATAAAATTATTATTCAGTACTTACTATGAAATAGGCACTATTCTAAGCATTTTATAACTATTAACTCTTCATAATAATCTTCTAGAGTAAGCACTAGTTTTTTCTCCATTTTACAGCTGAAATAATTGGAATAAGGGAGATTAAGTAGTTTAGCCAAGTACGTAAGTGGAGGAACTGGGTTCATGAGCCCATGCAGTCTGATGCTAAGGGCTGTGCTCTCAACAATTGTGATAGCTACCTCTCAGTGAAACTGGAAATCACCTCTGTGCCCATCAAGAGGAGACTACTTAAATTATAACATGTTTATACAATGGAATACCATGCAGCATTAGACAGAAAAGATCTATATCCAGGGATATGGGTAGGTGTCAAGGAGACACGGTTAGTGAGAAAATAACTTGTAGGATCTTGTATAGTATGATCTCATCTTTATTAAAATGTATGTGTGTGTGTCTGTGTGTGTGTGTGTGTAAGACATGGCGGGATAGAGGCTACCAATGGGGAATGAAATTGAAGAGTAAGGGTATTACTCTAATTTTCATTTCAGACAATTTTGTTCTTTCAAAGTTTTCTCAGTGAATTGTATCGTTTTGATAATGAACAGTTTAAAAAAATAACAACAACAACCATCAAGCCCTTTTCCTCTTCTATCAACTGTGGACACAGCAGTCAGATGGAGCTTACTGATAAATGACAGATTTTGGAAGTTCATCTTCACATTTTCAGAACTTTCCTGACATGTACACACAACAATAAATTTAAAGCTGGATTTCACCTTAGAATTTATCAGCTAAGATGCAAGATTTTTGGAATCCTTACTGAGATCTGCAATCAGAATTGCAAGCTTCCTGAACTCTCAGTGTGTCTAAAAGCAAGTTTTAAGGAATCTTCTGGCAAGTGTGATCAATGTGCAGCTTCTGTCTATTTGCTTCTTTTAGATATGTGAAAGAATAATTTACTTCAAAACCCAGAAAAAGGCAAGGTAATGGTTCCTTGATTTTTAAATATCTTGCTAGGGAAAATGTTATCTACTTAGATTCTTCTGCCTCTATGGCAAAGAAAATGCAGCTTTTTGCCAAAGGATATTTGATTAGCAACCCACAGCTGATAAAAAGAACAGATAGAAAATAATAAATTTTTGCTATGAGAGAAATTAACTCTACTCACTAGTCTTATACCTAATTTAGTATTTCTTTTCCTACTGACAAGGTAAATCTTCATTTCTCAAGTGCTTGCCAAATCAGCTCTTTTGTCTTCCTGTTAATGTCCTCATTACTAACTTAAGCAAAATTTTGGCATGCGCCAACAAAAACTTGACAACTGTGCTTCCACAAAGTTTACCCAAACATACTCATAAACACTCTTTTACAGTGTTTAGTAAAGTGTGTCCGGTACCAGCAAGTTTTTCCTTCACAAGTTGATCAATTACCTACTAGAGATTTGAATTTTTTTTTTAACATTGAGAGGGAAGATACACATTACAATGTTGGAGCTCCAAGAGTTTAACTTGCCAAGGATCTAGCAGCAAACAAATGTTAAGGCTAACACAAGAACACGGGTCTCCTGTCTTCATACTCATTATTCCCTATGCAAAAACACTCTCTTATGGGAAACGGTTATAACAGGAGTACAGGTGGTTTGCCAGGGGCTACTGCAAGTCAGGAGTTAATGTGGTACAGCCTCCTGGATCAGCAATTTTGCTGGATGATTGAAGGAAGATTTTTTAACTGAAATTAAAAGATGCCATAGCAGATAATTTTTTTAATATCATAGATTTTTAAAGATAAAATACAAAATATCAAGAAATTCTGCATTCCCATCTAATGATTTGACCTATGTGCCCACTTCATAGTACAGTAGATACAAAGGTAAAAGTCCACTTTCCTCAGCAAAAGGGATATTTTGATGGAAGTATTTGTGAATCACTTGCAAAATGGGAAGTTAAGCAACGTTGAGTCACTCAGATTTGAAAGCGTATGAAATATGAATTAATTGTGGCTCTCTGGTTGTCCTCTTAATTTCTTCCCTGTAGTTCCAACAGGTAAGTGACTTCTTCATAGAAAGGGGAACTTACTAGGTCCAGAAAAGAGCAAAAGATTGAGGATGAGCTCAATTCAATGAACTCCACCCTCAGAGAAAAAAGGGAAAACTAACAAAGCTGTTGGGCACTCTGGTACCATCTACAGGAATGTCAGAAACCATCAACTTGTGATAACAACTATTTGTTCCTTTATTCAACACACTTTTCCTGAGTTCCTACTACTATGTTCCAGACCATAGTCTTCACTCTTAATGACTTAGGTGCTGGAGGGGCAGATAATAATTACATACGTAATATAATGTTTGGAAGTGATACATGCTATGAAGAAAAATAAGGTAGGGTAAGAGGCTAGACAGTGATCCTGGGATGACAGTGTGGTTTTATATAGAATATCAGAGAAGTTCTCTTTAGGATGTAATATTTGAGCAGATATCTGCATAAAATAAGACAAGAGCTTTGCAGATATCTGCAGCAGGGACAGACCAGACTGAGGAAAAGGCAAATGCAGAAACTCTGAGCTAGAGTGTTCTGGGTATGTGTAGGGATCAGCCAGACAGCCCTTCCAGCTGAGAAGATGAGAAAAAGGATGAATACTGATTGATGAGAGAAGATAAGGAGTCAGAGACCTGGTCATCCAGGGCTTCATAGGACTCAGGTTTTGATTACAGGTTTGATGGGAACCAAAGAAGACTTTAAAACAGTGAGTGACATGATCTTATTTATATGTTGTACAATCTGATTCGCATCTTCACAATCCTGAGAATTCAGCAAGATTTTCAAACAATGATGACAATTGAAAAAAAAGAACGGACAAAGTAGGCTGCACCTCTAAAAGGCTGTAGCAAAGAAAAATGGTACTGATGGGAAAGTGTCTCAGAATGGAAAAGACAGTGCAGATTTTAACTGATGTAAATCTTTTGTGGTTTCTCCAAATATTCACTAAATCATGCTGCTCTACACCTTGTGTGAGATGTTTCTCTAATAGCCGCTGGGCTGAAGTACCCCTGCTTCTACTTGTGGTGTTTCTGGGGCTGCCCCTCTTGTCTCTGACCCCTCTTACGGGTGCTTCTCCATTTTTTCTGTATCTGTCATGGCATCTTGGCTCACTAATGATAGATGCCTGGGGACTATCCCACTGAAGCACAATTTCCTTTTATTGCCTGGTGGGTTTAGCATTTTCTTTTTGAAAATGGAATTTCTTGATAGTAACAGCATCATGTGACCACAACCTTCCTCCATTAGAGAAGATGTTATGTCTTTTCAGTCTTTGAAACCATGTGGATAAACAAAAAGAACTGGATTTAGGAAGAGTTGTACATGTCATTCAAGTTTAAAAACGGAGGTGGCACCAATGTAAGTTGCATTCTTATTTTATTTTATTTTATTTTTTTGAGACAGAGTCTCGCTCTGTCACCTAGGCTGGAGTGCAGTGGCACAATATCGGCCCACTGCAATCTCCGCCTCAGAGGTTCAGATGATTCTCCTGCCTCAGCCTCCTGAGCAGCTGATATTACAGGTGTATGCTACCACACTCGGCTAATTTTTGTATTTTTAGTAGATACGGGGTTTCACCATGTTGGCTAGGCTGGTGTCGAACTCCCGACCTCAGGTGATCCACCCGCCTTGGCCTCCCAAAGTGCTAGGATTACAGGTGTGAGCCCCTGTGCCCAGCCAGTTGCATCCTTATTGTAAACAAATGTACCCTACAGGTCCTGCTACAGACGGCACGTAGGATGCAAAGATCTGAAGTTCACTTCATCTGGGAAACCTACACATCACTAATTGCTGAGGAGGTCAGAGTCTTTAAATATAGACTTTTTCTGCATTTTTAATCAGTTGATTTCCTAAGGGATGTGTGGCTCTGGAATGCTATATAGTTTTTTAAAATTTAGCACTGGTTTAAAAGGTTAGCAGGTCTCAAACAGAGAAACATCGTCTTGACCCCATAATCAAAAGGAGGCTCTGCTATCTCTTCAAATTTGAATTAGCACCGTCAACTGTACCAAGGAACATCTACTTTAATTTATTTTTGTTAACTTTTATTTTAGGTTTATGGGTACATGTGCAAGTTTGTTATATAGGTAAATTCGTGTCACAGAGGTTTGTTGTACAGATTATTTTGTCACCCATGTACTAAACCCGGTGCCCAATAGTTATTTTTTATCCTCTCCCTTCTCCCACTCTTCAACCTCACATAAGCCCCACTGTCTGTTGTTTCCCTCTTTGTGTCCATGTGTTCTCATCATTTAGCTCCCACTTATAAGTGAGAACATGTAGTATTTGGTTTTCTGTTTCTACATTAGTTTGCTAAGGATGATGACCTCCTGCTCCATCCATGTTCCTGCAAAGGATGTGATCGTATTCTTTTTTATGGCTGCATAGTATTCCATGGTGTATATGTACCACATTTTTTTTATCCAGTCTACCAGTGGTGAGCATTTAGGTTGATTCCATGTCTTTGCTATTGTGAATAGAATTGCAATGAACATATGCATACACGTGTCTTTATGATAGAACAATTAATATTACTTTGGGTATATACCCAATAATGGGATTGCTGGGTCAAATGGCAGGTCTGCTTTTAGGTCTTTCAGGAATCAACACACTTCTTCCCACAATGGTTGAACTAACTTATACTCCCACCAACAGTGTATAAGCATTCCTTTTTCTCTACAACCTCACCAGCATCTGTTATTTTTTTGACTTCTTAATAATTGCCATTCTGACTTGTGTGAGATGGTATCTCATTGTAGTTTTGATCTGCATTTCTCTAATGATCAGTGATGTTGAGCTTGTTTTTGTTTGTTTGCTTGTTTTGGGGTTTTTTTGTTTGTTTGTTTCTTTCTTTCTTTCTTTTTTTTTTTTTTTGAGACGGAGTCTCGCTTTGTCCCCCAGGCTGGAGTGCAGTGGTGCGACCTGGGTTCACTGCAACCTCCGCCTTCCAGGTTCACGCCATTCTCCTGCCTCAGCCTCCCGAGTAGCTGGGATTATAGGCGCCCGCCACCACGCCCGTCTAATCTTTTGTATTTTTAGTAGAGACAGGGTTTCACCGTGTTAACCAGGATAGTCTCAATCTCCTGACCTCATGATCTGCTCACCTTGACCTCCCAAAGTACTGGGATTACAGACGTGAGCCACTGCGCCCGGCCAGAGCTTATTTTCATATGCTTGTTGGCTGCATGTGTGTCTTCCTTTGAAAAGTTTCTGTTCATGTCCTTTGCCCACTTTTTAATGGGGTTGTTTGGTTCTTTTTCTTGCAAAGTTGTTTACATTCCTTATAGATGCTGGATATTAGACTTTTTTTCAGAGGCATAGTTTGCAAATATTTTCTACTCTTCTGTAGATTTTCTGTTTACTCTGTTGGTAGTTTATTTTGCCGTGGAATACCATACGTTTAAGGAGAACTGATGTCTGAGAGATGGCTTACAGCCTGCAGACACAGATGTGTTCCTTGATTTTGTATCCCTCTATGAGTCTCGGATTTTTGGGAGAGTTAGTTTCATCTTTCCTTCTGGTCTCATTTGTCTTCTACTCTTCCCTTTGTCCCTTTGCTCCCTAAAATAATGTATTTGAGATGGCTGATGTACAAGTCAAAACTTATTGGATAACCGATTTTATTTTTGTAGTAAATTTGAGGGTTACAAAATCTGGATTAAAAAGAGGGCCGGAAATCCCAGCTGACATCCTAATTTGTTGCCAGAAGGTATTGCAAATCATGTTACTTGAGGTTGTACCTTTATTTCCTATATTAAGTGCAGTGATAGAAATTAGAATTTTATTTTGGAAACCCATTTCAAAATATACAATACAAAAAATTAATAACCGAAATAAATAAAACAAAAACACATGTGTTAGGTGCTTTTGTTCTGGAAGGCTCTTCTCCTCCCCTCTAGGTTTGACCAACTGCTTGTACAACAAAAGAACTGATGGCCAAGTAGAGGCCAAAGTATCAGTTTTATTTATGGTAATGCAAACATATTAAATAGCTCAAAAATGCAGATCTATCAAATAAAACCTGGATTAGAGATACTATTATGGACCAAATCATTCTACTCCCTCTCTTTCCATCACTGGATCTTCTGTCTCAAACACTTAAGCTGGAACAGAAAGAAAGACTAGACGCAGAACAGAGTACTGGCCTTTCTAACTGGTAGTGAGTATAGCATTTCAAAAGGAAATAGATGTGAACAAGAGGAACCTTTCACACAAGACTCCAAAATAAGTCAAGAAAGGAATAAGAAGTATTTTGCTTTTTGCCAATAGAAACGTGAAGAAATGGAAAATAAATGTGTCAACTCCTTCCAATATTTTGGTTTTAAACAATTATTAATTAGGTGAAACCAAAAATTTCTACAGTATATCATAAATGATCATTTTAGCTAAGGCTCATTAATTTAAGAGCTCTGAGAATCTCTGTTATAAGTAAAGCTCCCCAGAGCAGTATATGTTTCTTTGCTGTTCATAGAGACTGTGAGTTCTATTCAAAAGTAAGGTCTACTCTTCAAAATGTTTAACTTCTAACTCAGTGAGCATGAAGACCTCAGACACACTGGAAGGGCAAGTTCTAGGAAAGAGAAATTTTCATATTCTTCAATGATCTTCACTCTAAGTGCAGCTACACAAGGAGCTTGAGTGGTCCTATCCTTGACTTTGCATTAGCACTCAGATGTGTGGATCAGGTGGGTATTTGGGGTCCCTTTGATTGGAGGTAGTTTGCAATCATAAATAGGATAATTGGTGGTTACTAATGGTAGGGGTGATGTTTTATTTATAGTAAGAAAAGTCGTAAGGTGAAGAGGTTCCAATTCAAAACTCCTTAAGTTGCGAGTCATGCTTGAGTTTTAAAATATGGTGAGAAAAACTGCTGAAATAATTTTAATGGGCTTCTACTCATAAAGCCTTGATATCTTGATCCATTAATATAGCTCCTTGACTCGAGTTGATCCCCCTTTCTTATGTAAAACAACCATATTAATTTTTAAGCAAGTTTTTTTTCCTGAAAACTTCCATGACTGCATATTGCAACAAGATAAAATGCAAAATATTCAGCTTGTCATAACAACCTAGGGTGCTTTTTACCCTTCTAGCCTTATCTAAAACCCCTCTCATAGAACTAACAGAACTGCCTTCCCTGGATGTCCTGACAGTTAATTTGGAAACAGGCACAATGACACATGACCCATGACAGATACCGAGACTTTTCTGGTTCCAATTATGAGAATCTGTTCTCTTTCACTACATTCATATGTGAAGTCAGGCAGTCTTCTTTTGTACCACTTGAGGACAGCTGACAAATTCTCTCCTTCCTACTGTGTAATGGGGCTTAGGAGCTCAGTGTCTGTATTTACTCATTCAATAAGCAGGTGCCAAGGGCCTGCCATGTGCCAGGTACTGAGGATTCAAAGGCATTCCAAACCCTGCTGCCTCTCGGGGGTGTTTCAGGAGACTTGGACACACTCCCTATCCCCACGTCCCCCAAGCCAATCTCATCCATAATTTTACCTAAGCCTTGTCATAGCCTGGAGGATTCATATTTCCCAAAACAAATACAATTTCATCTAGATTAACACAGCTTCTCTTGTTTTATCCAAAACACTCCTGGATGATGAACACCCTGACAGGCAGGAGGAGCTGAGTTGTCTACACAGCTGCCTGGCAGGAAACACTTCAGTGGATGCCGGTTGCTTGTTTGTGCAGAAAAGAAGTTGTGAGTTTCTGAGGCTTGTCTTTTTCATTCCTAGGCTTCTTTTTCTAATATCCTTCCCCTTCAGGGGAGCCACTTGTCCTCTACTTCCACCTCCACACAGGTATCTAGTACTTTCCTGTTTATGCAGGCTTCGGCCACCTCCACTCTCATGCTCCAATCCCTACAACAGAAAACTCAACTCAACTCCACACTCATTTATTAAAGACATATTAAGTATTGAGTCACTTACTCATTGCCCCACCTTAAGAGATTTAGAATCAATGGATGAATTTGATGGAAATTTCATCACAGCCTAGTTTTAGGTCCATAAAGCATCCCTTTTTCCTCCATTTGTGTACTATGATAGAAACAAATTGTGCAGACATTTTGGTAGAGGAGATGGAGGGGGTGGGTTGGGCATAGGGGGGTAGTTGTCCTGAAGCAGTAAAAGGAAAAATTTTTAGGCCAAAGTAAAATGAATGCAGTCTCTTTTTGTTGTTGTTTTTTCTGCTTCCTTTCCCTTCATTTCTACCCCCTTTCCTCCTTCTTTCTTTCTGTCTAGAAAATATGCATATATTGGGGTGAGTGGCATCTGCAGCAAAGGATTGCCTGTTAGAAGCCAGGCAACAGCGAGGCTCCATGGCTCACGCTGGTAATTCCAGCACTCAGCACTTTGAGAGGCCGAGATGGGTGGGTCACTTGAGGCCAGGAGTTCAAGACCAGCCTGGCCAACATGGCAAATCCCCGTCTTTCTTAAAAATACAAAAATTAGCCAGACCGGGTGGTGTGTGCCTGTAATCCCAGCTGCTCGGGAGGCTGAGGCAGGAGAATGAATTTAACCTGGGAGGCAGACGTTGCAGTGAGCCGAGATTACATTGCTGCACTCCAGCCTGGGCGACAGAGCGAGACTCTGTGCCCCGCAAAAAAAGAAGACAGGGAAAGTCAGAAACAAGTATCTCCAGAAGAATGTTTAAGCATAATATATTAAGAGAATAAATTCAGATTAAAAAATAGATTCCAGGATTTTGCCCCTGTGCAAATATACAGCTAGCTAGAGATATACATGTAGAAAAACACTGGAAGGACAAATAACAAAATGTTAGCCGCTGTTCTTACTAGTTGGGGTTAAAGGAGAATTTTCTTTTTTATGTATTACCAAATTTTCTGCAGTTAACATTTGTTACTCTATAATAAAATAAATAAATTGGTAATAAGACAAGGAAAACAAAAACCAGAAAAGCTTTTGTCCCTGAAGGTTACTTGCTGCCTTGCGTGCCCAGTGGGCCACCTCTTTTGGGGGTTATTGAGGTAAAAGAGGTGTCCATGACTCTTTTTTTTTTTTTTTTTTTTTTGAGACAGAGTCTCGCTGTCACCCAGGCTGGAGTACAATGGTGCGACCTTGGCTCACTGTAACCTCCACCTCCCGGGTTCAAGCAATTCTCACGCCTCAGCCTCCCGAGTAGCTGGGATTACAGGCACCCACCACCATGCCTAGCTAATTTTTGTATTTTTAGTACAGACAGGGTTTCACCATGTTGGCCAGGCTGGTCTCAAACTCCTGACCTCAAGTGATCCACCCAACTCAGCCTCTCAAAGTACTGGGATTACAGGCCTGAGCCACAGCTCCCAGCCCATGACTCACTGTCAATAATTTCTTCTAGCACTGATGCCTTCTCTCCTGCCATTTTCATCCACTTCTAGGCTACCTCTTAGTACACCCAGCCCCTAACTCACCCAGCCCATGCATATCCTTTGCCCTAGGACTGAGCTGTCCCCACAGCGAATCAGCTCTCATAGTCTGACTTCCACAAGAGGAATATGTGGACAATCTTTGAATCAGGAAAATAACAGAAATTTGAGCATGTAGGACACATATAACTTTCTTATAATACTGCAGAGATATGCCTTTTATTATTTAAATATTTCTTCACCCATGCATCAGTATGTTATTTTTGTACTGGCCATGAAGTGTGTGACAAAGTCCTATGTGACTAGAAAGCATCCTTTTCATTGTCTTGGTCATGATTTTTGATGAGGTAGCTCACTTATGATCCTGATTTGTGGAGACCTGGAGTTGACTCAGGAGACCTCAAGGAGAATGTCTGAGCTTTCAGTGAAATGAAATATATTCTATAGTAAGTTAAAAAGATTATTTGAAAAAGATTCTTTGTTTATTGATAATGCAGACCTGAAATTGCCCTTCATAATAGATTTAATATAAAATTAGACAAAAAACTGAAAGTACACAGAAATCAATAATTCTAGAAGTGATTAAATTTCACTTTAAACTTCCAAGAAGTTGTCTACTTTCAGACATTTCCTAAAATGACTTACCTAACTCATTTTAGAAAACTCAAGTTTTGTTCCTTCTATAGTTGAATCAAGGCCCCAGGATGGTCAAAATGTTCTAGGTTTACCATCTACTTTGCTTACTAAGTCATGATCAGTGGCACTTCCTTTCCTTTTACACTCTGTAGATAAAGCCTTTGAGAATTTTATCAGATTTGAATAATATTTCTTATTGCCACCTTTCAGGAAAGCTACTTAGGTCAAGAACAGTTAAAATCAATTAAATACTGAGTTACATATAAAATTTAGCACACAATGAAGTGTTGGGTTAAACTATTTTCTTTTTAATTTTTTATTTTAATAATAGAGTCCCACTGTTTTAGTTATAATTAAAGAAAAAGAGGTGTTTATTGATGGTATTATGAAAGCCTGTCTAGCTGATATGGCATTTTATGTTTTTTAAAGAAGAGAAATTCCTTTAAAAATAAGAATACACTGTGGTTTACAGAGTCTCTAAAGTGAGTTTTAAAGAGATTAACTTTAATTAATTACAAATGTGATTGCAAGATATTAAAATTAATAACCCAATTCTTAGCTAAAATTAATTGAAAATGATGCTTAATGCACAGGTTGCTTAGCAATTACATTTTTATGTTTTCACATTAATTTTCCAAAAAGCTCCTGCTCAGTTTATGCATGATAGCCAAAAACAGCTCATTATGATTCCAAAACAATTTTTTCTGGGGTTTGTAAGCAACATCTTGTTAAAACAAAAACAAGGTTTTAAATCTCTAGTTCTTAACCATTCTATTTTATTTGATACATATTCATTAGACAGAGGGTCTTTTGAGACTCTGGCAAAAGCTGTGGCCCCTTATTCTAGAAAAACACAGAAGCAATCATACTCACAATTTTGTCCCATGCTCATAGAGGGTTTCCTGACAACCTGATATCATTCTGTGGACCATCCAACTCACCATAAACCCAAAGTTAAGAACTACTGTCCCAAAACAAGGCAAATAATTATGGTAAGGTCAGGAGACATGTCAATGTTTTTGCTTTGCAGGAACTCTTTATTTTCTTATCAAGTGAAATCCATTGGTGGCATAAAAAGAATATTTTATGGATGTTTTAAATTTATGGAGCTAAATTTACAAAGGTGTTTAGGTGTGGAAAACACATGATGATACATTTTAATATTTTTTGGTAGTTAGCAGGATCACGGAAAATGGAGAAGACATAGTGAAATGTCCTCCTTTAGCCATTTATTTCATAAAAGGCCTCAAAAGATCATGTTTCCATGTGTTTAACAATCTGCTACAATAACAACAAGCCTCCCACTCACAAGTGCTGCCACCAGCCCCGCTCTTATTATACCAATTCCAGGAAGTCATCCACGTCCTTACATACTGACAGATTAAAGCCACTCCTCATTGTCAAAGTTCTCACTGCAAACACATCCCTCCATGTGCCGTGAACTTTACTGACTCAGAGTATTTTCAATCACCTTTATATAATTTAAATATTATTGAGGATTTAAGCTGGAGTGGGCTTCAACTAAGTAGAGTAAGCTTCATTTAATTTTGAGGCAAGTTAAGTATGATTCTATCCTACTTCTTACTCAACAAATCAGCTCAGCAGGTTCTTAAGTGAGAGAAAACAACAACAAAAGAACTAAACTAAAACCTGAATTAAAAACAAGAACTAGGCATTCCTATGCATCTTTATTCTAAAAGTCATTAAAGTTTAACCATTTTGCATTGTAAGTGGGGTAGTCACCAGTCAGGTGAAGGATTCTGATGCGATGTCATGTGTTAAAGCAAAAGAATAATAGACCACATTGGTTATTATCACTAATTTATTTCCTTCCTTCCTTCCTTCCTTCCCTCCTACCCTCCCTCCCTCCTTCCTTCCTTCCTTCCTTCCTCCTTCCCTCCCTCCCTCCCTCTCTCCCTCGGTCTTTCTTTCACAGCAAACTCAAACAGTACACAAACAATAGCACTGAGAGTTTGTGGAATCCTACATCAATAAGGCTTAATTATTAAAGGTACCTAAAACTTTATGTGTTCTAAATGTACTGAAAACCTTTTAATATTTCTGGCATCATTTTTTGCATCCAGACAAATTTCACTCAAGGATGACACACCCTAACTGAGGCCTGACTGCATCACAGAAATCAAACATCTTCAAACAAATAAACAAAAAGGTTTAAGAAAAGACTGAAGCACAAAACCTTCATATTCATCATAAAGGATACCAGATTACTGGTTACAATAGCAGGAAATCTCACACTAAGGTGTTTGTGAAGAACGTCTCAAAATGATATAAACATAAATATGATCAGAATATCCAAATGGATCAGACCTAGTATTTTCTTTCTTTTAGAGTTTCCAAGGATTTTTCTAGAATTAAAAGATGAAATTGTGAGAATCTATTTTCATTTTACTTTAACCCTTCTAATTTTTACTTAATTCATTAGTATTTGTGCTAATAAGAATAATGGCTCCTCAAAGATGTCCATACCCTAATCCCCCAGAAACTGTGAATATGTTACGTTGTATAGCAATGGGGAATTACAATTATATATTAGAATTAGGTTTGCTAATCAGCTGACATTAAGAAGGGGAGATTATCCTAGATTATCCAAGTGTTCCCAATGGAATCCTCAGGATCCTTACATGCAAAATAGGCAGGGAGGCAAGAGAGTCAAAATCAGAGAGAAATTCGAAGATGCTATACTAGTGGCTTTGAAGACTGAGGAGGCCACAGGCCAAAGAATTCAGAAAAAGGCAAGGAAACAGATTCTCCCCTAGAGCCTCAAGAAGGAACTAGCCCTGTGGATACCTTGATTTTAGCCCAGTAAGACTCATTGTGTACTTTTGGTTACGGAATTATGAAACAAATTTGCATTGCTTAAACCACTGATTAAATGGTAATTTGTTAAAGCAGCAATAGAAAACTAATACAATATTATGGAACACATATTGTATAACCATCTGTGCATTATAGATCAGATGTAAGTCATGGTCCCTAACCTCAGCAAGATTAGTGGAGATTATATCCTCTGCATATGATTGAGTGAGCCCTCTAAGGGAACCTATCACAATATTAAGAGTCCCATAACTTTTGAGGGATTACATTAGGAGGATATAGATGATTACATAAATGGAGAGAAATAGACTTGGAAATGAATGGAGAATATTCAAATTGGAAAGGCTATCATCTTTCATTGAATCAGGACTTGTATCCTGATATCCACACTACTACTGATGTTATTTTTTCTACACCCAACCACCGGCTGTAGAAGGTAAGAGTATGAATTAATTCTTGAGAGTCCTATTTTCTGAAAGAGGAGTTTAGAAAGGAGAAAGAGCATGGAATAAAGAGGAAAAAAGCATAAATGTGGATTTAGTCCTTTCTCACACTGCTGTAAAAAACTGCCCAAGACTGGGCAACTTATAAAGAAAAGAGGCTTAATTGACTCACAGTTCTACATGGCTGGGGAGGTCTCAGGAAACTTACAATCATGGCAGAAGGGGAAGCAGGCACATCTTATATGGTGGCAGAAGAGAGAAGAGTATGTGAAGGAAGAACTGTCACTTATAAAACCATCAGGTCTCATGAGAACTCACTCACTATCACAAGAACAGCATGGGGGAAGCCACCCCCATGATCCAATCACCTCCTTCCAGGTCCCTCCCTTGACATGTAGGATTTATGGGAATTACAATTTAAGATGAGATTCAGGTGGGGACACAGAGCCAGATCATATCATTCTGCCCCAGCCCCTCCCAAATCTCACATCCTTTTTACATTTCAAAACCAATCATGCCTTCCCAACAGTCCCTTCAAAGTCTTAACTCATTCCACCATTAACCCAAAAGTCCAAATCCAAAGTCTCATCTGAGACAAGGTAAGTCCCTTCCACCTAGGAGCCTATAAAATTAAAAGCAAGTTAGTTACTTCCAACATATAATATGGGTACAGGCATTGGATAAATGCTCCCATTCCAAATGGGAGAAATTGGCCAAAATAAAGGGACTGGAGGCTCCATGCAAGTATGAAATCCAGCCAGTCATTAAATCTTAAAGCTCTAAAATAACTTCCTTGACTCCGTGTCTTACATCCAAGGCACACTGATGCAAAAGGTGAGCTCCCACAGCCTTGGGCAGCTGTGCCCCTGTGGCTTTATAGGATTCAGCCCCTGAGGCTGCTGTCATGGGCTGGCATTGAGTGTCTGTGGCTTTTCCAGGCACATGATGCAAGCTGTTGGTGGATCTTCCACTCTGGGGTCTGGATGATGGTGGCTCTCTTCTCACAGCTCCACTAGGCAGTGCCCTAGGAGCTGGGGACTCTGTGTGGGGGCTACAACCCCACATTTCCCTTTCACATTGCCCTAGCAGAGTTTCCCCATGAGGTCTCTGTCCCTTGCAGCAGACTTCTGCCTGTACATCCAGACATTTCCATGAATCTTCTGAAATTTAGGCAGAGGTTCCCAAATCTCATTTCTTGACTTATGTGCATCCAAAGGCCAAACACCACTTGGAAGCTGCCCAGTCTTGGGGCTTGCACCCTCTGAAGCAATGGCCCAAGCTGTATCTTGGCCCGTTTTAGCCCCAGCTGGAGCTGGAGCAGCTGGAACACAGGGCACCAAGTCCCCAGGCTACACAAAGCAGCGGGGGCCCTTGGCCCAGCCCATGAAACCATTTTTCACTCCTAGACATCCAGGCCTGTGATAGGAGGGACTGCTGTGAAGGTCTCTGACATACTCTGGTGATTAACATTTGATATCTTGTTACTTATGCAAATTTCTGCAGTGGACTTGAATTTCTTCCCAGAAAATGAAGTTTTCTTTTCTACCACATGGTCAAGCTGTAAATTTTCCAAACTTTTATGCTCTACTTCCATCTTAAACATAAGTTCCAATTTCATATCATCTCTTTCAAGTTCAAAGTTCCACAGATCTCTAGGGCAGGGGCAAAATGCCATCAGTCTCTTTGCTAAAGCACAACAAGAGTTACCTTTGCTCCAGTTCCCAGTAAGTTCCTCATCTCTACCTGAGACCAGCTCAGCCTGGACTTCATTGTCCACATTGCTATCAGCATTTAGGTCAAAATCATTTAACAAGTCTCTAAGAAGTTCCAGACTTTCCCACATATTCCTGTCTTCTTCTGGGCCCTTCAAACTGTTCCTAATTCTACCTATTACCCAGTTCCAAAGTTGCTTCCACAGTTCTGGGTATCTTTATATCCAAAGGCAGGGGATACCACTGCCAGTATCAATTTACTATAGTAGTCCATTCTCACACTGCTATAAAGAACTGCCTAAGACTGGGCAATTTATAAAGAAAAGAGGTTTATTAACTCATCTTATGGCACGTCTTGTTGACTCATGGTTCTGCATGGCTGAGGAGGCCTCAGGAAACTTATAATCATGGTGGAAGGGGAAGAGGGCACGTCTTAAGTGGTGGCAGAAGAGAGAAGAGTGTGTGCAGGAGGGACTGTCAAACACTTATAAAATCATCAGATCTCATGAGAACTCACTCACTATCACAAGAACAGCATGGGGAAACCACCCCCATGATCCAGTCACCTCCCATCAGATCCCTCCCTCAACACATGGGGATTACAGGGATTATAATTTGAGATGAGATTTGGGTGGGGACACAGAGCCAGACCATATCAAGGCAACCAGCTGTACTCAGTGCAAATGGTACTGCTGGTGATGGTGAAAATCAACATTGCCCAATTTGCATTAGTGTCAGGCTGGTC
This sequence comes from Piliocolobus tephrosceles, assembly GCF_002776525.5. Classification (NCBI taxonomy): domain Eukaryota; kingdom Metazoa; phylum Chordata; class Mammalia; order Primates; family Cercopithecidae; genus Piliocolobus; species Piliocolobus tephrosceles. Next base: position 29,122,334 of record NC_045438.1, on the reverse strand, counting down.
TTACAATCTTAGCTGGTGGCGTTAAGCATCTAATGATCTAGTTAAGGCTTGATTATATCTTATATTCAGGGCTTTATAGCTGAGGCATACATTTGCATGAGTATAAACATTGATTCATGTGTAGAAACTGATCTTCTACAAAGACCACCACAAGATTGTCTAGCAAGGTGCAAATTCCACACCTTAAATGGAAGGGCTGAAAAAGAGTGAATTACACCTTCATATTTTGACATAAGTACAAAGAAGTGCTACCCTAACCCTCAAAGGAAAGCAATTACCTTTCCCTCCTAGCATAGGGACCAAAAGAATCACCAACCAGCATTCTGTCAGGCATTTAGCCACAATATATAAGCAGGAAGCACAATGATGGCAGGCATTCTGCCATTACTCGTGTGAACAGGTGATTGTTTAGGTGTCACTCTTACGGGAAACACAAATATGAGAATGGAACAAAATATGGAACGAAAATAAATATGGAACCAGTTATCTAAAATGTTACTTCCACTCACCTAGGATATTCTCCACAACTGCAGTAAATGCTCTTCCCCTTTTTTAGAATAAAACTTTCCCAGAGATAGTCCCATGCACTTCGCTGGGCCTCTTCAAGGTAGTGTTACCTAGTGTTTAGATGCACACATATCAGAATTCAAATTCTGGCTCTGCCACTGTGTGACTCTAGCAATCTGAACCTCATTTTCCTTATCTGTAAAGCAGGGATACTAGAAAATATCTCATAAGTGTTTTTTTGGTAATTAAAGAGATAATTTATGTAACATGCTTAATATATTGTATTACTAAATGTTAGCTTTTATTTTAATAGCTGAAGCATAGTCATCTACTAACACAGTATGTATTTGATAATGTTGGCTTACAAAACCCCAGCTTTGATCGTGTTGATTGAGTGGATAAATGAATAATAATCATGTATCTGACTTGTTTATATCTATAGCATGTAATGAATACATTGTCCTTCACTTAGTAGGACACAGGTGGCCCTCTATCAGGAAGATTCATTAATGGAATTGTCTCCTGAGTGGCAATTCAGTTGGGCTAAGCCATCACATTCCTTGATGTGTTTGGCTACAAGTCATATATATTGGAGAGTTAGTGTTAGTTGGGATCAGGGCTTTCCTACTCAGTCTTGGCACACTGTTTTCTGGCTTTGGAATAAACCTACTCATACAGGGAAAGAACCCACAACCTTGGCCTTATCTCCATTCACCCTGGAGCATGAAAAATCTGCTGATTGACTGCCTGCTGACCACTTGGCTCATCTTTGGGAACAGGAAAGCCAACTTTGAGAAAAATAGTGGCTGGGAGCCTGATCCCTTGCTACTGTCAGGTCTTGGCCCCAACCCCTGCCGCTCAGAGACAAAGGTGATTGATATTGCCAAGTGTTTTGCAAATATTATAAATCTTTTAAATGAAAAGAGTTGATTGATAAATGACATGTTGTCCTTTTCACACTAAGCATGCATGCTGGCTGTCTGCTGGTAACAGATTTGTCTACTGTAAATATAACCTGGTTGTTCACATCTCCCTGCCTTTCTCAGATAACCACACTGATGGTGCAGCATAGAAAGAACCATACCAGAAGTTGGGGAACATGGGCTTCATTCTGGATCTGCCACACACTGTGTATATAGTTTTGAGTAAGGAGGAAGAAACCAGCATTGTTGAATGTCTTCCAAATACAAGTCTCTGGGTAAGATACTGGATATGCATGTAACCTCTTTAAATCTTCCCAACAACCTTGGAAGGCAAGTGTAGTGATCCTCGTTTTATATATGAAGAAGGTGAATCTCAGAGAGACTATATAACTTGCCCAAGATTACTGACCTTAATAAGTAGCAGAATCAAGAAATTAACTTAGTTCTGCTCATTCTAAAGCCGTTGCTATTTCTACCATACCATGTTGCCTCTGAAACTCAGTTGCCTCATCTGTAAAATGAAAGAGGTGAACTATTTGGGCATCTACCTTTTTTCAATAAAGGACTGCATTAGAGCAAAACCCAATGCCTTGAGGACCACAGTCTTTTCTTTTTCTTTTTTTTTCTTAAAAATTTTTTCTTTAATAATATGCCCATGGCTTATGTAGAAGTGTTGCAAGATCTTCCACTGAGATAGTAATTTGTTTAAATGTGTTTCCCTCCTCCTCTCTCTTCCCACCCCCAATTTCAAGCAATGAGCGGGGTTGTGCTTCTTTGCCTCACAGGATATTTGTGGCAGCATGGACAGCAGAAGCCACTTGAAATCAGAGAATTTTCTTAGTTTTTTTTTTTTTTTTTAACCTAAGTTCCTTGATATTATTATGATAAGTGTGCCAGGGGATGAGGAAAGAGAAAGCGGTGTCTTTGAGGTCAACAGAGGCAGGAAAGATTTCCCCCGAGAAGAAAAAGAATGGTGTTTTCTGTGCAGGAACCCGAGCATAGCTTCTTGGCAGAGCCTCAGGGAAGCAGCAGCTCCACTGAGGAGTCTGGCTGTCCTCTGAGTCCAGAGAAACTGGGTCCCAAGCCCAGAGTTTGCAGCCTTAGAAAAGATTCCTGGGCCTCCATGTGGCATGGAAGGAGAGAGCACACAGGCTTGAAGCGTGACTACAGATGACTGTGATGAGCTAGAGATGACACTCTCTTTCTCCATCTGTCAGCACCAAGAACATTTCCTTAATTTTTATGCAGGCTTAATGACTAAAACTAAATTTCTCCCCTGTTGGACAGTACAAGAACTTGTATCAGATTTTATATTGATTTAAAATAATAAACAAATGTGATATTTCCTTCCACCAGAGTTTGCAGCCTGAATCACACCTGTTCTGCAATATTGGATATGACTCAAACTTGAGTCAGGTGCATATGGAAGCTTTATTGAAGCCAGTCTTCCTTCTGTTGATAATCTCTCATAAAGTCCCTTTTTCAAGGTTTAATTTTAAAGGAATTAAATATGAGCTACTCAAAATTCTATATTAAATTAGACTCAGCTTCCAGTAGAATTGCTAATTGATCCAAGTCTATTTAACAATATAATTGCTAGTAGTCAGTCATGAAACAATCATTCAGAAAAGGGTTATGATATGCTGAACCACTAGTTCATACTTAAGTTACAATATACATCTCGGAATCTTAGTTACTTCTGAGGAGAAGGTAGAGCAACGAGATCAGGGAAGAGCACGAAGGGACATGGGTGGCTGTGGGTCAAGTTCAAAAGTCTAAATCTTAAATGGGTGGTGGGAGTATCAGTCTTTACTTTATTACATATAATTCATAACTTACACATACACAACGAATACTCTTTTGCATGTCTCAAATATTATAGTAAAATATGTTTTCATGCTGCAAACCTCTAGCAAGAAAGACCTAGGTCACAATCCTAATATATATCCCCAGAAGATTTGCTTTTCTACTCTGCCAGAAGACTGATTTACATCTTCTCGTCACCCCTCAAACTTGTCACCCCCTTAACACACACATACACACATGCACACACATACACGCATGCACACACACACACACACTCAACTGTGGCCCCGTCTTGAACTTTATTGAGGAAATAAGCACAATGATTATGTTCTAATCACTAAATCTACCAAGTGGCTTGCATCTGACCTTTACTTTCTTCCTTCTCTTCTGCTACAATAGAAAAATTATAGCAGTCCCTCCACAGATCTGAATCCTATCTCCTCCAGTACACACAGATGTTTCTCCCATATCAGCTTGCGGGTGCTGTAGTATCTCTCCTTCAATAAACAACCACAAACAGCCTCTTGGGACCTAGGGTCCCCTCAGCTAATTCTTTTACCTGCACAGCAAAATTCTTTACAAAAATCTGAACATCCTTATAGCCTACATTTTCTCATTTCTTAGTTTTCTCCTCAGCCTACTTGGCTGCATATCTACGCTCAAACCACTGATGTTGAGAGCACAAAAGTCCCCCATATTGCAAATCCAACCATCACTTTTCTGCTTGCTACTTTCAGGAGCTGTCAGCATGTTATTCAATATAGTTCAGTGCTCCTTCTAAAACACTCCACTTCCGTGGTTTTCCACCCACCTCAACTGCTACCTTCTTCACTCACACTTCTGACACCTTCTCTGGCAAATCCTAACTATTGGACTGACCAGGACACTTTCTCTGACTTTACCTCTAACCTGTCCCTTTTGCTCCAAATTCATGTATACTGATGCTTTCTTGACATCTCCATCTGAATATGTAATTTACCTCTCAAACTTTACATGTCTAAAACAGAACTCCTGCTTTCCCTCTAATCTTATCCAATCTTTTCCTTCTCAATGAATAGCACCACCTTCTACAGCCTCAATCACTCAAAAAGAAAATCTAGGAACCACACTTCATTCATCTCATAACTTCCCCTTTCATGTTCAAATTCTCAAGCCCTGGCAACTCTATTCAAAAGAATGCCACAAGCTTAACACCTCTGCTCTATTTCTATCACTACCATCCTAATTCAACCATCATTGTATTTTGTTTTAGCTACTGCCATAGCCTCCTAACTAATCCATTGCTTCCACTTTTACATTTTCACAAACTACCCTCAAAATGACAGTCAGAGATACTTTTAAGCAGAAATCAGAGCACATCTGCCTGGCATGATTAACCCCTAATCATTGCAGAGCCTACTTCACCTTGATGTCCAGGTATTGTGTGAAATGTCATCTCTTAAGAGAATACATACTTCACCATGCTATGTAAAGTCATAAACACACAGAAGCACATACACATACATATACATATTTATTTTTTACCATTTTTAAAACTAGTTAGCATACAATGCTGGTACATAGTAAAAGTTTATAAACTTTGTTTTTTTGTTTTTTCTTTTGAGATGGAGTCTCACTCTGTCACCCAGGCTGGAGTGCTATATCTGTTCACTGCAACCTCTGCCTCCCAGGTTCAAGTGACTCTGCTGCATTAGCCTCCTGAGTAGCTGGGATTACAGGCATACACCACCATGCTTGGCTAATTTTTGTATTTTTTTTTCAGTAGAGACAAGGTTCCACCATGTTGGTCAGGCTTGTCTCGAACTCCTGACCTTGTGATCTGCCTGCCTCAGCCTCCCAAAGTGCTGGGATTACAGGCATGAGCCACTGCATCCGGTCAAACTTTTATGTATTTATTTTTTATCCAGTCACTAATATGACTTTCCTCATCAACTCTAAGATTTTTAAAAAATAAGTTCTCTTGAATTTTCTATTAAACAATTGTATTTTCTGGATATAATGTTAATGTTGTCTTCTCCTTTATACTTGTTTTATGTCTTATTTGCCTTGTATTATTGGATTGGCAGAATATCCAAAGCAATGTTGAATGTCAATGATCATAGTAAACAACAGCCTTATTGTTCTGAATCTAATAGAAGTAGCTCCAATATAACATTAGCTGTGGTGACTTTTCTGTTTGGGAGCTCCATGCAAATTCTACTTTTTCTGCTCATATATTTAATACTCTAATATCCTTGATTTAGTTATAAATTCCTCTAATATTCAGTCATGGCTTAAGTTAATTTCTACTCTCTGTTGTACCAGCTTATGTTCTGAGAAATATCCTATCCCTTAAAATGACTTCTGCAGATAACTAAACTCATCTGTATTCTTTTCATTTTTGTAGTATCAGTGTCAGCAAATAATCTGATTTTCATATTCTTAAGAGATAAATGAGTGCAGAGGAATATTTATGGTACCAAGTGACCTGGAGACTTTATAAGTGGTAGAGATTGTAATGTTGGTATTTCCAAAGAGCTTATTTTCCTAATTCTTCCAAGCTGGATCAAGGGAGCAGGCAGTACCCAAACAGCCAATCCTCACTCAGCTCATCAGAAGAAAAACCCAAGCCACCTCCAATCTACCCTTTCCACCAGTGATTTTTGGTACCCCGACTTGTTGCTGCAAATTCCTGGCTTCTCAGTTCTTCTAACTCAGGAGTATCAGTTACATAATTCTTCTTTAACTACACTTCCTCAGTAAGATATTAAAATGTTCCTCAAACTCAATGGTCACATAATTTAATTTCCTCCATTTCCCTATTCTAAACTAACCATCTCCAGCAGCCATATCTAGTTATATTTCTAAGTAAACCAGCTTCCAAAAACATAGCTACATGACTGAATCTCACTGTATGTGTTGAGGTCTTGATATTGGTAACTTTAGATTATTCATTTAGATTAAAACTTTGATAGCAATATTAACTCATATAGGCTATTTTAAGAAAGTTTATATCACAAAATGTAGCCAATTTAACTGCATCCCGGGTCTTCTATATCAACACCCCAACATGTCTTTGCATTTAATAGGATGCCCTCCATTACCTACAAGTCCCCTTTGTTATCCACCTCAAATTTAGAAAATATCCTCTCATCTTCTGGGCCTGCCAACCTTTCAGGCAGCAATCCTTACTTCATCATACATGAAATGTACTGTACTGCAATTATTCATCTTTCCCACACTTATCAGAGTCACAGAACCATTTTCTTTCTTTCTTTTTTCCTTTTTCTTTTCTTTTTTTTTTTTTTTTTTTTTTTTGTATCTTTAAGTTCTGGGATACATGTGCTGAACATGCAGGTTTGGTACATAGGTATACGTGTGCCATGCTGGTTTGCTGCTCTTATCACCCCATCATCTAGGTTTTCAGCCCTGCATGCATTAGGTATTTGTCCTAATGCTATCCCTCCCCTTTCCCCCAACCCCCTGACAGGCCACGGTGTGTGATATTCCCCTCCCTGTGTCCATGTGTTCTCATTGTTCAACTCCCACTTATAAGTTGAGAACATGTGGTGTTTGGTTTTCTGTTCCTGTGTTAGTTTGCTGAGGATGATGACTTCCAGCTTCAGCCATGTCCCTGCAAAGGACAGGAACTCATTCTTTTTATGGCTGCACAGTATTCCATGACATATATGCGCCACCTTTGCTTTATCCAGTCTATCATTGATGGGCATTTGGGTTGGTTCCAAGTCTTTGCTATTGTGAATAGTGCTGCAATAAGCATATGTGTGCATGTGTCTTTATAATAGAATGATGTATAATCCTTTGGGTGTATACCCAGTAATGGGATTGCTGGGTCAAATGGTATTTCTGGTTCCAGATCCTTGAGGAATTGCCACACTGTCTTCCACAATGGTTGAAATAATTCACACTCCCACCAACAGTGTAAAAGCAGAGAACAATTTTCATTTGGCTTTTTAAAAATTTCATTCTACTGCCATCCAGGACCTCATTTTGGGTGCTTTTTATCTGAAAATGGATTGTAAAGATGTCAGGCAGATGTCATTAGTCCCCAAAATCAATGTGGTTTCGCTAATAGAGGCAGGTCTAATTATCAGTACTAAACTTTACCAGGCTTTTTTCTTTTTCTTTTTTTTTTTAAGATTCGTTGATTCTGTTTATTTCTATACTTAGCTACTATAAAAAAGGCAGTGGCAATGATGGTAGCCACCATACCAAAGATAATTGGAAAAATATGGTCTGCTAAATTCAAACAGAAAGTAGAAGGAGATTAACAATGACCAAGGCATATACATGTAATATAAATAAGTAGGCAGATAATAGTTACATAGGTGATAGATTAGATAGATAGATAGATAGATAGATAGATAGATAGATAGATAGATAGATAGATAGATATTGGTCTACACCTAGATCCCCTCCCTCTCCTACTTGTGGCCATCTAAAGACAATTTCTTATATTCTCTTTTCCCTCTGACACTCTCAACCTTGTCTTGGTAAATCTGCCATTTTTCCTTTATACTCATAAACCTTACACTTACTTCCTTTCCACTTAGATTTCTCTACATTACATCTATCTACTTTGGATCCCAAATGATTTTCTATATTTTATCCAGAAGATTTCTTAAAGTTGAGAATAGGTAGATAGAGAGTTCTAGCAAACTGGGTCTACATTTGGATGACTAGAACAAATGGAAGGCTTTTCTAAGGTTCAGAAATCGTTATTGGCTAAACAGCCTTGGTCTTAAGGCATAATTGATTCTACTATCAGCATGGTGGGCTGAGGGAGGTAAGCAGACAGTGTGCAGAGTAGAGGCTGAGAGGACCAAGCTTGCTTTTGGGTTGACCTCATGTGTAGTCATATGATAATGAAGCCTCAAAGTCTAAGATAACTTGGATTCAGTTTCCTCGTAGGCTAATGTGAATATACAGAAGGCCTACTATTTTAGGTGGAGTTATGGGATTGGTATTGCCTAGGCATTGATGGCACATAAGTGGTAGCATCTTAACCCTAAAAGAGGTGGGGGGAAAATGAATTTCAAATTGAAACAGGACCCTAGCCAGTGCCTCTAGGTAGTAGACAGAGTTTAGCCCACTAGGAAGTGAGGGTTGGCAAGTACTGGGCTGTTGTTTGGCCAAAACCAGTCATCAGAGTCCAAGGCACATAGCTCCAGGTCCAGCAGGTTAATATGAGTCAGAATTGGGGCACGAGTCCCATCACACAACAGGCTTACCAAGAGCAATTGTGGAAAGGGTATCAGCCAATTATCCCATGGGTCCACTTCCAGGATCTCACATGAGATCTACAACAACAATCAGCAGGTGAATTTCAAACCTCAGCTTCAATGGAAAACTCAGAAAGTAGATAGAACACAGGCAGCTACAGATAGGGGTAGAATGGAACATATCTAGAAAGTTAGAGCCTTCTGGGCTGGTCCATACTTTTTTTTTTTTTTTTTTTGAGACGGAGCCTCACTCTGTGGCCCAGGCTGGAGTGCAGTGGCCGGATCTTAGCTCACTGCAAGCTCCACCTCCTGGGTTCATGCCATTCTCCTGCCTCAGCCTCCCAAGTAGCTGGGACTGCAGGTGCCTGCCACCGCGCCCGGCTAATTTTTTGTATTTTTTAGTGGAGACGGGGTTTCACCATGTTAGCCAGGATGGTCTCGATCTCCTGACCTCGTGATCCGCCCGTCTCGGCCTCCCAAAGTGCTGAGATTACAGGCGTGAACCACTGCGCCCACCCTGGTTCATATTTTAATATTTTAACCTAATTTATGGAGATAAACAATGTCTGCCTCATTAATTCTCCTGGTTGGTTTGATAAATACTTTTAATTAATTTTTCATTCACTTCTTCCTTATTTTCTTTGTTGATCTCTTCACATATATGTTTCATCAGTCATAATATGGGTATTGTAGTCACTTCTATCTTATAAATTCTTCTGAGTATTAAAATGACAAAATGTTAAAAAGTGTCTTACATTTAGCATAATATTGGATGCATACCTCTCAATATGGTGATTATTATAAATATCAATATCAATATCTGTTCCACACAGATTGTAAATACCAGCTGTCAACTTAGTAAGTCTGTACCAGGCTTCATGGCAAGTTGACCATTCACTCAGTTTTAATTTTGATACCTTTTTGATACATAGGTCTAATGGCTATTTTTATTAGATTAATTTTATTTAAAGAGTTGTCTGGTTTATCATCCATTACTTTAGAATTTGCTAGTTACTAAATATAGAATTTCATGTTTTTCAATACTAAATCTCTAATATTTAAAAGATTTACTGATATTCTAGAGAAAAATTAACATCTTTTTAAAAGCTATAAATTTGATACTTAATAGTAAATTCAATTTAGTTTAGTTTTAGAATCTGGAGAATGGTAATATCTGTTTACTGGCAGCTTTCTTCAGAATGAACTTCTTTAGCCTCTGATTTTTTTTTAAGTTCAAATTTTGACTGATGTGTTTCATGGAAAAAAATGCATGTGCCAATGCTTATTTTTCATAGTAAAATTCATTGATTTATAGTTGTCCATTTATATAAACTTCATGTTCTGGGGTTTCAAATTCGTTTAAGGAAACAAGAGTATATTCTAGGAAAGGAAGGTAAAGTATTTCATAATTTATGAGGTACATACTGGGAAGAAACATACCAAGCTAAAACAAATGCTTTCCTATGAAAAGAAAAAGTATCAGGTGAATTATAACAGAATTGTTTGTTTATAAATCCAATTATTAAAAACCTGAAATAAATTACAATTTAAACTATAACTACCTTACAGTTAAAAATGGTATTCACTGCAGTATCTTGTCTATATCCACCAGGGTAGTGCCTGTGGTTGGATGATTGGTGCAGTTTACAACTGGAGTGGTGGAGTAGACGTTCACATTATCCTCTATGGGACTAGTACCCATGCCCAGAATAGCGCAGTGCACAATGTGTACAGCTGTACTCAGTGGCCCTACATATGGCAGACACACTCATAATTAGTGGCGATCCTAAATTCCTGTGGTATCCAAATTGTTCATTCCACAAAAAGAAAAAACAAGTACAAATATTTATGGAGTGCCTTCTGTGCACCATTAAAATTACTACAATGCCTAAGAAAGAATTCCTACCCAAAAGAAGCACAGAGGGAAAGCCGGACAGATGAACAGTAAAATAGAATGTGATACAAGAATTCAGTTAGGGAAATGCACAAGGTACAATAAGGCAAAAGAAAGGGGGCATGTAATACAACCTGGGACTTCAGAAAAGAGTTACTAAAAAATACGTCGCATGGGCTCAGCAATGAGTATGAACAGAAGTTTGAAAAAAAAAAAAGACCAGGCATTTCTAGAGATGGAAACATCCTAGGTAAAGTCATAGGGGCAGGAGATATCAGGGTATATGGCAGGTGACATAACCAGCTCGATACTATTTAAGCATAGAACATAAGGGCAAGAGTAAAGAAACATGAGACCAGAATTAAGGCAGGTGGGTGAGATACAAATAGAGTCAGAAAATCCAAATTATGAGCTACTGCAATAGTCCAGATAAGAGATGCTGAATGCTGAAGCTAGGATCGAGATGGCAGGAGTGAAAAGATTGGGGATAGATTGGATAAATATTCATCATTCATTCATTCCTCTGACATTTGTTGGGTTTTAAGGACTAAGCTCAATATGCCTCTGAGTTTACCAACCAAGTCCCTGACCACATGGCAGATGCAGTCACGTAAGGGAGATGCATGGGAGGCAACTTGAGGATTAAGTGTCTGACAGAATTGGCAAATAAGCAAGTGAAAGCCAGGCAGGTCAACTTCTAGGTTTTTGATGGGCAGCTGCTAGATGTGGCCCATTCTCTAAAACTGGTATTACTGTGGAAGGAGAGGATGATGATGAAATCAGGAATGGGTACACAGAACTCGAAACACTCGAACCATGACATTCAAAGAGTAATTTCAGCATTTAATTGTGCCAAAAATATAAAAAAATACATAAATCACACATACTGTGATGGTTAATTTTAGGTGTCAACTTGACTGGCTTAAGGGATATCCAGGTAGCTAGTAAAGTATTATTTCTGGGTGTGTCTGTGAGGATGTTTCCAGAAGAGATGAACATTTCAGCATTCTATTAAACAATCTTATTTTCTGTGAGGATATTTCCAGAAGAGATGAGCATTTGAATTAGTAGACTGAGTCAAGAAGATGGCCCTTACCAACGTGGGCGGGTATCATCCAATCTGTCCAGAGCCTGAACAATAAGGCAGAGGGAAGGTGAATTCTCTCTCTTTAGGAGCTGGGACACCCATCATCTCTTGCCCTTGGACATCAGACCTCCAGGTTCTCCAGCCTTCAGACTCTGGAGTTTGCCGCAGGAGCAGCCCACGAGGTTCACAGGTCATTTGTCTTCATACAGCTTCCTTAGTTCTCCATCTTGCAGACAACATATCATGGGACTTGTTGGCCTCCATAATCATACGAGTCAATTCCTATAATAAATCCCTTCTTACATATCTCTCTATATATAGGTTCTTTTTCTCTGGAGAACCCTATCATACTACATATACATGAATACATAAAACTACAATGAGATTTCTGCTAAAGGAAAAATCTGCTTGATAGAGTTCTTGTTTATGAATGGATGCAGTTCTTCAGAACTGAATTGTACGTGCAGTATTTCATTTGTCTCCACTGATGTTTATGGCAATAAAAAGATGTTTAATTTAAAATGACAAACTTATAATTTAAAGCAATAAAAAAAATACACAAGGACTCCTGGCTCCTTGGCAAGATTGGACTGCAGCCTCACAGTGTGAGGCACCAGGAAAGAATTTGTTCTTGTGTGTAGGCTGGACCCAGACCAGTAGGTGATTGCATCTGGGCAAGATCTGTGAATGAATTGACATTTTTCTATTCCAAAAAAAAAAAAAAAAACTGTTCTCCAAAAAGTAATTTTTGTTATTTTACTTTCAGCTGTTTTCAAGGATAATGTTCAGATTTTTTGAATTCAGGAATTCACTTGAGGTATTTAACAGATCATTCGGCTTCTTAACAGTCTAATTTTCCTAATAAGCAGCATTTTAACCTACTTTCTTTAAGAAAAGAGAAATAACTTCAAGGGGAAAGAAAGTACAGAGTAAGCTGATACAAACAGTCCAGAGAGTTCTTCACAATTTGAAAAGTATCTAAGAATGAAACTTTATATTTTGATGGTAAAAAAGCTAGTTCCAAAAATAATTATGCCTTAATATTACACAAATTCATACAACCATATGAAAAATATAGATTATCAAGAATATTCTTCACAAACATTTCTTCACAGCAAAATCAACCACAATGAACATACTCACCATATGTACGGCTTTTGCCAAATTGGAGCAGCAATCTGTTTAAAAGGAGAAAAAAAGCACTGAATATGTCTTTGTTTCTAATCTGAAAATAAGAGATTTGACCTAATGATCTCGAAGGTAACTGCTAATTTAAAAAGCGTACTATTCTAGATCAGTATTTTGAGATTAATCTTTCTAAACTAAACTTTCTAAACTTTGTAAATTATTAACAGTAATTTGCTCTATGTAAAACGTTAAGACATTTTGAAGATTTATTTATACTTAAAATGTTCTATTTTTAATCATGCAAGATTGATATGTTATAAAAAGTTTCAGGATGTTAAATGCCAGAGTGTATTTATTCATTCATCCCTTGTGCATCCCATGCACACCATCATATTGAGCCATTTATTTATTCATTCATTGGTTTAAATATTTATTGAGCATATGCTGCATATCCAGCACTTAAAAGGCATTAATGAAAGGGAACCAGAAGGCACATTTTCTGCCCTTTTCCCTTAGAACCTGGTTGGACGAGAAATTCTTGGTTGTTTTTGTTTTTGTTTTAGACAAAGTCTCCCTCTGTGACCCAGGCTGGAGTATAGTGTCGTGATCTCAGCTCACTGCCACCTCCGCTTCCTGGGTTCAAACGATGCGCCTGCCTCAGCCTCCTGAGTAACTGGGATTACAGGCACATGCCACCACGCGCAGGTAAGTTTAATATTTTTAGTAGAGATGGGGTTTCACCATGTTGGCCAGGCTGGTCTTGAACTCCCGGCCTCAAGTGATCTGCCTGCCTTGGCCTCCCAAAGTGCTAGGATTACAGGTGTGAGCCACCATGCCCAGCCTGGACAGGAAATTCTTGAATGGTGCTTACCATGCACAGCAATAGTCTAAGCACTCATCATACAAAAAAATAAATAAATAAAGGGAAATTTTACCATGCAAAATATTAGTGTGTCTTTGTCCATAATTTCAGGGAAATACAAGTGAAGGAGTGAATTAAGATAATTGAATGATGTGACTTGTCAGGGATTTGCTGTGAAGAGCATCTCACAGGGAAGCCGGTAGTGTGGATGGATAAAAAGGAAGTGGGGATCTGGGAACTGAAAACCCCAACATAGAGGCTTCAGGGAGGCTGGCTTTTGCAAGGTCTGGGAAAGAGGTATCCATTGTCCTGTTCTCTCACTTGTCTCTATTTTGTATTTTGTATCTGTCTAACTTTCACCTATTAGAAGAATCACTTAAAAACATTATATTTATTATGAACAGCAGACATTATTTGTTTTGACTTTTTATAAAATGCGCTGTGGTAACTGCCTGTAAAACAGTTTTTATTTTATATGTCAATGGCCTTTGCATGAGAGTCCTTGTCTGACTTTCCAGCTATTATTCCATGAACATTTTCTATTGTCAACTTTTAAATGTTAGGAAAAAAAAAACCAAAAAACAAAAAAACTAGTGGCTTGGGATTCAAGCCTAGTTATTCCATTTTCTGTTAACCAGCAAGTCACTCCCATACTGCCACCTAGTGGACCATGGCAGCAGCTTCCACGATTGACAGAAATTGTTAATTCAAGTAAATTCAAATTTAGGATTCTTCAAAATTTCTGCTTTTGCATTAGTTGCTTGGAATACTCAAATCATCTTAACATAAAAATGATATCACGAGTGGTTGTTAGGTTTCCAGCTTGCTCATAAAACCACTGATCCCACAATGTACTTTGTTTTGTTTTGTTTTTTTCAGACAGTCTCACTCACTCTGTCACCCAGACTGGGGTGCAGTGGTGCGATCTTGGCTCACTGCAACTTCGCCTCCCGAGTTCAAGTGATTCTCCTGTCTCAGCCTCCGAATAGCTGGAATTACAGGCGTGTGTCACCACACCTGGCTACCACAATGTACTTTGAATGAACACTTTCCATGTATGCTGACCCATCTGTAGTCACAGCTCCATGGAGACGTCTCTTGTCATCTCACATGTACCTTCTGCTCTTACTCGTCCTACAATCTATAAGAAAATGCCTGGTTCCCAGCCTTCCACTCCAGCCTTGATGCCTCGACCTGTACTCTGGCTTGGGCAGAAAAAGAACTTCCGTAGCTTAGGGTCCATCTCTTTCTCTCTCAGCCTGCTGCTGCTTCCTGAAGCTGTGGCTCAACCAAGAGCCAGATTCTGCCTCTGTCCCTGTCCCAATTCTGGACCAGCCTCCACCCCACCCTTGCCTGGCCCCTTTGGATGCCTCGCTCCAGCCTTGCCTCGCTGATGGCTCAGTTAAACCCTCACTAATGAGTTCCCGTAGTGATTTTCACCCTGTGGCTGGATCAGACCCTCACAGCTCCTCTTGACCAGAGAGGTAGTTTTCTTCTCTGCTTATTCCTCCTTTCCAAATATTTTTAGATGTATGATGAATTAGTACTGTGGTTGCCTGATACTAGGGGAAAAGGGACATGGTAGCTTAAGGAATTTCTCATTCTTCTGGTTTTCTGTGATGGCCTCTGTCCTTGATTTGAGGTCTGAATATATGTAGAATATGTTTAGCTAAAAGGAGCCTACCTTATAGTCTAGACTTTTTTTTTTCAAATTTTATATAAAGGTGTCAAATACGTAATGGTTATATATGTAGTTTGGCCAGGCAGTGTTTCAGACCCTAGATATAAGATGCTGTTCTCATGGAACTGACATTCTATTGGGGAAATGAGAGACAACAAGTTAGCACATATATAACATATAATAATACTTTAGATGATGAAAAATGTCTTGAATAAGAAAAAACAAGGTAAGAGGACAATGAGTACTGGGAATTGTATGTGTCGGTGGGGATGTTTTACAGTTTTTTAGGGAACACCTCTGGATTAGTTGTTTATGGCTGCATAAAAAATTATCCAGAGGTTTAGCTGCTTAAAATAACAAACATGTATTACGTTGCCATTTCCATGGGTCAGCAATCCAGGTGCAGATGAACTGGGTGTCTGTGAATCAAAGAGGTCTCTCACAAGTCAGCCATCAGGGTTGGTGATGCAGTCATCTCAAAGCTTAACTGGGAGAGGATCTGCCTCCAAGCTCACTCACAGGGCCAGTGACAAGCCCCAGGTGCTCACTGGCTCTTGATCAGAGACATCAGTTCCTTGCCTTATAGGTCTCTCCATAAGGCAATTGACAAGAGTTCCAAGAAAGATAGAATGAGAAAGACTGGGAGAGAGCATGAAAGATGGAAGCCAGACTCTTTTTGTAACCTCATCGTGGAGGTGGCATCCTATCACTTTATTGCATTCTATTTGCTACAAGTGAGTCACTAGGTCCAGCCCACACTCACCTAGTAAATACAAGGAGGCAGAGATCATTGGGAGTCACGTTAGACAAGGTGATATTGGATGAGAGGCCAGAATGAAGTAAGGAACAAACTCTCTGGGGAAACAGTACCCATGTCAAGGGATCAGCAAATATGTAAACCTTGAGACAGGTACATTCTTGATGTGTTCAGAGAACATCAAGATTTGCTTGTCTGGAGCCCAGGAAGCAAAGGAGAGAAGCACAGAAGATGAAGTCAGATATACCTGGAAGGTAGACATGGATCTGCTGTGTATCACTATAGATCACGGTGTAATTTTAAGAATTTTATATAAATGGAATTATACATTTATATAAATAATAATCAGCATAGTTATTTTGAGATTTATCTATGTTCTCGAGTATATCAATAATCCATTCCTCTTTATGTCATTGATTGTAACACTGTTAATCTATTCACCTGTTGATGGACATTTAGGTTGTTTCTAGTTTGGGGCCTTTACAAACAAAGTTGCCATAAACATTCATGTGCAAATCTTTGTGTAGACATACTTTTATTTATCTGGGATAGTTACATGAGCATGCAATACCTGAGTCATACAGCAGCTTTATGTATCTTTTTTAAAATTGCCAAGCTGTTTTCCAAAGTGGCAGGACCATTTTACATTCCCACCATTCAAGGAGTAAAAGTTCCAGTTGCTCCACATTCTCCCCCATTTGATCAGTCTTTTTTAATTTTAGTCATTCTAATAGGTGCATAGTGACATTCTTTTGTGACTTTAGTTTTCCTTTCCTCAATGATTAGTGCTATTTAACATTTTTTTTATCTACCTACTTGCTATTCATTTATCTTCTTTGTTGAGGTTTCTGTTCAGATTTCTCCATTTCTTTTTTTGAAGAGGGAAGAGTTGTTTGAGTTTTGAGACTTCTCTGTAGATTCTGGATCTGAGTCTTTTATTGGATATGTATTTGAAATTTATTTCCCATTTTTTCCATTTGTTCTTTATTGCCTGTTTCCTTTTACTACCTTCTTTTGGATTGATTGAATAGTTTTTATTCCATTTTTATATTCTCCACAATTTTGTAATGTGTTGGGGGACGTGTGTGTGTGCGTGTGTGTGTGTGTGTTTACTTTTTTCTCTTTGCATTTCATTTTGGAAACTTTTGATTGATCTGCTTCAAGTTTACTGATTCTTTTCTTAGCCATGTAAGGTCTACAATTATTTCTAATTTTCCCCTTCTGGGTATTTTTTGTTTATTTGTTTTGCTATTGCTTTCATGTGTTTTACTCGTACATGTTAAACTTCCATGTTAAAACCCCACAATATTTGGTTGTTAATTCTGCCTCAAGCCATTGATTATATTTTAAAGATATTTAATAAGAAAAAAGTCTCTATATTTTTCTACATGCCATTTCTAATTCTCTTCATTATTTTTATAAGACCAAATTTCCATCTAGCATCATTTGCCTTCTGCTTGAAAGACTTCTTTCAACATTTTTTGTAGGGCGCAGGGTATGCTGGTGATTAATTCCTTTTTTTTTTTTTTTTTTTTTTTTTTTGAGACGGAGTCTCGCTCTGTCGCCCAGGCTGGAGTGCAGTGGCCGGATCTCAGCTCACTGCAAGCTCCGCCTCCCGGGTTCACGCCATTCTCCTGCCTCAGCCTCCCGGGTAGCTGGGACTACAGGCGCCGCCACCTCGCCCGGCTAGTGTTTTTTTGTAGTTTTTAGTAGAGACGGGGTTTCACCGTGTTAGCCAGGATGGTCTCGATCTCCTGACCTCGTGATCCGCCCGTCTCGGCCTCCCAAAGTGCTGGGATTACAGGCTTGAGCCACCGCGCCCGGCCTAATTCCTTTAACTAATATATACCTTCATTTTTGCAAGATGTTTTCCCTGGATAAAAAATTACAGGCCAAAAGTTTTGTTTTTGTTTTTTCGGTATTTCCTGATGTTGCTCCACTGTTGTCTAGTTTGCATTGTTTTCATCAAGAACTCTGCTCTCCTCCTTGTCTTTGTTCCTTTGTATCTAATGTGTCTTTCGCTTCTGGCTTTTAAATGTTTCTTTTTTTCACTGGTTTTAAGCAATTTCATTATAACGTGTCTTTGCATACTTTTCTTCATGTTTCCTATGCTTGGGCTTCTTTAAGATTCTTAGACCTGAGGGTTTATAATTTTCATCAAATTTGGAAATGTTTTAATTGATTATTTCTTCAAATGTTTTTCTGTCCCTCTCTGTCTTTTACTGTGGGGGTTCCATATTCTCCTGTATTAGTTTGCTTGAAGTTGCCTCAC
Organism: Piliocolobus tephrosceles; assembly: GCF_002776525.5. Classification (NCBI taxonomy): domain Eukaryota; kingdom Metazoa; phylum Chordata; class Mammalia; order Primates; family Cercopithecidae; genus Piliocolobus; species Piliocolobus tephrosceles. The sequence goes on along the minus strand of NC_045438.1, from coordinate 29,104,195 downwards.
AACCCACTGATGCTTTATTGATTTGTTCAGGATTTTTTCCCTCTTGGATAGTTTCATTTGGGATAATTTCTATTACCATGTCTTCAAGTTCATTAATCTTTTTTTCTGCAACGCCTAATCTGTCCTTGATCCAGTCTGTCTTTTTATCTCACACATTATAATTTTAACCTTGAGAAATTAGAGTTTTGTAACTTCATATCTATAACTAACAGTTCAGTCTTTTCTCTAGCTCCATAAATATATGGAATATTTATGTTCTGTTTTAATAACAGAACAACCTCATCAGTAAGCTTAATGTCTTCAATAACTACTTATCCATGTAATTTCTGGGCTAATTTCAGTTAATTATTTTTTACCTGTTTGTGGGCCCTGTTTTCCTGTGTCTTTCCATGCCTATTAATATTTTATTAGATGGGCTGGGCATGGTGGCTCACGCCTATAATCCCAGCACTTTGGGAGGACAAGGCGGGCAGATCTCTTGAGGTCAGGGGTTCGAGAACAGCCTAGCCAACATGTTGAAACCCCATCGCTACTAAAAATACAAAAATTAGCTGTGTGTGGTGGCTTGTGCCTGTAATCCCAGCTACTCAGGAGGCTGAGGCACAAGAATCGCTTGAACTCAGGAGGCAGAGGTTGCAGTGAGCCGAGATCTTACCACTGGACTCCAGCCTGGGCGACAGAGTGAGACTCTTTCTCAAAAAAAGAAAACATTTTTTTATTAGATGTCAAACATTGTAAAATTTACCTTCTTGGGTGCTGCATATGTATTTTATTTCTATAAATATTCTTGAGCTTTGTTATGGGAGACAGTTCATTGGAAAGCATATGATCATTTTTAGTCTTGCTTTTTTAAGCTTTGTTAGGCAGAAACAGAGCAGTGATAGTCCAGGCCTGACTTCTGCTGTACTAGTGAGACAAAATTCTTCTGAGTACTCTACTCAAATGCCCACTGAATTATGAGGCTTTCCATTCTGGCTGGTGGGAAGAAGTTCCAGTTGTGGCTCCATGTGAGCTCCAAGAATTTCCCCTCTAATCCTTTGGATTCTTGCCCCCAGCCTTGGGTGGTTTCCTAACATGCATGTGTTGATTAGTACTCGGTTGAATACTTAAAGACTCCCTACAGATCTGCATAGTTTTCTATCTACGTAGTTCTCTCTTTTCTGGCATTCTACTCTGTGGACTCTAGCCACCTTGGCCTTCCCAGACTATCAACATTGTCTCCTTGCTCTGAGTATCTGCTACAGGCCTGCAGCCTGAATACCCTCTCTAGGAAGTAAGCTGGGACATGTGTAGGGCTTACCTTGTTTATTTCCCATCTCTCCAGCATCGCTGTCCTTTGTTGCTTGCATACAATGTCTTGAGAACTGCTGTTTTGTATATTATTTTTCCAGTTTTCCAGTTGTTTCCAGTGGGGAATAAATCCTGTCCCCGTCATTCCATCTTGGTCAAGAGCAGAAATTAAAAGTGCATTTTTAGAACAGCCATTCTACATATTCTGTCTTTTTTCTATCTACAAAAACAACTCATCCTTTAAGTCCAAATATAATATCAGCTTCTTTGTATAAGACTTTCCGGACATTCCCAGTATTTCCTAATGAACCCTATTACAGCATTTATCACAATGTATTTTAATTATTTGGTTATGTGTATATCTCCTCTGTTAGGAGAGATATACATAGTATCATATATTGTAATAAAATACAGGTACTTATATTCCCAGTGCCTAGAACAATAAATAACACATAGTAGGTCTTCAACAAATATTTTATGAATGTTCTGTGAGCTCTTTCTGATTCTTCTTTGGAAGGTGCTCATGAACTGGCCATTAGTTCATCTAAATCTGGAATGTCAGCCTTCCCATCAGGATTTTAGGAAAGCGCTGGGCTCCATCACTACCTTCTTTCTCCCACTCCCTTACGTCTAGTTGCTGACAGGTGTTCAGGAAAATAATAGCTAATAGTAACAGTAAGAACAATAAGGCAAATAGCTGGTGGTGGCTATTAAGTACCTCCAGATTATAACTCAGGATTTCTCATTGGCCCATCTGCATTAAATTCTGAAAATCCACAGACCAGGAGTCAGAAGGTCTGATGTGCAGTCTGCTCAGCCATCTCCTGGCTGTGCAAACCAGAGCTGTTAACTAATGTCTTAAAGCCATTTTGTGGTTAACAAAATGGGAATGATAATAATACAAGTTTACAATCTTTTGTCTGCAATTTCAAAATCCTAAAAGCTGTGAAAACCAAATGCTTTGTCATAGTTCATTCAGCATCAAAATCTGAACTATATGAAATGAACTCATGTGAAGCTCTTTAAAACTTTTATTTGATCCCATTATGATTACTCAGACTCTCCTGGGTATAGTGTATATATAATGTATGCTAAGGCCACCAACATATCTTTCTAAAAATTGAAAAATTCTAAATTCCAAAATCTGACCCCAATGTACTCACCTTAATAGAGCATATACTTGGGCCAAGCATTTCCTAAAATGGACTGTGGGTCTTTCCTTATCTCATGGGGTAGTTGTGAGGTGTAAGGATAACATCTATTAAAGCTGTTATCACAGTACCTGAATGCAGTAAGCCCTCATGATTTTAAGTTATTATTTTTTAATTATAAATTTTTTTAGCCCAAAATACGTTTTCTCAGTTCTTCTGGAAAAGCACAAATAACCTATAGCACACTCTTCTAGCAATGTGCTCAAGTTTTCTATTTTCTTTCTCTTCTTTTTTCTTTTTCTCACATTTTCTTATCCTTCTTCCCTTCCACTCTTCCTAATATTCCATTCTTTTTTGGGGGGGTGGGGGGTGGGAAACAGCCTTGCTCTGTTGCCCAGGCTGGAGTGCAGCACCAGGATCTCAGCTCACTGCAACCTCCGCCTTCCAGGCTCCAGCGATTCTCTTGCCTCAGCTTCGTGAGTAGCTGTGATTACAGGTGCCTGCCATCACGCCTGGCTAATTTTTGTATTTTTAGTAAAGATGGGATTTTGCCAGGTTGGCCAGGCTGGTCCCGAACTCCTGACCTCAAATGATCCACACACCTCGGCCACCCAAAGTGCTGGGATTACAGGCGTGAGCCACCACGCCTGGCCCATAATATCCCATTCTTTTAATCTCTTTGAGAGCGTGATGAAAGATATGAACCTTCTTTCCAGAAAATCACTCCTTAGCACACATATACACACTTTCACATGCTCTTTTATGGAAGTCACGAATTCCCCCAAGTCCATCAGGGTATCCTACTTTGGGGAGCTCATCGTTCTAGAATTAATATCATATGTATAAGAAAAATACCATTCACATGATGTCCTACTGCTTACCAATAATTTAAATTATTTAAAAAATCATTTTATATTTAAAATACTATGCAAAATGTTTAAATGTTTGGAAAAAATGAAAATATTTCCAAAAAAATAAAAGGAATAACAGATAAGCTACTATCCTGAATAACTTAGGCAGGTGAATGAACCAAACAACCTCTTGTAGATATTATCAGTTCTATTTTTCTATGATTCTATTCTTGTCAATAATTTAAATTTGTGTAGTACGTATAGCTTATAAAGTGCTTTTATATATATTAACTCCATAAATCCTCATAGACTTCTTGAGAGTTGGGAAAGAGACACATATTATCTTCACTTTACAGATTTAAAAATCAGACAGGCCAAATGACTTTATGTAAGGTCACATAACTCAATCTCCAAATGTCTAATCCAGTGATTATGCCACTACATTCACCAGTTCCTATGAAAATTATTCCCACATATAACTCTTCCATTGCAAGTTTTCATTGACACTCTAAACCATATTTGCATGACTTCTTTTATATATATGTATCTCTGAAATATATATATTTACATGATATTTTTCTGACATAATTATGATGGTGGCTGTAACTGCTTCCCTCCCATATTTACTATTGACTTTCATCTAAGCACATAGGTTACACAACATGCCAGTATAAGCCAACAAATATTGCTCTGAAAATCAAGGACAAGAACACCATATTATTCTCAATGCTCATTAGCTTGAAAGCACAAGCACAATATAGTATATAGTTTAAGGAGGGAACTTGTAGTTTGTCCATATATTAATGAGAGGTGACAATGTGCTAGCAGACCTCACTCTCGGCGCCTCCTAGAAGCCTCGGCGTCCACTCTGGCGGTGCTTGAGGAACCCTTCAGCTCGCCACGCACCGTGGAAGCCCCTCTCTGGGCTGTCTGAGGCCGGAGCCTCCTCCCTCTGCTGGCAGGGAGCTGTGGAGGGAGAGGTATGGACTGGAACGGGGACTGCCCGCGGCGCTCGCGGGCCAGTGCGAGTTCCTGCGGTCGCGGGCGCGGGCGCGGGCGCAGGCTGCGCAGGCCCCGCAGGCCCCGCACACGGAGCGGCCGGCTGGCGCCCCCGGCCCAGGGCAGTAAGGGTCTTAGCACCCGGGCCAGCAGCTCCCGGGGTTGCGCTGGGTCCCCCAGCAGTGCCGGCCCACCTGCGCCTCACTCAAATTCTCGCCGGGCCTTAGCTGCCTCCCGGGGGGAGGGACCTGCAGCCCGCCATGTCTGAGTTCCTCCCGCTGCCGTGAGCTTCCGCTTGGCCTGAGCTCCTCGATGGGCGGGGCCCCTTGCTCCATGCGCCGGGTCCCATCTTGACAGCCCAAGGGCTGAGGAGTGCAAGCGCGGCTTCGGACTGGCGGGCAGCCCCGCCTGCAGCCCCGGTGAGGTGCAGGATCCACTGGGTGAAGCCAGCTGGGCTCCTGAACGGGATGGGGACTTGGAGAACTTTTGTGTCTAGCGGCAGGATTGTATGTGCACTAATCAGCACTCTGTGTCTAGCTCAGGGTTTGTGAATACACCAATTGGTACTCTATATCTAGCTAACTCTATCTAGCTAACTAGCACTCTGTGATCTGTGTCTAGCTCAAGGATTGTAAATGCACCAATCAGCACTCTGTCAAAACGGACCAATCAGCTCTCTGTAAAATGGACCAATCAGCAGGATGTGAGTGGGGCCAGATAAGGGAATAAAAGCAGGCTGCCCCAGCCAGGGGCAACCGGCTTGGGTCAGCTTCCACACTGTGGAAGCTTTGTTCTTTCACTTTTTGCAATAAATCTTGCTGCTGCTCACTCTTTGGGTCCATGCTGCTTTTATGAGCTGTAACACTCACCACGAAGGTCTGCAGCTTCACTCCTGAAGCCAACAAGAAGACGACGAACCCACCGGGAAAAACCAACAACTCCAGACGCGCTGCCTTTAAAGAGCTGTAACACTCACCAGGAAGGTCTGCAGCTTCACTCCTGACAGCGAGACCACGAACCCACCAGAAGGAAGAAGCTCCAGATACATCTGAACGTCTGAAGGAACAAACCCCGGACACACCATCTTTAAGAACTGTAACACTCACCGCGAGGGTCCACGGCTTCATTCTTAAAGTCAGTGAGATCAAGAATCCACCAATTCTGGACACATTAAGATTCAAGTAAGTGATAATACAACGGTAATATTAATTCATTTAATGAGTATGTGATAACCAATAATTTTTAAAGTACTGGTATTCAGCAAGCACTGCTTATTCCTAGAAGCAGCTGGAGAGCATTTTTCAAAATTGCATATAGCTATACCTGTAGAAAACGCAAAAGAAGTCCAATGCCAGGTCAAAGTTTTGTTTATATGACACTTAATTTATCTATTATGTTTTTCACAACTCGCCTGTTAAGGGAATTTTACTCCTGAGAGATCCAATGACTTTCCCAGGGCCAGATATTTTTCTGTGAAGAATTTCCACCTATCATTTTGTTAATTATTGAAATTAAATTCAATATCCTTTTTGGTTACTTTTTATAGCTAAATCCCACCTGATCCCTTAAAGTCATGAGTTGAGCTCTCTCATCAGTAAGAGGAATTATACATGAGCAAGTGTGACTAATACCTAAATAACACTTTCAGATTGCATCTAAGAGTAAATTAAAGAGAAAGTCTAACTGTACGAAAGTATGCCGTTTCTTTTGTTGGTAAAATGGCAACCTGTAATCTTTATGATTTTACATAATGATTCATAACCCAACATAGGTGTCTATTTGAAATTTATAATGGGTTTTCATAAATACTATCTTGCTTAAAGATGTCTATTTTGGAGGTACCTTTATTTCAGAGCCTCTTAAGGGTTATATTGTTAGTTTCAAATGTTGCTTTTATTGAACAGATGATAAAAATATAACAGGGCTTTAGGCAGAACAAAAGAAACGTGAAAAGCGTGTTTTTTGTACCTTCAAATTTCCGTTTTTTTCTTTAACCAAAACCATTAATAACACCTCTCCAATGTACATATTTTATATCCTTTCCACCTTCCCTCTTATCCAAACCTAGTTTCAGATAAGCAGCTGGAAATTCTGGCTACACATAGCAGATTAAACACACATGTTTACTATTGCCCTCTGTAACACACCAAAATGAAAATAAATGCTTAAAAGCCATAAATCTACAAGAACAAGAGAGTGGGAGAGCAGGTAACAGCAGATGAGAGATGTCAACAAAACTTTAGACTCAGGACAGCAGATGGATAAATAGCAATTGATTTGGCAAACCAGAGAAAACAGAACTGTGAACTTGCAGGGAAGGAAGCTGCTTAGCTCTGGTGAATCTTGGAAATACTTAAATCTTGGGATAGTAGGTACCTCTGATAGCAGGACTTCAGGGCAAAGCTGCAAACTGGAGGATAGACTGAAAGTTTATGTGAAGCTCAGTTACACCCCAGATCCCCTTCCCAGGAACCTGGCCCTCTTCTGCCTCTATTGAACAGATTTACCTGTGGAGAGATTTACAGCTGAAAACGGACACTGGGGTGGCCTTGGTGAAAGGCAACACAGAAAGTGAGGGAATTTTATAGATTCTGCCAACTGAATAGTGAGTCTCAAGCCCCTTTTCCCTTTGTCTTCTAGATTGCTTACCGCTGCACTTTTATTTTCCAGGCAGGAGAGAGAATTCCTAAAGGAGTCAGTGGTTATCAATGTAGGGCAATTTCGTTCACTAGAGGGACATGTGACAATGTCTCAAAACATGTTTGTTTCACACACCTGGTGTGTGGATAGGGGTTGTTGGGGGTAGCCATCTAGTGGATAGACACCAGGGATGCTGCTAAACATCCTACAAATACACAGGCCAGCACCACACAACAAATTACCCAGCACAAAATGTCAATAGTGCCAACGTTAAGAAATCCTGCACCTTGACAGTGCTTTTCAAAGTGTACTCCCCAAGCCCACAGCATGCTCAGCAGCCAGGAACTTGTTAGAAATGCAAGCCTACCCAGACCTACCCAATCACAAACTTTGGCGGTGAGTCTCGACCTTCTGTGTTTTAACGGGCTCTCTGAGAGATTCTAACTCAGTTACAGTTTGAACCACTGCTGAACCATTGCTCTTAGGAAGCCACAACCCAAAAGAAAAGCCCTACAGATGCTGAGAGCTGGTGATCCTCAGGTTGAGTGTGTAACTGCCTCGCGTTCCCATCATGTGCTATGCACCACGAGACTGCCATCAACTTGTTAATAAATGACTCTTAAAAAAGAATAACCAGCCAGATATATCACCAAATTATTGAGAAAAAATATCTAATGTGAAAGTCAGGGACCCAAACAAACAAAAGATATGTATGTGTGTGTACATGTATACTCACACATAAGGCCTATAATTACTATCTTCAACAAAATAAGGTAGGTTTCAACAAAACAAGGCACATGCCATTTTAGGCTGGATGATTTTAAAAGAAAAAAAGTTTACAAAGCAAAAATTATCATTAAAAGAATAAAGGAAAAGAAGAAAAGTCAAGGCCACAGAACCAACATAGGGAATTGCAAATCACAGCCCAAACTAAAACGAGAATAACTTGATGCCAAGTTCCAGACTGAATGGGGTAAAATTACTTCACTGCCTCATACTCAAAGACTGGATTGGCCCTGGACCCATAGATGGTTAAAATAAGAAAAGACTCCACCTCTGGCTGAGGAGGACTGTAAGGGTAAGGGACAGGAAGGGCCTGAGGAGGAAAGAGCACCCTGTAACAGTATGGTGAGCAAGCATGATTCATTAATCAATGCATTACTTTCCTTTTGTTTCCCATTGTTGTTTTAAAATTTCTTCAGTGGAAAATGCCTTCTGCTTTTTGATGAAGACCTTGGCAGTTTCCTGACTTCTCACTCTTAAGTAATAGAGTTCAACCATCACTTAAGGTCACAAAATGAAGTCTCAACTTACACATGAAACGTGTCCAGTCCAATATATCAATCAACATTTCCATATTTATTTAGGGTAAGAGGTGTCCTCCTCTTTTAGCTACAAGCCACAGAAGCAAGAACTCATTAGGAAGAGGCATTTGTTAGCTGTATCTTCCTTCTTTCTCATACTTCTCCCCTCTTTTCTTTGCTAGCTATGGTTTCAGCCCCTCAGGCCTGGCAAGTGGGAGCAAGGGGAGAGGCAAAGGGATGCTTTCTGCGCTGGTTTCAGGCAGGCTCCTTCTCTCGCTGATACTTCTTTGGGCTCATCAGAGGCCCCCCTCCTGATGGGGAATGAAATCTATTCCTGTAGTTGTCACTCAGTCCTTGGATCCTGGTTCTCTAGCTGTCCAACCAGAGACCCTGTGTGGAAGCTCCTTTAGGACAGGACTTGAAACTGTTCCAGTCCATCTCATTTGGCTCTTTTTTTTCCCCTTTCCTCAACGTGGCTGTCATCTGTTCCCAGAAGACTCTTAAATCCTTTGCCCTGGTAAATGTGGACAGAGGAGACTATCTCAGCGCAGCCACCTCCACTCTGCTGCGCAGGCCTCTTAAACTTGTTCAACTACTGAGTCTAAAAGAAAGCAGTAGTCTGGCAGATGTCTTCACAGATTTTTTTTCAACACTTCAGGTATTCCCTTTGCTCTTAGTCTCAGACAAAATTTTAAAATGTAGGGTCCTCGTGCCTGTAAAATTTCCCCCTCACTTTCTTAGGAAACTTCAGAATACTGCTCTATGGGCACACAGTACCATGAGAGGGGCTGCAACAGCGACCAGGGAGCCGTGGGCTGGTGGAACCCGTCCTTGCCTCTACCTTCAGGAGGGCAATAACTTCTCCAGGCCCCTATGTCCTCGTCTCTCATAAAATGCCTCTTTCATAAAATGTAAGTACTTTCTACATAAACTTTCAGTCCTAATATGTTTTGATTCAGACCATACACTATTTTGGTAGCTGGATGGATAAAATCTTATATTCATAATAGAAAGGCTCAATTGTAATAAAAGAGTCAAGATCCTTTTTAAATGTAGCTCTTCCCCTCTGTAGGTGCACGATTTAGGGGAGGAGGTGAGGTGATGCACGGTATGTGTGGTTCTTTGTCAGGGCCCTGGCTCAGCTGCACTCTCTATTCAGCCCTCCCCAGTGCAGGAGTCATACATCCAAGGTACACCTCGCCAGTGCCCTCGCACTGGGCTGGCACTGACACAGTCTCCCCGTTTAATCCTCCGAAAAAGAATATTAGCTGTGATTTCAGTTTTAATCATTGAAAAATCGAAACCTACTAAAGCCAACATATTGCTTTCATTATTGAGGGTCTCACACTGGAGGATCCATTTATGATCTGCAGTAGAAAAAATTAGTGGCTGTGTTAATAAATATACATTTGCAATCAGTCTTTGGCTCATTATTTTTGCAATATAATTCAGATCCTTAAGCCTCTGAAACACACAGTCTACAGTTGTAGGGCACAGAAATTCATAGGTGTTAAATTATCTACAGAGAGCAGAAGTACATTATGTATTGCTTGGAAAAATTATAGCACTAAAATAGAATATAAAAACTATAACATTCAAGGAAATTGTGTTCTCTAGCTCAGAACCAAAACTATCTATGTACAATGTGTTGAATTTTGTTATAATGTGGTATGTTGTGCCTTGCTTTTTTTAAACAAAAAGAATTTAAATATTTTCATTAACCAAAAAGTATTTTTAGAAGACAGAGATAATTAACCTTGGAAAGCCAATTATTCCTTTGGTTAATTATAAAATAAAATATAGAAAGCATTTCTATCAATAAAAATTCTCCTTATGAGGGTTCTAAAACTCACCATATATGAAATGAAATCTTCTCAAAAGGCAATGCAGTATAGGATTACTAAGATTACATTCGCATTACAGATATTACAATATTCATAAAGATGTGGAAGCAATTACGGTGATAATATTTTGCATTCTTTGAAACAATTGAAACGGATTCTGTTTCAAACGGATAGGCATACAAGAAAATTCTGGAAGAATATTATTCTCTAAGGTAAGAAGAGAGAAACCATGAGTGTACATGATTCTTCTTTCATTTTTCTATGCATCTGCAGCCCATTTGGGGTTTGGATTTGGAATGCAATGTTATGCTCAGACAGAAACAGGTATTATCGTAATTGAATAACAGAATTACCTGCAATTTTGTAAATTGTAGAAAGGTTTTTCTCTCTCTTTCCCTCTCTCTCTCTCTCTTCATATGATATTCGTAAGCGATTGCTTTCTGAGCTGGAAGGAGAAAACTGGGAAGACTGAAGTATACAATTAAAAAGGTGTTAGAGGCCGGGCGCGGTGGCTCAAGCCTGTAATCCCAGCACTTTGGGAGGCCGAGACGGGCGGATCACGAGGTCAGGAGATCGAGACCATCCTGGCTAACATGGTGAAACCCCGTCTCTACTAAAAATACAAAAACTAGCTGGGCGAGGTGGCGGGCGCCTGTAGTCTCAGCTACTCGGGAGGCTGAGGCAGGAGAATGGCGTAAACCCGGGAGGCGGAGCTTGCAGTGAGCTGAGATCCGGCCACTGCACTCCAGTCCGGGCGACAGGGCAAGACTCTGCCTCAAAAAAAAAAAAAAAAAAAAGGTGTTAGATAGGGAGCTTTTGCCTCCCAATGGCACAGGAGACTAGCAGAGGACAATCAAGGACATCAGTTAACAATTGCAATGGCAGTGAAAATGGATTCTGACTATCCACTCAGCAAAATAATTGGTGTCCCAAGTCCCTCAAGTTTACTTCTTTCCTCTGGCAAGGTGCCAGGAAATTCTTCTTTCTGGGTTACTGTTAGGCTTTTTGCTGTTTTCAATTCCACTGCTTGGTGGCTAGATGCGCTATGGCTTAAGCACTTCAAGAGGAACACACCTGTATTTCTTGGTCTGATTTGTTTACTCTGTAGTTGCTGATATCAGTGATTTTAAAAGCACTAGCACTGACTTTGTGGACTTAAAAGCAATAACAATAATAGTGGATTCAAGAATAGTAGCTACAATTTATTGAGCACTTTTTATGTGCCGTGGTATTAAATATAATACCATCTGATCTGCTTTCCACAAAAGCCCTGCGAAGTGAGGGTTATTATTATCCCATTTTACAGATAAGGAAAGTGAAACTTGCTGAAAGTCATATAAGCTAAAGCTGGGTTATAAACACAGAATTTGGAATCTAACATTTATGCTCTTATGCCTCATATTCTAGTTTCCCCATATTGTAAGTAGTAGTATTTTCTGACTGTTTATACTATGCAAGGGATGATATCAAGTACTCTACATGCATCTTTTCATTTATGACTACAATGCTTGAAATACTCTGTCTGTAGCCCAATGAACTTGGAGAAGGCTCTCTTCTCACTAGGGTCGAAATTACATAATAAGACTGCTGAAAGTTGTAGCCAAACCTTATTATCAGAGATCAATTGTGAGTGTTTATTTTGCCATTCACTAACTTGGTGAAGTTATTTAAATTATCAGATTCTTTATCATTAAAATAAGGATAATAATTATACCTGTTTCATGAGTCTTAAAGAGAATTATGAAGTATTTCATTAAAGAACACCACGCACTCATTCTCAGTAAATTAACATCAGCTATTCTGATATTAATGTTGGTATTTTACATATAAAAGGTAGACTTATAACTCTCACTCCCAAGTAGCTTGGGCCATTTTTATGTGGAGGTAGATCAAAATGGCAATTGTGAATCAGTAAGAAGTGTTTCAGCATCCTGATTTACTTCTATATTGGGGTCAATTCATTTCTCACTGAAAAAATTTTCCCCTTGATTTGAGGCAGACTTTATCCTTCCCTTGTTCCAGAGTCCTAATCTAGTTATCTAGAAACTACTTACCAGCCCCAAAATTCCTTTCTACAAGGTCCAATGTGTTATCAAAATTGGGTATTATGCTATTTCCAGGATGGCCCAACCTTCTAGGTTGGTCTACAGATGAGTTTGTTCCCCAAGGATATTTCCTACACACACACAAAAGAATAGAATAGAATTCTATGAACTTGCCAAATTGAGGAGGTTGAGATAGAATGAGGACCTCGACTCTCTCCAGAATTTATAGGCATCTAAAAACCTTCCAAGATTATTATAACTTCCTGGAGAGAGAAGCTGTCCCTCATACCCCAGGAATTTCTTAGTCATGCACACCAGGTTCTGATTTAGTCAAGACTAACAGAACTAAACCAAACAAACCCAAACAAATAAAAAGCTAAACAAAACCTTGTTTGATCAGAGAGGCCAAATGTGCATCAGAATGTGAGAGAAACCTTCCAGTATTATATGGTACCTGCATTTCACCAATGATGGGTGTTCTTTAAAAACTTAAGTTTAAAATATTTGATGGGAGACCCTCAGACTACCTGTGAGATGAAACTCTTCTGACTCATGGTTGGCCATATACATCTATGTCAAAAGATATTATGAAAGCACAGGTCTTAACTGACAATGCAGGAACTGATGTTTTACAATCTTTGGTCCTAAAACAACTGTCTCAACTTCTATAGATGCTAAACTATCTCAGACCAGCATTTATCTACTTATACAAAAACATTGATTATTGTGATTAACTTAAATAAAGTGTGGGCCTACTACATTTTGTAACCAAAGCTTTTAAAAGCTTATTCTGCTTGTGGACATAACCGTTGGCAACCAATTGACCTAAATTAATTCTGTAGTAAAATTCTATAAAAATGAACTGAAGATCATAGTTATTTGATTTTCAAAAGTAAATTCTCTATTTTCCCCATGGTTTTTGGAACAGTCCACCTAAATATTAAGCCCAATTTTCCTTTATTAAATTATAAACCTAACTTTCTTAAATCAATACTCTAATTCCTCTCTTAAAGAGTATTTGAATAATACTGTTAATAGTTCTTTGAAGAACTCTTATTTTCACAGTTAATTACAAAGAAAAAAAGAAAAAGAACGCTTAACTCCCAATCTCTCTCTCCCAATACTCACAAAAGATTAGCTACATAATTTTCAGAGACCTGTGCAAAATAAAGATGTGGGACCTCTTCTTCAAAAATTAAAAACTCCGCGAGCAACAGCAGAGCATTACAAGGCAAGGGACGGCCCTATGGACCTGCACAGATCTCATGCCCTTGAGATCCTTGCTCACAATTGCATTCACCCCACGTATAATCTCTCACATTTAGGAAATGCTTCCTTTTTCACTCCATGTGTAAGTTTAGATATGTATATAAAGTTTGATCTTTGTGAATTCACAAATATTACAGAATGCTTTAGATACATGAAAGTGTGTCCACAAGCACAAAAATAAAAACAGGAAAAATGTATTAAAATGATTCAAAAAGGCTAGGAAACAGAGAATGAGAGAATAAATCAGAACAATAGCTAGATCATCCACGTCCTTTGTCACATTTTAGAAATAGAACCTCAGTAGTGAATTAATAGTTAAAACTTTAATCAGTAGTTTAAAATATCATTATACAAAGAAAACATCAGGACCAGATGGTTTATCAGTTGGTTCTAGCAAATATTAATTAATAGTTTCATGTTCTTGAACTCTTACAAAGAATAGAAAAAGAAAGAACATTCTCTGTCTCATTCTGTAAGGTAAGCATAAATCTTGATACTTGTGATGTCTAATGTTTTATCTGTATTCCATACTTGCCCTCTATACACTTATCTTTGGGGCTGGAAGTCTGCAAACTATATTTCGTAATCTCCTTGCCACCTGGCTTCCTGTTTGTTTCTGCTAATGTGAGGCACGACAAGAGACTGGACAGTTAGCAGAATAGAAGCAATTTGTTTCTAATTTCTGTCAGTTCAATCAACCATAATAAATTTAGCTGTGGTGGTGGCAGCCACCTGTGAGAGTAGGTGCTTAGTAGAAGAGTAACTGCTTAGCCAACTTCCTTCCAGCTACAGCAGCCTCAGAATCATAGCAAACATATGCATTAGGTAACATCATTTTTCTTTTGCTTCTGTAACCCTCATTTACCTTCATCAAGTAGTTACTTTCCTTTTTTGTTCCTCTAACTCTTCTAACAACTTTGTAATAAATTTAATTTCCTGTTTTAAATTTCATCTTCTTGCAATGTCTAGAATGGTCCTATATTTTTCTTCTTAGACAGTGATTGATTTAGTGCTTAAATCATCCAAGAATAGTTAATAGAGTAAATACTTTTTTTAAGTAAAAATGGCCTGCTATGGTCTGAATGTTTGTACCCTCCCCACCCAATTCATATGTTGAAACCTAATCCTTAGTGTGATAGTATTGGAAGGTGGAGCTTCTGGGAGGTAACTAGATCAGTGGGATTAGTGTCCTTATAAAAGAGACCCTAGAGAACTGCCTTTTCCTTCCACCATATGAGGACACATTGTAAGGCACCATCTATGAACCAGAAAGCTGGCTCTCACTGGACACTGAATCTGTTGCCATCTTGATCTTGGATTTCCAAGTATTCTGAAATAGGAGAAATTAATTTATTTTGTTTGTAAGCTATGCAGTTTATGGTGTTTTGTTATAGAAGCCCAAACAGACTAGGACAAGTCCTAAACAAAATATTAGCATTAGCAATATTAGCACATTAGCAATTTATTTTAAAAGATGAGATTGCCAAGTTGTATTGATTCCAAGATTTCAAGGTTGTTTGAATATCAGCAGATCAATCAACACATTGCATCCCCATAATATCTGAAAGGAGAAAAACCATATGACCTTCTTTAAAGACTCAGGAAAGATATTTAACAAAATGTAGTATCCATTCATGACTAAAATTCTTGTCTAACTGGTAGAGTGAAATGTTCATAACATGAAAAAGGGAATCTACAAAGGCCTTATTGCTATCATTTTTCTAAAATAATATAAACATTCTCTTTAGAATCAGGAAAAATTATTCCCATCACAATTTCTGTTCAACATTGTTCTGGAGATTATAGACAGGGTAGTAAGACAAGGAAAAAATAAGTCAAAGAATTATGTATTTAAAATTGAGACAAATACTGTAACTCTTTAGACAATATAGTTGAAAGTCTACACAGAAAACCCAAAGAATGTGTAGAAAAATATTAGGATATATAAGAGTTTAGCAGTGTTGCTAGAAATAAAATCAATGTAAATAAATATACTTCATTTTTATATACCAGCAACAAATAGAAAATGTAATTTTACACTTTGAGAGGCTGAGGCAGGCAGATTGCCTGAGCTCAGGAGTTCAAGACCAGCCTGCACAACATGGTGAAACCTCGTCTCTACTAAAAATATAAAAAGTTAGCTGGGCATGGTGACACACACATGTGGTCTCAGCTACTTGAAAGGCTGAGGCATGAGAATCACTTGAACCCAGGAGACAGAGGCTTCAGTGAGCCAAGATTGCACCACTGCACTCCAGCCTGAGCAGCAGAGCGAGACTCTGTCTCAAAAGGAAGAAAATGTAATTTTGTGTTTATAGTGGCAACTAAGTAAAAACCATTAAAATATGTAAGCACTTTGTAGAAAAATTACAAAAGTTTATTGAAAGATATCTTAAAATATCTAAATAAGTGGAGTGATACGCCATCTTTTTAGAAAGACTCAATATAGTTTTTTAAATATCAATTTTAATCTCAAAGTTTGGATAAAATTAAAATTTCAGCGTAATTATTTTTCACGGAACTTAACAAGGTGATTCTATGTACTGAATTCCAAGAGTCCGGAAAAGAGCCAAAACTCTCCTAAAGCAAAAGAGTAAGTGGAGAGATTTGTTTCAACTGCAATAAAAAGTTATACAGCTCTAGCAACTAAGATGAAAGTGTAATATTAGCATAGAGATAGAGAATGTGTTCAATGGAACTAAAGACAGAAGCCCTACAACTTATGGAAACTTGATTTGTGAACAAATTTGGCACTTCACCCAGCACTTTGGGAGGCTGAGGTAGGCGGATCAACTGATGTCAGGAGTTCGAGACCAGCCTGGCCAACATGGCAAAACCCTGTCTCTACTAAAAATACAAAAATTAACCGGGTGTGGGGGCATGCGTCTGTAGTCCCAGCTACTCAGGAGACTGAGGCAGAAAAATTGCTTGAACCCAAGAGGCAGAGGTAGCAGTGAGCCGAGATCACATCACTGTACTCCAGCCTGGGTGGCACTTCAGATCAATGGGAAAATTAGGAGTGTTCAACAATGTTGACAACACAATTGTTTAACCATGTAAGGAAAAAGTTGGATATGTACCTCGTATAATACACAAAAGTCAGTCCCAGGAGATTTAAAACTTACATTTGAAAGGGAAAACATTTAAACATATAGGAGAAAATGTAGATAAATGTTTATACACTCAGGTTAGAATTTATTAAGGAAAAAACAAAAATGACAAACTTTAAAGGAAAATACTTATACATTCAAAAGCTTTAAAATTAAAACCTTATGTTAATCAAAGCATAATAGAAACACGAAAAAACTGGAAGATAGACTTGCAACACACATACAAAATAAAGAATTAAAATGTAGAATATATTCAGAATGGAGGTGACATGATTTTATATATTGTTTTAAAAGATTACAGGCCAATAAAAATTATAGGTGCAATAGTGAAAACTGGGACAGCAGTTAAGAGGCAAGTTAGGTGAATAGTGATGGAATTTTGGACTGGGGTAGTAGAGCAGTGGAGAAAAAGGAAGCAGATGGATTCCAGATGTGTTTTTGCATGTGTGGCCAACATAACTCACTGATAAATTGTATGTGGATTTTAAAGAAAAGGAAAAAATTTGATTTTGACTCCAAAGTTCTTGGTTTGATCAACTGGGTAAATGAGTTTCTATAAATAAATACATTTATTTCTATTCATGGGAAGGCCTGAGACAGGAAAATGTTCAGATTGAGGAGGAATATAGAGTTAACCTTTTGGCCATGTTAAGTTTAAGTTACCTATTAGGTACCTAAATGGAGATGTTGGCTCCATTACAATAGACACTAGCTGCTTTAGTTCAGACTTCCACAGAAAGATCAGACATAGAAGAATACTTTGGATGTCATTGGCCATATGTGGTGTGAGAGTATCTATTTTTTTTCTCCTGTACTGTGATGTGAAACAGAAATGACTGTGATTTGTGATTCTGGAGATGAAAGACGAAGTGAAAAGGACCCCTACTTAGAGGAGACATGGTGCCCCGAACAATAGAGGCAGGAAAGGTACTGAAGAGAGCAATGTTCAGTAGGGTCCCCCAGGGCAGGCACACAGTTGACCACCTCTAGGAACAGTAATATGTGGTACTGAGTATTATTGTATTATAGATTCAGGGGATACATGTGCAGTTTGTTACATGGGTGTATTGCATAATGCTGAAGTTTGGGCTTGTAGGTAACTCGCCATCCAAACAGTGAACATAGTACCCAATATGTAGTTTTTCAACCCTTGCCCCCTCAAATTTTAAAGTCTCCAGCATCTATTGTTTCCATCTTTATGTTCACTTGCACCCATTGTTTAGCTCTTACTTATAAGTGGTAACTTGTGGTACTTGATTTTCTGTTTCTGCATTAATTCACTTAGGCCTCTGGCTGCATCCATGTTACTGCAAAAAAAATATTTTTTCATTCTTTTTTATGGCTGCATAGTGTACTATGGTGCATATGTACCACACTTTCCTTGTCGAATGCACCACTGATAGTCACTCAGGTTGATTCCATGCTTTTGCAATTGTGAATACTGCTGAGATAAACACACAAGTGCAGGTGTCTTTTTGATAAAACAGTTTCTTTTCCTTTGGACAGATACTCAGCAGTGGGATTGCTGGGTCAAATGGTAGTTCTATTTTTAGTTCTTTGAGAAATCTCAATACTGTTTTCCATAAGGGTTGAACTACTTCACATTCTCACCAACAGTGTATAAGTGTTCTCTTTTCTTCATATCCTTGCCAACATCTGTTATTTTTTGACTTTTTAATAGCTATTTTGACTGGTATGAGATGGTATCTCATTATGGTTTTAATTTGCATTTCTCTGATGATTAGTGAGGATGAGCATTTTTTCCTATGTTTATTGGCCTCTTGTATATCTTCTTTTTAGAAATCTTTGTTCATGTCCTTTGCCCGCTTTCTAATGGGCTATTTGTTTAAGTTCCATATATATTCTGGATGTTAGTCCTTTGTTGGATGCATACTTTGCAAATATTCTCTCATTCTGGAGGTTGTCTGTTTATTCTGTTGATTGTTTCTGGTTTGTGTGTTTGTTTATTGTTTGCTGTGCAGAAACTCTTCAGTTTAATTACGTCTCATTTGTCTATTTTTAGTTTTGTTGCCTTTGCTGTTTAGGTCTTAGTCATAAATTCTTTGTCGAGGCCAATGTCCACAAGAGTTTTTCCTAAATTTTCATATTTTGAGGTCATAAATTTAAGTATTTAATTCCTCTTGAGTTAATTTTTTTATATGGTGAGAGGTGGGGGTCCAGTTTCATTCTTCTGCATATGGATACTCAGTTTTCTCAGACCATTTATTGAATAGGATGTTTCTCGATTGTTTATTTTTGTCAACTTTGTCAAAAACCAGTTGGTTGTAGGTATGGCTTTATTTCTGGAATTTTTATTCTCTTCCACTGATCTATGTGTCTGGTTTTTGTTTGTTTGTTTGCTTTTTACTATTACAATGCTATTTTAGTTACCATAGCCATATAGTATGGTTTAAACTCAGGCAATGTGATGCCTCCAGATTTGTTCTTTTTGCTTAGGATTGCTTTGGCTATTTGGGCTCTTTTGGGGTTTCATATGAATTTTAGAATTGGTTTTTCTAATTCTGTGAAAAATAACATTGGTAATTTGATAGGAATAGCATTGAATGTGTGGATTTCTTTGCGCAGCATGGTCATTTTAATGATATTGATTCTTCTTGTTCATGGGAATGGGATACTTTTCCATTTGTTTGCATCCTCTGTGATTTCACTCATCAGTGTTACGCAGTTCTCCTTGTAAAGATCTTTCACCTCCTTGGTTTGCTGTATTCCTAAATATTTTATTTTTTGTGGGCTATCATAAATGGGATTGAGTTCTCAATTTGGTTCTCAGCTTGAACATCCTGGGTGTATAGAAATGCTACTGATATGTAATAGCAAAGACTTGGAACCAACCCAAATGTGCATTAATGATAGACTGGATTAAGAAAATGTGGCACATGCGGCCGGGCGCGGTGGCTCAAGCCTGTAATCCCAGCACTTTGGGAGGCCAAGACGGGCAGATCACGAGGTCAGGAGTTTGAAACCATCCTGGCTAACACGGTGAAACCCCGTCTCTACTGAAAAATACAAAAAGCTAGCCGGGCGAGGTGGCTGGCGCCTGTAGTCCCAGCTACTCGGGAGGCTGAGGCAGGAGAATGGCGTAAACCCAAGAGGCGGAGCTTGCAGTGAGCTGAGATCCGGCCACTGCACTCCAGCCCAGGCGACAGAGCAAGACTCTGTCTCAAAAAAAAAAAAAAAAAAGAAAAGAAAAGAAAAGAAAATGTGGCACATATACACCATGGAAGACTATGCAACCATAAAAAAAGAATGAGTTCATGTTCTTTGCAGGGACATGGATGAAGCTGGAAACCATCATTCTCAGCAAACTGTCACAAGGACAGAAAACCAAACACTGCACGTTCTCACTCATATGTGGGAGTTGAACAATGAGAACACACGGACACAGGGCGGGGAACATCACACACCAGGGCCGGTCAGAGGTCGGGGGCTGGGGGAGGGATAGCATTAGGAGAAATACCTAATGTAAATGACGGGTTGATGGGTGCAGCAAACCAACATGGCACATGTATACCTATGTAACACACCTGCATGTTGTGCACATGTACCCTAGAACTTAAAGTATAATAATAATAATAATAAAATGCTACTGATATCTGTATGTTGATTTTGTGTCCTGAAGTTTTACTGAAGTCATTTAACAGGTCTAGGAGTCTTTCAGAGAAATCCCTAGGGTTTTCTAGGTACAGAATCATGTCATCAGAGAACAGAGGTAATTTGACTTTCTCTTTTCCTATGTGGATGCCTTTTATTTCTTTCTTTTTTCTGAATTCTGTAGCTAGAACATTCAATAGTACATTGAATGGGAGAGGTAAAAGTGGGCATCTGTGTTTTGTGCCAGTTCTTAGGGGGAATGCTTCAAGCTTTTGCCCATTCAATATGATGTCAGCTGTGGGTTTGCAATAAATGGCTCTTATTATTTTGAGATATGTTCCTTCAATGTCTTGTTTGTTGAGGGTTTTTATCATGAAGAGACATTGGACTTTTTTATTGAATGCTTTTTCTGTCTGTTGAGATGGTCATATAATTTTTGTTTTTAATTTTGTTTATGTGATGAATCACATTTATTCATTTGCGTATGTTGAAACATCCTTGCATCCCAGGAATAAAACTCTCTTGGTTGTGATAAATTATCTTTTTGATATGCTGCTGGATTTGGTTTGCTAGTCATTTGTTGAGGATTTTTGTGTCTGTGTTTATTAGAGATATTGGCTTGCAGATTCCTTTTTGTTTTGTCCTTGCCAGATTTTGGTATCAGGATGATACCGGCTTTACAGAATGAGTTAGAGAAGAATCCACCTGACTTGATTTTTGGAATAGTTTCAGTAAGATTAGTACCAGTTCTTCTTTGAACATCTGGTAGAATTTCGCTCTGAATGCATCTGGTCCAGGGCTTTTTTTTTTTTTTGGTTGGTAGATTTTTTATTACTTATTCAATTTCACAATTAATTATTGGCTTGTTTGACATTTTAATTTCTTCCTGGTTCAATCTTGGGAGGTTTCATGTTTCCAGAAAATTATCCATTTTCTATAGATATTCTAGGGTGTGCACAGAGATGTTCCTAGTAGTCTCTGAGGATCTTTTGTATTTTTGTGGTATCAGTTGTAATGCTACCTCTGTCACTTCTGAATGTGCTTATTTGCACAATCTTGTTTTCTTGGTTAATCTAGGACAATCTATCAATTTTGTTTATCCTTTCTAAACTCCAGCTTCTTGTTTTGTTGATCCTTAGTCTGTTTTTTTGGCCTTAATTTCATCTAGTTTTGCTATAATCTTTGTCATTGCTTTTCTTCTGTTAGCTCTGTGTTTGCTTTGTTTTTTGTTTATCTAGTTCCTTTAGGTGCAATGTTAGGTTGTTAATTTGAGATCTCTCTATCTTTGTGATTTTGGCATTTAGTGCTATAAACTTTCCTCTTAATACTGCTTTCATTATGTCCCAGAGATTTTGGTGTGTTGTGTCTCCATTTTCATTTGTTTCAAAATATTTTTTTATTTCTGCCTTAATTTTGTTCTTTACCCAAAAGTCATTCAGAAGCAAATTGTTTAGTTCCCATGTACATCTGTTGTTTTGAGTGTTCCTCTTGGTATTGATTCCTAATTTTACTTCACTGTGGTCTGAGAAAGTGCTTGATATGGTATGATTTCAGTTTTTAAAAATATACTGAGATTCTCTGTAATACCAAGTGTATGGTCAATTTTAGAGAATGTTGCATAGCACAGATTAGAAAAATTATATTCTGTGATTGTTGGGTGGAATATCCTGTAGATGTCTATTAGGTCCATTAGGTCAAGAGTCCAATTTAAGTCCAGAGTTTCTTTGTTAGTTTTCTGCCTCAGTGATCTGTCTAGTGTTGTCACTGGAGTGTTGAAGTCATCCACTGTTATTGGATGGCTGTCTATCTTTGTCTTTAGGTCTAGTAGAATTTGTTTTATAAATGTGGGTGCTCTGATGTTCAGTGCATACATAGCGTTGAATTGAACTCTTTACCAATGCCCTTCTGTGTCTTTTCTTACTGTTGCTGCTTTAAAGTCTGTTTTATCTGATATAAAAATACTAACCTCTGCTCTTTTTTGTTTTCCATCTGTGTGATTGATCTTTCTCCATCCCTTTATTTCCAGCCTATGAATGTTTTTACACATAAGATAGGTCTCTTGAAGGCAGTGGAAGTTTAGGTCTTGTTTTTGCCCAATTGTGCCACTCTCTGTCTTTTAAGTGAAGCATTTAAGCCATTTACATTCAAGGTTAATATCGATATGTGAGGTTTGTTCCTGTTGTACTGTTGCTAAGTGATAAATAGGGTAGTCTCAATTATATAATTGCCTTATATGATCTGTGTACTTATGTGTGCTTTTATGGTAACAAGCGTCATTCTTTTGTTTCCATGTGCAGATCTCTTCTGAGTATTTTTGTAAGACTGATCTGGTAATGACAAATTCCCTTAGCATTTGCTTCTCTGGGAATGACTTTACTTCTCCTTCATTTATGAAGCTTGTTAGGATATGAAATTCCGGTGGCGTTTTCTTTTCTTTAAGAAGGCTGAAAGTAGGCCCCCAATCTCTTTTGGTTTGTAATGTTTCTGCTGAGAAGTCTACTGTTAGTCTGATGGGATTTTCTTTACAGGTAATTTTGTCCCTTTTCTCTAGTTGCCTTTAAGATTTTTCCCCTTCACATTGACCTTGGATTGTCTGATGATTGTACCTCAGGAATGGTTATATTGTGAAGTGTCTTGCAGGTATTCTCTGAATTTCTTGTGTCTGGATGTTGACTTCTCTAGCAAGATTAGGGAAGTTTTCCTGATTTTTTTCCTCAGGTATGTTTTCCCAGTTGCTTGCCTTTTCTTTTTTTCTCAGGAATGCCAATGGTAGTAGATTTGGTCACTTTACATAAACCTATATTTCTCTGAGGCTTTGATCATTTTTTAAAATTCTTTTTCCTTGATTTTTGTCTGACTGGGTTAATTCAAAAGACCAGCGTTCAAGCTCTGAAATTCTTTCTTCTGTTTTGCCTAGCCTGTTGTTAAAGATTCCAACTGTTTTTTTAAATCGTTTAGTGAATGTTTCTATTCCAGAAGTTCTATTAGGGTTTTTCTTAATATAGCTATCTTGTCTTCTATATCTTGAATCATTTCTCTGGCTTTTTCTTATTTCAACTTTCTCTTGGATCTCATTGAGTTTCCTTGCAATTTGTATTTTGAATTATTTTTCTGTCATTTCAAACTTTTCAGTTTGATTAGGATCCATTGCTAGAAAGAGAATGCAATCCTTTGGAGGTGTCAAGGACTCTGACTTTTAGTACTTCCAGAATTCTTGTGCTGATTCCTTCTCATCTGAGGGAACTGGTGCTTCTTATTTTTGAATTTTCTATTGTTTGAATGGGACATTTTTATTTTTAAATTCTTTTTTCTCTTGAGGGCCTGACTAAGGTGTATAACTGCATATGGTCATTTGGCTTCATTCCTGGGTGTTTTCAGTGGGCCAAGACTCTATATGGGTTCATTGTTTGTGGATGGTTTCTGTGCCGTGGTTTTCTTAGATGTTGCTTGTTGTAGTGATGCATTGAATGTGTGAGCCAAAAAGCTGTCTCCTGCAGGACTGACTGAGAGTTCTGATGTCTCAGAAAGCTTGTCCCATGCACCTAACACTTAGCCTGTCTGGCAGCAGGCTTTTTATTTGGTGGTGTAGTTCAGGCTGCAATCCAATAGATGGTGCTTAAGTGTAAAAGCTGGCTTGTCCTCAGGTGGACTGATGATGAGTGGAAGCACCTGCCCTGAAGGGATGGGTGAGGAAGAGATCATGTTGGGGTGCACTGAAGTGTCAGGGGAAGGAGCTGGGGTGTGTACCAACTCCTCATCCTGAGTTGGCAGGAATATGATCCACTTCCCTATCACACCCCTGTCATAGGGCTCATGACCCTTATTTCATAAAGACTTTGACCTCTGTTTCCCCACCAGTGTGGCTGTAGGCCCTGGATACACCCCTCTGAGAGCTACCCCAATATGGGCTCAGGGCAGACCCTCTTCCCCTAGTTCAGAGCAGGCAACTCTATGGTCTGTCTCTCCTCCATTGCTGGATGCTACTGCTCTATATAGGAAATAGGGACGGGGAGTTGGGCTTTGTACAAGCTCAAACAGCATGGATTCACTTTCAGCAAGGGTGAAGCCACCACAAAAAGTATGAAAAACACTTTCTCCAAGTGCATGTGCTCTGGCCCACCGTGGGAAGTTGCATCCCCAACATGTTATGGCGGAAGGCAGGAGAGGATACTCCTCCACATCTGTTCCTGGGAGCCAGTGCTGCCCCCTTCAGTGACGGGTGGTGTGCGTTTATTTCTTTTGTCTTGAGGGGGCTTTTGTAGGGCTCCTCCCACCAAAGGCACTCCCACCTACCCTTTCTGTGGACTCTGAGTTTCCTGGTTGACCTTTAACAGACTCTTGCTGCCTTCCTTTTTCGTACCCCAGCTCCTTCCCATAGGCACTCCAACAGATTCTAGTTCTCTTCTCTCAGCATTCCATTCAGAACTTGTCCATTCGCCAGTAATTTAGATCTTTCTGAGGAGAACTGACATCCAATGTCTCTAGTCAGCCATCTGGTCTTATCACCAGATTCTCCCATTTACCTTCTTGGCATTCTCTTTTCACCCACCAACATAGTCTTTAATCCCCGTGGGCCATCTGGATACTGGTTTGCATCAGGAATTGAGGAGGCCTCAGGAAATGAAGAGGAAGGGAAGAAGAGCGTGACAGGAAGCAGGAGAAGGCAAGGCAGGAGAAAGAGACAAGGGAAGACCTCAGCACTCAGTATTATGTTTTTATTTCCCATATTGCACAGTCTTCAAGTGTCTTTACTGATGTGTCTATGTTTGGGAAAACTAAACTTGCCATTTTTGCTATTATGTCTATGCCTAGGGTCAAGAAGGGCAGGGAAGTGGCAGCAGCCTAGAAGGCAGGTATAACGCAGTAAGGGGCAACAAATAGAAAAGCCCAGAACATCAGTCCATAGCAGCATGATATGGAATGACTGACTACCCAATATCCATTTTCTACCCCACCTGGGTCTGGGAGAGGGGGGGCAAGGGTCACTGATTATTATGGGCCAATTATGATAATCCCATTCCCCTTGCTGGAGGTTGTCAGTGGAAAGGCCCAGGCTCATTTAAACCAATGAGAGATGAGGAGAATTTTGCTCTAGTCTCCTGGGAAAGAAATGTCTTAACTCTTAAGAGTAAGTTACAAAAAGTCAAGCTCTTTCTTCTTAGACTTGAAAATGGAAGCCTGTCACATGTATACATATGTAACAAACCTGTACGTTGTGCACATGTACCCTAGAACTTAAAGTATATTAAAAAAAAAAAAAAGAAAGAAAGAAAGAAAATGGAAGCCTGTATTCCCAAATGCTACTGACTATAATCCTATGACCACAAGAGAAATTTAGGATGAAATTTATCTAGTGGATGTAGTTGTAGATAGACAAAAAGAACCAAGGTCCATCTCATTAAATCACCATCTCTAAGGCATGCCTTACCTCTGCAGTGCCTTGATATGAGTTAATACCTTCTTTAATAGTTAAGCCCAACTTGAGTAAGGTTTATGCTAGTTGAAGCTGAAAACATCGTAACCGATACAGACTGATAAAAAGTAATCAGAGAGGCTGGGCGTGCTCGCCTGTAATCCCAGCACTTTGGGAGGCCAAGATGGGCGGATCACCCGAGGTTGGGAGTTTGAGACCAGCCTGACCAACATGGAAAAACCTCGTCTCTACTAAAAATACAAAATCAGCTGGGTGTGGTGGTGCATGCCTGTAATCCCAGCTATTTGGGAGGCTGAGGCAGGAGAATTGCTTGAACGCGGGAGGTGGAGGTTGCAGAGAGCCGAGATCACGCCATTGCACTCTAGCCTGGGCAACAAGAGTGAAACTCTGTCAAAAAAAAAAAAAAAAAAAATCAGAGAAACTTATGGGAAAATTAGACATTCCTGGAGTTCAAAAATATTATAGGAAGGAAATACAATAATAATAAATGAATTGCCTGCAGATATTCAAGGTGTGCAAGATTGGACTGTAATTGCTGGATACTGAAGGGCAAACTGACCCTGAGGTGAAGGACTTGGAGGCATTCGAGACATTCAGAATACTCAATCATGTACAAATTTTTACACAACCAGAAAGCAGGGAGTTATATAATTTTGAGGTTATTCTAACAGCCATATTGCAAAAAAAAAAAAAAAAAAGTAATCCTTACAAAAATGAAAGTTAATCCTTGAAATTAGAAACATTAATAAATATGTCAGGCTCATGATTAAGATTTTTCAGTTGAATGAAATATAAGAATAAGAAAGAAACAATGGTTTACCTTGGTTCTTAATCATTAACCCTCCTTTCTGAAGAGTCTAAAGAACTTCACAAATAAGATAAACATTAATAACTAGGGGCTGAATAGAATTCCTTTAAAAAATACACACAGTGTTCAAGCAAAGATTTTCTTAGATTAGTCTGAAATACCCTGAAGAAAAGTTTATTCACGATTCTCTGAAGTGATTTTCAGGGTTGTGTAGATTTTAGGCTTGTTTTGCTTTAAGCAAAGCCTTTTGAAGTTGAGTATAATATATATGGCATAACATCCTTGAGCTCATCCAAATTGAAATTAAAGAAGAAGGCCGGGTGCGGTGGCTCACGCCTGTAATCTCAGCACTTTGGGAGGCCCAGGCGGGTGGATCAGGAGGTCAGGAGATTTGAGACCACCCTGCCTAACACGGTGAAACCCCGTCTCTACTAAAAAATACAAAAAAAAAATATTAGCCGGGCATGGTGGCGGGCGCTTGTAGTCCCAGCTACTGGGGAGGCTCAGGCAGGAGAATGGTGGGAACCCGGGAGGCGGAGCTTGCAGTGAGCCGAGATCGCGAGACTGCACTCCAGCCTGGGAGACAGAGCGAGACTTCATCTCAAAAAAAAAAAAAAAAAAGAAATTAAAGAAGAAAAATAATTATCCTATTAAGTAAGCAGTCTCCTTTTAAAAATATGAAGCTATGATTTAAAAATTCATAATGTTTTCTTGCTTACTAGCTCTTCAAATGCATATCTCTCAGTCCCTACTGTCACACCCAAAGAAATGCCTTGGGGGTGAAATTTCTGTCCTTTACAGAGGAGATACAATCACTTAAATCAAGGTAATCCAAGAGATTGTCTGCCCTCTTATGGTCGGTCTTGAAGCCTGAGCAGGCTGTGCTCCCACTGCTAAGATGCTGTGTGCATAAGGCCCCTGTTGTGAGTGTCTTTCCTTACCCATATAGCATAAGACTTCTGCGACATCAAAAGCCAATCCCTATCAAGAAAAGTTTAGAGACTCACGAGACAAACTATGAAGTCTTTGATAGTATGGAGTGCTAAAAACAAGTTTTCAGCATAAAGGGGTGTGGAGTGCCCTTAAACCTGGTGACAAAAACAACTCACTTGTGGCAATAAAATAGAGTCAGTCCTCATTGAATTAGTCATATGTCA
This sequence comes from Piliocolobus tephrosceles, assembly GCF_002776525.5. Lineage (NCBI taxonomy): Eukaryota > Metazoa > Chordata > Mammalia > Primates > Cercopithecidae > Piliocolobus > Piliocolobus tephrosceles. Next base: position 29,076,681 of record NC_045438.1, on the reverse strand, counting down.
ACATCAAATATTCTATATCCTTCAGGACTGGCTTTTAAAAATATTTATGGAAACTGTGGAAGCATCACTAAGGCTATTCTTAGGACTATAATATAGCTAAAGAAAGCAATTTCCTACTTAAGGATATTGTCACCTACCACAAAAAAACATGGTCACAGAAAGGTGGTAATCTGTGTAAGATAGTAATATTTTAGATAATATTATTTCAATCTTTGTCTAAAGGAAAGGGACAATGTAGCCAGAAGACACCTGTTTTCTAATTACTAGAGTGAGGGGACCAGAATGTTGTTATGTATTGTGAGTCAAGGATACTTGTGAGCTTTTCATCAATAGCCTCAGTCAAAGATGGCAAATACACAGCAAGCTCAGCTCACACTAGCACTCTTGGACAGGTGTAAGACACTGTCATTCAATCATAGCATTCCTTTTCACTGGCCTCAAATGTCATTTTAAAATACTTTCTAACCCAGCACCCCAAGCAAATGGAGTTGGTCCGTAATATAAAACCAAAACACTTCTCTAGTGTAGATGCAATTGTCAAGTTCCCTTTAACCAGCTGTGAACTCTTGAAACATAATTTTAAATACTAATTGAGGATTAGGGACTTTGATGCAAGGAGAAACAGTACCCTAGATTAATCTTTGGATAGAAACAGCTTCCATTGTAACTGAATAAACTGACACTGTGAATTACATACACAACAATCATTTCTGAGTTTGACACTTAAGAGTTGTTCCTGGCCAGACACGGTGGCACACATTTGGAATCCCAGCACTTTGAGAGGCCAAGGTAGGTGGATCACCTGAGATCAGGAGTTTGAGACCAGCCTGGCCAACGGGGTGAAACCCTGTCTCTACTAAAAATACAAAAATTAGCCGGACACGGTGGCGCATGCCTGGAATCCCAGCTACTGGAGAGGCTGAGGCAGGAGAACCGCTTGAGCTCAGAAGTTGGAGGTTGCAGTGAGCTGAGATTGCGCCATTGAACTCCAGCACTCCAGCACTCCAGCCTGGGTGACAACAGCGAGACTCTGTCTCAAAAAAAAAAAAAAGTTATTCCTGAGAACTGAATCACCTAAGTTCTAAGTTGCTGATGAAACTGAAGTTCAAAATGTGAAAATCTAGGATCCGCATCCTGGGTCAGTGGCTCTGCCAACTTACTGCCAACCTGTGAGAGCCTTCCTTGGTGGCCAGCTCTTCATCTCGTCTCTGTAAGTGCAGCAAAAATAGACTTCTTATTCATTCATAATTTAGTAAATCCACAGTTTCAAAAACAGATTAAGTATTAGATTAGCTTAATAATAAAGGTCACATAACTGACCTGTTAAATTTTTAATTCCTTTTCAATTTTTATTTTCTTTTTCTAAGCTAAATTATTTTATCTGAAACTTAGACATAATATAAAAAGACACATTAAGAACCCACAGTTTTGCCCACATACAGTGACTCTAATGAAATTGGGGAATTACTAAATGTACACTTGCATCACTGAAGGAGAACCTATAGTTAATCAAGTAATTCTGAAATTGGGAAATTATTAAATATACACTTATGTCACTAAAGGAAAATCCACGGTTAATCAAGTAATTCTGAGAAATTAGTTTGAAATTACAAAATCACATGATTATTAGCAAATAATATTACATATAAACAAATTGCCTTAGATGATGGTGCAGAGAAATAAATATGCTATGACCCTCTGAGATGATGGCAAAGAATTAGTGAATAACTTCACATGGTATTAATAATGCAGCACCAAGATACAACCCACAAAGCAGCAAAACTTTTCAGCTGATGGATGGCTAATTTGCTATTCTCTCTCAAACTACAGAGTCAACCGTGAGCCTGAGTTATAAGTCTCAGTTGCCTGGGCATGGTGGCTCACACCTGTAGTCCCAGCACTTTGGGAGGCCAAGGCAGGTGGATCACCTGAGGTCAGGAGTTTGAGATCAGCCTAGCCAACATGGCTAAACTTCGTCTTTACCAAAAATACGAAAAAAAAAAAAAGCGGGGTGTGGTGGCAGATACCTGTAATCCCTGCTATTTGGGAGGCTGAGGCAGGAGAATCACTTGAACTCGGGAGGCAGAGGTTCCAGTGAGCCAAGATCACACCACTGCACTCCAGCCTGGGCGACAGAGCGAGACTTCTTCTCAAAAAAAAAAAAAAAAAGTCAATTGTCATCACCATTTATGGCATGCATATTTTGTGAACCAAACATCAGAATGAAAGGTCTGACAAATAGAGTATGTGAATGGGAATAATAAGGCAGAATATTGAAACTGTGACTGTTCCAATAAATCCAGGATGATTGACTGCTATCCTTATACTCAAACCCAAAGGCAAGGGAAAACAGCAGGACTAGCAAACAGAAACATTTCTTTTTCATTTAAAATTTTTATATTGTTATATTTTCAGATTTAATAACAGTAATAATAATGACTTATGTTTAATAGTAGCCATAATTTACTGTACATTTACTCCATACTATCCTATTCTGAACACACTGCATGTGTGTTCTATGTTTAATCTCACAACTCTGTAAGGTGGTTTAACAGATGAGAAAACTGAATCACCGAAACAATGCAATATTTGCTGAAGGACTCTTAGCTCCCAAAGGTAGAGCTAGAATTAAATTCAAGCAATCTAAATCAAGAACCCAAATATTCATCATAATGCTGTATTGTGCTGCTTAATTTTACATGTCAACTAGGCTAGGCAATTGTACCCCAGTTGTTTAGTCAAAACACTAACCTACACGTTTCTGTGAAGGTGCTTTTTATATACAATTAACATTTAAAAGGTAGACCTCGAGTAAAGCAGGTTACTGTCATAATATGGGTGAGCCTCATCTAATTAATCAAAGGCATTAAGAGCAAAGACTGAGGTTTCCTGAAGAAGAAGCAATTCTAACTCAAGAGTGTAACATAGAAATCCTGACTAAATTTTCAGCCAGCAAGTATGAGACTTTATAATATAACACCAGCTCTTCCTTGAATTTTCAACCTGCTCACCTGTTTATGGATTTCAGACTTGCCAGGCCCCATAATCATATGAACCAATTCCTTAAAATAAACTCTCTCTTAAACACACACACACACACACACACACACACACACACACACACATCATATTGGTTTTGCTTCTATGGAGAACTCTGACTAATACATGTGTATTTATATATCTGAAGTTTCTATTATATAACATTATATTATATAACCTTTACCATAATCCTATGCCCCAGGTAAAACAAGCATTATTAACATTTTACAGATAAATGAAATGAAGCCAACAGAAGGCAGATTATCCAAATCAAAGCTCTAGTACATGATAAAGCCTGAACTAAAACATAGATCCAAGATTACGAGATCTGCCAGCACATGTGTTAGTTTGGCTACAGCAAATATGTTTTATATTTCTTTAAGGATATAAGTTTGCCATCACTTATCTAGGTCTTCTGACTACATTGTTTAAAAATCTTTTCCTGGGCCGGGCACGGTGGTTCACACCTATAATCCCAGCACTTTGTGGGGGCCAAGGGAGGTGGATTGCTTGAGGTCAGGAGTTCAAGACCAGCCTGGTCAACATGGTGAAACCCCATCTCTAATAAAAATACAAAAATTAGCCAGGCATGGTGACAGGTACCTCTAATCCCAGCTACTCAGGAGGCTGAGGCAGGGGAATCGCTTGAACTCGGGAGGTGGAGGTTGTAGTGAGCCGAGATCGTGCCACTGCACTCTGGCCTGGGTGACAGAGCGAGACTCTGTCTCAAAAAATATATATATATATTTTTTCTTTCCCTGTTACTACCTTTCAAACAAATAAGTGCCACTTACCAGATAATTCAAACAAACACAGGAAGAGGAGAACACTGAATTGACAGTTGTGGGAAAATTCTGCCTCCTAGCCATTTTCTGGAGCTAACATAATATGCAAATAGGCAAAGATGTAGAAAATAGAATCAAGTAAAGAAACATCTTCATTTGTTTTTTCAAATACTTATGGAGTCCCTATTGCACAGTGTGTACACTTGTCCTTTGAATGATGACAAAAGAAGTGTGTTATTATTGAGTCACAGAGCAGTGAGTCTATGTTAAAAGCCTATAAAGTACTTCTAGTGTTTAAAGTAGCCTCAACAACAACATCCTTCTCCTTAAGCTGATTCACCATGTCCCCTGTGCACCACCCTTAATTGTGTTATTTATTAGATGTGCAGTTTTACAAGGCAAACAATAATAGGGTCCCACAGACAAGTGTTACCACAGTAGGTCTAATCCATGGAATAAGAGATTATGGAAGGGTGCATAGAAGTTAACAGAAGAGTGGTGTTTGCCTGCAGAAAGTAAAGAGCAATACTGTGTAAATAATTAAAAAGATACCATCTTAAATAGAGTGAAGTAACAGTGTAGTGAGCATTTATTAGCGATTACACCCCTCATAAGACTGTAATCACCAACATGAGCTCTTCTCAGCAATCTCAATCTATTTCACTTGGCAACTACTCTCCCACTCACCTAAGTGAATTTTGCAAAACTATCACTATCTTTAAACCATTGATTTCCTCCTCTCATCCCAGCTTCACAGAGGAAATAGGAGCCATAGATTTGGAGTTACCTAAACATCTACATCAGTTCCCATCCTCATTTCTCCTTTTACACTGGAGGAGGTGATCCTCCTCCTACCCAAAGCCAAACTTTCACCTGTCTCTTTGTTTTCTGTCTTGTGATGATTAATTTGATGTGTCACCTTGGCTAGGCTATGGTACCCAGTTGTTTGGTCCAACACCAGTCTAGCTGTTGCTGTGAAGCTATTTTTTTTTCAGTTGTGATTAACATTTAAATGAGTAGATTTTGAGTAAACAAATTACTCTCCATAATGTAGGTGGACCTCATTCAATAAGTTGAAGGTCGTAAGGGAAAAAACTGAGGTACTGAGAAGAGAAAGAATTCTGCCTTCAAACTGAAGACTGCAACATTGACTCCTGCCAAAATTTCCAGCCTGCCGGCATCCTGCCCTACAAATTTCAGACTTGCCAGCCCCCACAATATGGTGAGCCAACTCCTTAAAATCAATCTCTTTTTTCTCTGTCTTTCTCTATATAGATGTATAGATATATCTGATTCTATTTATCTAGAGTACTCTGACTCACACACATCCTCATCTACTTTCTTGGGAAACTCACAAAAGGGCTTCCTAATATTTTTCACAAAATGGTCTACTTAAAAACAAATTTGCATAACACACTGACTGCTCATAGCTGGAAGCTCATGCCACCTGGAGTGGAAGACAAGACTTCAGCACACCTGTAACTCTTTTTTTTTCTTCTTTTTTTTTTGAGATGGAGTCTTGCTCTGTCACCAGGCTGGAGTGCAGTGGCACGATCTTGGCTCACTGCAACCTCCACCTCCCAGGTTCGAGCGATTCCCCGGCCTAAACCTCCTGAGTAGCTGGGACTATAGGTGCGTGCTACCACGTCCGGCTAATTTTTGTATTTTTAGTAGACACAAGGTTTCACTGTGTTGGCCAAGATGGTCTCAATCGCTTGACCTTGTGATCTGCCTGCCTTAGCCTCCCAAAGTGCTGGGATTACAGGTGTGAGCCATTACGCCCAGCCACACCTGTAACTCTTAGCTGCTGCATCCTTCTAGAGGATCTCTTCATAACCCTTTGCTTACTTCTCTCCCTTGTGTGTTCTACCTTTCATTGGATTTTAAAGTCCAAGGCTATCAGGCTAAAAAAATAAAATAAAATAGAATATAGGTTTTCAAATCTTCCTCAAATTAACACCTTATTTCTTTTTCCTGTTTCACACTTTTTATAGTTATTTATTCTGCTTTTCTCCTTTTTATGCCTCCCATTCAAGTATTTGTTGAATAAATAAAGAAATGAATGAATAATTGTCTACTAAATGCAAGAATGCTAGGCACTATGGGGACTATCAAGACACATGAAAATTACTCCTTAAACAAATAAGGCATATATTGGTACAAATAAGCATATGTACAAAATGTTATGTGATTGTTATAAGCAACAAGGCTGAAAGTAGAAGAATGGCACGTCAAAGGGTGAGAATTATTCGGAAGATTTCTAGTAGACTAAACTTAGGTAAAGATCATTACAGCAAAGTACATACCATATGTGCTCATTTAGAAGACAGAAGAAAAAAACTGGAGCCAAGCAAAATGATAGGTGAGAAATGTGGCAACCAAAGTAATTCTGGAGGTAGGCAAACGGTTAGTGAAAGGAGAGATTTTGAAAAAGAGAACAAGGTCAGGCGCAGTGGCTCATGCCTGTAATGCCAGCACTTTGGGAGGCCGAGGCAGGCAGATTATTTCAGGTCAGGAGTTCGAGACCAGCCTGGGCAGCATGGCGAAACCCTGTCTGTACTAAAAATACAAAAATTAGCTGGGCATGGTTGTGTGCACCCTGTAATCACCTCAGGAGGCTGAGGCAGGAGAATCAGTTGAACCTGAAAGGTGGAGGTTGCAATGAGCAGATATCTTGCCACTGCGTTCCAGGCTGGGCGACAGAGCAAGACTCCATCTGAAAATAAACAAACAGAGAATGAGCTTCTTTAGGGATAAACCTAATTTGAGAGAAGCCAGTGAAGGAGGAAATTTACAGAAAATGCAGAAGCATCAGGGAGAATAGAAAAAATATGTGGATATCTATATCTATGTAATTTTCAATGAGTAGGCCAAGGGTACATACATAGAGAACAGTTTCCACAAAAAAAAGAGAAAATTTGAAGCAAAAACTAGATGATCATATGTTAAGAGCACATGAAGGAATGGAGGCAATAAACACCAACTGTTCTTTCAAAAGAAGGGAACTGTGCAGTAACCTTGACATCCCTTTGAAGCTTCAACATTCTCCATCCTGTGTCTCCAGTCAGTCATTAAGGCTCACTCTTCCCCTCAGAAATGCCTACCATCTTGATCCTTTCTTTCCCCTTGCTACACTGCCTCTCTCCTACCTTAATTGGTTTCCTTGATGCTCATTTCTCCTCCCTTCTGGCCATCCTGTGTTGGGTCAATGAAGTGTGTGAGATAAAAGCAGATAGTACCACAGGAGGGACAGCACAGCATGGAAGAAAGCAGGTAAGAGCCTGGCTTCTGGTGCTAAACAAACTTAGCTTCAATCTTATTACTATCTGATCCTAAGCAAATTATTTGAGTTCATAAACGTATTTCTTCATTTATAAAATATGGGCAATATCTTCCTTATTGATTTGTTATAAGGTTCAAATAAAATAAAATATGCTAAATAGATATATGTACCCAAGGTACATAATCATTTTTATTATGACAACAAACTAGTGTTTCTAAAGCACTGCCTTTATTAGCTCATATCCGTGATCAAAAGTCTTCAAGGCCCTACCATCTCTTATGGCTTTAAATGTAAATTTCTCTCTCCTAAACTATGAACTCTTGGACTTGTCTTAGTTATCTTTGCAACCCTAATGAAACACTTAGTACCATTTATTCAACACACATTTCCTTTAAGTGGGAATAAGATGGACTTCTAAAATTGTCGCTGGGCATAATAAGATGCTACTGGCTTTCAGTAACAGAAAATACAACTAGCAATGACATTACAAAATAAATGCTAATTGCATATAACAGAATTACAGATATAGTGAGTTTCTGGATTAGTTGACTCCACAATGTCATGTTCTTTCTCTCCTAATCCTCCACCCTTAGCATATTGCTTTTTATCCTCAAACGTGCTTCCTCATGCTTCCAACTGGCTGACAGAGCTTTGGGCATCATGACCTCTCATGAACACATTTAAAGTAGGAATCGGAGAAGACAAGCAACATGAGAGCTCTCCTCACTTCCCTCTTTCTCTCTTTACTAGCGAGGCTGCTTTTCGGGATTTCATTTGCCTGATTCGTTTTCTCTCAATTTGATCTGTAATTGCTGGAAGTCCCAGGGTTCTAAATTGGGTTTTCTTCACTACTAACTCTCCTTAATGAATGAGACTACTCATGCTTTCAAAAAATGCAGTCAGATAACTGCCAAATGTATCTTTCAGCCCACATCTCTTCAAGCTCCATGTTTATATATCCAATTCCTATCTCCACTTGGTGTCTACTATATATAACATTTTGTAACTCTTTTGTCATTCGGTATTATGGAATGATTGGATGGAATTATCCATCTTATCCATGAGATCTAGTCCATTTTTAACCATTGAATACTAACTGAATGTATAAATCAGTCTCAGTTTAGCTATCTGTTTCCCTGACTTGGGACTGTTGTGCTACTTTTTACTATTACAAACAGAGCTGCAAATAAAGAATTTTGCATATCTGCTTACTCTACTATTATGGAACAAGCATTTATCTCCCCGTATAGTTGTGGGTTCACCTATTTCTCCTTCTTAGTGTGTAAAATGTTCTCTATATATGTTGCTGGATGCATATATATTTTGAAATATTATTACTTCCATGTGACTTGAATCTTTTATCAATATGTAGTTACCATCTTCATCCCTAATAATGCTATCCCTCTCTGAGTGCATTCTTTATGTTAATATAGATACACTAGCCTAATTTTGATTATTTACCTGGTCTACTTTTTCTCATCCTTTTACTTTGAGTTATTTTATGACATGATATTTATGTTTATTTTCCCTTATAAAGAGATTTTTATTGGATACTTACAACCCAATTTATGGCCTTGCTCCTTTAACTGGAGAATTTTGCTCATATGACATTCTTGTGATTACTGAAATATTTGGATTTATATCTATCTTCTCTTTCTCTCTCCTTCTCTCTCTCTTTTTCAGCTTTCTCTTTAAAATGATTTTTTATCTTTTCCTGCCTTCTATAAGATTAACTAAGTTATCTTTAATCCTTGTTATTCTCTAGTTATTTAGATATTATATAATCAGTTTCTGTTTTTAAGTGATTATGTTAAAATTGCTAACATATATACTTGATTAAACAGGAGCTAATATTAAGAAATAATTCTAACCTTCTAACAAAAATTACTCATCTTTCTTATTAAGTGTTAGGGATGTTTGGAATTTTATTATATCTTGATATTATTACCAAAATTAATAACCCTTATCATTACTGTTCTGTGTAAGAAATGCTTCTTAGGCTGGGCATGGTGGCTCACGCCTATAATCCCAATACTTTGGGAGGCTGAGGTGGGCGAATCACTTGAAGTCAGCAGTTTGAGACCAGCCTGGCCAACATGGTGAAACCCGGTCCCTACTAAAAAGACAAGAATTAGCCTGACGTGATGGTACACACTTCTTACCACAGCTATTTGGGAGGCTGAGGCAGGAGAATCACTTGAACCTGGGAGGCAGAGGTTGTGGTGAGCCAAGATAGCGCCACTGTACTCCAGGCTGGGTGACAGAGCAAGACCCTGTCTCAAAAAAAAATAATAATAATAACAATACTTCTTTATATTGACCCACATGTTTACTAATTTCTTTGCTTACCATCATTACTTGAAGCCTATTCTTCTTTCTGGCTTTTTCCTTACTTATATCCTTTAAAGGTCTTTATTCATCATAGATCTGAAAGTGGGAAATACTCTTAATTGTGTCAAAAAATTATTTTTAACTCTCCTTCCCAAATGACAGTTTGAATAATTTATTCTAGATTAACAATTATTTTCTCTTAGTAATTTGAAGAAATACAATAAAATATACCGTTTTTCTTTAGCCTTTATTCTTGCTATTAAACGCATGTGACAGCATAATTCTTGTTTCTTTTTAGGTAATCTGTTTTTTCTCGCTGATTGCCTTCTAGATCCTCTTTTTGTCTTTGATATTTGATAGTTTTACTATAAGGCTCTCTGTGTGATTTATTGTTATTTAGCCTGCTCATGACTCATAATGTTGCCTTAATCTAAGGATTCATGTATTTCATACATTCTGGAAAACTTTCACCCATTACCTCAACATATTACTTCTCCCTCTTCTCTCAAACACCACCTCCTACAGCTCCTACTAGACAGGTGCTCTCATTCTAATCTTTATATCTATTAATTTCTCTTACCTTTTTTCTAATTCTTTATCTCTCAGTGCTATGTTCTGAGTAATAGTCTTCATTCCAACTCTGTTTGCAAATCCTTTAGCTGTATCTTACTTTCAATTTAGTCTGCTGACTTTATTTCTAGAAATTATATTTCATTCTTTTTCAAACGTGCCATTTTTGTAGTGTCTTTTTTTCCCATAGGATTTAAATTCCACATTTTTTTTTTTTATTCATTTAAGACAAACCAATTTTATAGTCTCCACCAGTGCTCTAGGAGCTGAAATTCTTGGGGTTCCAATTATCCCCATTGCTGTGTCTCTTGACTTATAAATTGTTGCTGAATATAATCTGTTGAGGGCGTGACTCCCTGAAAGTTTTATATTTGCTGCTTTTATATGCCCCAAGAGAATCACCCTACTGGGTCCAATTTTTATACCAATCTGTTTCTTTCAAAGTTTCCAGACTTTGTGAGAAGTTATTATTTTGAATCTTGAGCCTGCATGAAACACAATTTTGGAATTTCAGTTCTCAGAAAATTCTCTTTTGTTTCAGCTGTTACTTTTTAGCATCCTTGTCTTCTCTGTACCAGTGAGTAGATTTTCTCTTTTTTTTAGAACACTCTTTCTCTGAGGGTTTCCCTGAAGTTCAGTACTTTTGAAAGTCCCATATTTATTCAGTGGTCTCCATTTCTATCTCCCTCTTGTTTTGAATACAAACCTTCAGTTTCTGTTCCCATGACGATTTTAAACTCTAAGCCTCTGTACTATTGAGACCAAGACTACTTCAGGGCAGTCACAGCAGCTCATAGTCTCACACACTTCAGTTTGCCACCAGGGGAGGCACTATTCTTCCTTGTATGATCAACTATGCATTTATAGTTGCCTATGTATATAATATATATAACATGTATTTCATAGGTGTTGGTAGTAGAATTTTCTGCTTCTTCTTGTCCTCTTTTATCTCCTTAAGACTACCGTCTCTTTGGGACTAGAACACAAGGCCATTTCCATAGTTATGGAAGCCAATTTAATGCAAAGAGTAAGGCCAAATCTTTCTCTCTCTCTCTCTCTCTCTCTCTCTCTCTCTCTCTCTTCCTCTCTCCCCCACCCTCCTGCAAGTGCATGTGTGTGCTTGTGTGTATGTGTGTGTGTGTGGCTTGTGTGAAAATGTTAAGTATGTAAAGCAAGGCCTCAGCCAGGGAAGACTTTCCTGAGTAGCTCTGTCATGTCTTGAAGGAAGAAGAATTTACTACAGAGGCAGAGAATGTCTGTTCTAGGCAGAGTATGGCATGTGCAAATGCTGAAAGGTTTAAGATAACATGGATTATTTGAAGATCTGTGAGTAGGTCCATTCCACCGGCACATAAGCTTAACATGGTGAAATGGTCAAAGTCAAGGACTGAATCATGGAAATCCATTTTATTTATTTCTGTTTATTTATTTATTTATTTATTTGAGACGGAGTCTTGCTCTATTGCCCAGGCTGGAGTGCAGTAATGCAATCTTGGCTCACTGCAACCTCTGCCTCCTGGCTTCAAGTGATTCTCCTGCCTCAGCTTCCTAAGTAGCTGGAACTACAGGCAAGTGGCACCAGCTAATTTTTGTATTTTTAATAGAGGCATGGTTTCTCCATGTTGCCTAGGCTGGTCTCAGACTCCTGACCTCAGGTGATCCTCCCACCTCGGCCTCCTAAAGTGCTGGGATTACAGGTGTGAGCCACCAGGCCTGGCTGAAATACATTTTAATTCCATTCTGAGAAGCTTATATTTTATCCTAAAGACCACTGAAAGCTCTTGAAGGATTTCAAGCAGAAGAGTGAAAAGATTAGATTTCCTCCATAGAAAGAGTGCAAAAATGAAGAACAGATGCAGGGAGATAAGAGACCATTGCATTAGTTCACATATTTGATTCTCTATGCTGTAAAAGTCATTTCAGGGCAGATAATGTCAAGGTGGGTTGCGGATACAGAGAAAAATTTCCAGGGCCGGACACCTGAAACCAAGGGCATATAAACCAAAGGAAGAATCAGATAGGATGCTGATTAGACAGTCTGAAGTTCTCATGGCCAAAACTGGATCAGAGGCCAGTATCCAAGTCTGGGTTATGGAGTCAAGATATCTAGATCAGAAGATGCAGATCAACGTAAATAAATGGGGAGAACAGGGATAAAAGTTTGGTGCTATCAATTATAGTGCACTGTGGCCAGTAATTGTTAAGCTTTTAAATATGTCTGTTTTCACTCATTCACATAACAGATAGGCATGCCTATTGTTTATTTTTACTGCCTTTCTGATTGGGTCTATTTGATCCACTAGCATTGCTAAAAATTTACTTTTAAATGCAATTGACAACAAAAAAGATGAACAAACACTGGTATGTAAATGATATAACACACTGCTTTGACTGAAGAAAAATAATTCTTTAATGTAGCTATAGCTGCATCTTTAGGGATACAGACATAGACCTATCATACAGGGCAAAGAGGGAATGTTCTTGCCAAAAGAAACAATCTGGGCTGCCTTGATTCCCCATTTTCTTTGTAAGAGAAATCAAGCAAACCTCTAGATACTTGGCAGGTATTGATCACTATTTCTACACCAAAGGGAGAGAAACAGCATGACAATGTGGTGTTCTAAATTTAAAACAAAACCCACTTAATCCCAGATGACAAGGTGTAACTGGTGATGCTCTAGCAAAGCGACTGCTATTGTTAAGCTGTTAAGTTCTTTTGGAAGATGTAGGCTCTGTCTTCCCCATCTTGGCAATGGTCCGTCTCTAACCCTAATTTAATATCCCCAGTGGTGCACATCTGATGGTCCTGAAATGTAAATAAAGGGGAAATAACTTTATACTATAAAATCAATAAGTAAGAGACTTTTCATTTCTCTATCAGTTTGAAGTGTGGTGATTCCTACTCTGCTAAATCACACTAACCAGTAGTTTTCCCTTATACACAGTATTGCTTTCCACAATTTCGGTTACCTGTCATTAACCACAATCCAAAATAGGGGTGGACAGTATGATAGGATATTTTGAAAGAGAGATATAGAGAGAGACCACATTCACATAACTTGCATTACAGTATGTTGTTGTAATTGTTCTAGTTTATTATTAGCTATTGTTGTTAATCTCTTAGTGTGCCTAATTTATAAATTAGACTTTATTATAGGCATGTATGTGTAGGAAAAAAACATAGTATATAGAAAGTTCAATACTATCCATGGTTTCAGGCATCCACTGGAGGTCTTGGAATGTATCCCCTGAGGATATCAGAGAACGACTGTGTCACATTTTTAATATGAACATTTATTTTGAAGTATATATTACACATATCATAATGAGCATATTGTAATTATCCTGATGGTGATATAGATGAATGATTACTAAATTTTAATATGAAAATAAAGAGGGGAAGCAAGAAGATAAAGACTCTCTTTAGATAACTTCTGTCCCAAGGAGTTTGCAACCTGCAATGCAATGTTCCAAATAACTATAATATGGGATGTTATGTGTACATACTGAAAATGAACCAGGAACAATGGCCAAATGGGTACAGAATCCAATTGGGACACAGTTAATTTGAGTGCAGGAACAAAAATTATGTGACATTTTGATTAGGCAATTGGGAAGCTAGAAGAGAGGTCAGAGGAGAGGCTAGACATGGAAGATGCCTGTCTAGAGGTGATATTTTTAAGCTTTGGGAGAGAATGTGAGTGCCAAGGGGAGGCACGTTAGAGAAGAGAAGAGGGCCAAAAAATGAACTTTCTTGGAGCCCCTCCTGGAAGGGACAGAAAAATAAATTGAATCAGGAAGAAGGTTTGGGAATGGTGAGAAGGGTAAGAGGTATGTCATTATATGCCATTATCAAGGGCAAAAAAAAAATTAAATGTCAAACCACAAGAAAGACCTGCAAGGTGAAATGCTTGTGATGTTTAATAACTTTATGATGAGGAGGTTGGTTATAAGCTGCAAAAGAATAGCTTCAGTAAATAAGAAAATGAAGATTATGATGAGCCAAGCAGTGAATAGGGACTTTTAAAAGTAGAAGTACCTAGTGAAAAACAGCACAACAGAAAACAAACATTTGAGTTTGGTGATAAGAAAAAGGGATGTGGAAAAATAGCCTAAAGCAAGGTTTTAGTTCATTTTGAGTGGTTCAGTTTTATTTTTAACTTAGGAAAGATAATTGTTATTTGCAACTGAAGATAAGAGTCAAAGGGGAGAAAGAAAATTTGAAAGGCAAAGATAATGTCCCTGAAAGGTGCAGCTCAAAGACTAGGTAATAATAAAGATTGCTTTTTATTTAGCGCCTACTGTGTGTCATGTGGTGTATTAGTTTGTTTCTCATGATGTTATGAAGACATACCCAAGACTGGGTAATTTATAAAGAAAAGAGGTTTAGGCCGAGCACAGTGGCTCACACCTGTAATCCCATCACTTTGGGAGGCTGAGGCCGGTAGATCACCTGAGGTCAGGAGTTTGAGACCAGCCTGGCCAACATGATGAAACCCTGTCTGTACTAAACGTACAAAAATTAGCCGGGCCTGCTGGTGGGCACCTGTAATCCCAGCTTCCCGGGAGGCTGAGACAGGAGAATCGCTTGAACCTGGAAGGTAGAGGTTGCAGTGAGACTGCACCATTGCACTCCAGCTTGGGCAACAAGAGTGAAACTCCATCTCAAAAAAAAAAAAAAAAAAAAAAAAAGCAGAGGTTTAATTGATTCACAGTTCCATATGGCTGGGGAGGTCTCAGGAAACTTACAATCATGGTAGAAGGCACCTTTTCACAGGGTGGCAGGGGAGAGAATGAGTGCTAGCAGGGGAAATGCCAGATGCTTATAAAACAATCAGACCTCATGAGAACTCACTCACTGTCATGAGAACTGCATGGGGAAAGCCCCCATGATTCACATATCTCCCATTGGGTCCCTCTCATGACACATGGGGATTATAAGGATGACAATTTAAGATGATATTTAGGTGGAGACACAGCCAAACCATATCTGGTGGAGTGCCAGGAACTTTATATCTATAAAATTATGTAATCTTATAATAATACTATTAGATAGGTATTATTAAGCTCATTTTATGATTTAGGAAACTGAGACTCACAATGGCGAAATAACTTGCCAAGGTCATACAGTAAGTTAAGTGGTGCAGCTGAGAATTAAATTAAGATCCAACTTGATTCTAAGGTTCATTCTCTAACCCTTGTACTAGATTGACCCTAGCATGGGAGATTATTTGATAGAGTTGCAAAAAGTCTAACCACGTCGTGTTTCCCCACTGTCTGTGTAACTACAGTAGGCTGCAGTAAGTGATACACTCATGCTAAGGTCAGAGTGTGCAGTAGGCATTATTGTGCTTTACCATTATCCAGTTCTCCTTCCTTTCCAGGCACATGGAAGAATGAACCTCTCAACCCCTTATTGTGCAGGAAAATATGAATAGTTAAAGCCAGTGAAACGTGAGCAAAAGTAAGATGCCACTTCTGGACTGAGGCAATGAAAAGCCTTATTTTCCAGTTTCACCCTTCCTCCACTGTGCCAGTTGTAGGGAGGCCTTGAATTGAGCCATCTCAATTCAATTTTGACAGCACTGAAAGACTGAAGCCAACTAGATTGCTGAGTCATAATTTGTAGGAAAACAACTCTGAAGAGTAGAAAACAACTCTGCAATGGAAATTGTATGAATAGGAAATACTCTTTTATTGTGTTAATTTATAACTGCCCAATGGGTTCACTTTACCCACTGCCTAGACAGAGGTGATTTATCAAGACAGGAGAATTGCAATAAAGAAACAGTAATTCACACAGAGCTGGCTATGCAGGAGACTGGAGTTTTATTATTACTCGAATCAAACTCCCCAAGAATCAGAGTTTTTAAGGTTAATTTGGTAGGTGGTGGGGCCAGTGAGTTGGGAGTACTGATTGGTCAGGTCAGAGATGAAATCATAGGGAGTCAAAGCTGTCTTCTTGTGCTGCATCAGTTCCTGGATGGGGCCCACAAAATTAGATGAGTCAGTTTATCAATCCGAGTGGTGCCAAGTGATCCATCAAGTGCAGGGTCGGCAAAATATCTCAAGAACTGCTCTTAGGTTTTACAACAGTGATGTTATCCTCAGCAGCAATTTGGGGAGGGCTGGAATTTTGTAGCTTCCAGCTGCATGGCTCCTAAAGCACAATTTCTAATCTTGTGGCTACTTTGTTAGTCCCACAAAGGCAATCTAGTCACCAGGCAAGAAGGGGTTTTGTTTCAGGAAAGGGGTGTTATCATCTTTGTTTCAAACTATAAAATATAAGCTAAGTTCCTCCCGAAGTTATTTCACCCTACACCCAGGAATGAACAGAGACAGCTTGGAGGTTAGAAGCAAGAAGGAGTCGGTTAGGTCAGATGTCTGTCATTGTCTCAGTTATAATTTTACAACGGTGATTTCAAAATATTTAATATTAGAAGATTGCTTGTTACCACATTATAAACCAAGCCTGTGCCTCAGAGAACCAAGGAAGAACATCTAATCTGTACCTCGGGCATTTATAAAAAGATCCTTGAAAGAAGTGACACCTAAGTTATTCCTAAGGAGGAACAGGAGTTATATAAGCAAAAAGTCGGAGAAAAAAATAGATAAAGGAGAACCAGTAGACTGTACACCTTTTATGAATGTTTAATAGAACAAGATGGTATGTTCAAAGAAGAGCATGGCAGGTCAATTAGTGTCAACGAGCACTGCCTTTGAAATTGCCCTTGCAAAGATTATAACAGCAAAAGAAGCCTAGCATGGCTGACTCCATCTTGCTTCTAGTCTTACAGCTTGGCTGTCCTTTTTCATTCCTGAGTATAAGCCAAGGTAATCATGGGAGGAATGTAGTTTATAGTTTAACTTTTAAACAAGAATGGTAATAGTCCCTCCCTAAAACTGACCCACTCTTTGTTTGGGGACTGAAACTGTCTGTGTAAAACTAATGAAAGGCCACAAGATAAGGATTATGGTAGAGGCCTAAATTATACCTAAGATGTAGGCAGAGTTAAATGATAACAAGCCATTGTTTCATAGCTTACTTTTCTATAATCCCTTACTGCTCAGGAATCATGTGGCCGTAAGTCACAAGACTTGTGACTTTCTCTATTGCTTTTATAGATAACATTACTATTTTAGAACCTACAATTGGTCTTTTGAGATGTTTTTCTGACTTTTGCATTCTGGTGACCAATTGGCTCTACTTGGACCTGTGCTTCATGATTTAACCAGTTCTGTGGCCCCCACCCTGAGGTTGACTCAGCACATGAGAACCATTTTCCACACCCCTATTTTCATCTCCAACAAATCAACAGTACCCATTCCCTAGCCTTCTACCCATGATATTATCCATAAAAACCCTAGCCTTGGAGTTCTCAGGGAAGCTGATATGAGTAATGAATTCCTGTCTTTCACTTGGCTAACCCTGCATTAATTAAACATTTTCTCTACTGCTATACTGCTGTCTCAGTGAATTGGTTTTATTTGGGCAGTGTGCAAGAAGAACCCATTGGGGAATTATACCTTTATTATAATTTAAATTTATATACATACATAGGTTCTTACTCTGTGTTACTTATTCTGCTTTCATGATAAATGTGTCCATACTTGTTTAAAAAACACACTTCTATAATTATTATAGCTTCATAATATTTTAATATGCTTAATATCTGTTATGAGAGACTCATATTATTCCACCCACTCTTTATTTACCTATACATTCTTGTTTATTCTTGCAGAAAAGCATTAGAATCTAAAATTAGCAAACTGATAAAAGCTTTATACTTGTACTAGTTTCCTTGTCCTGCTGTAATTTATTACCACAATGATGATGCCTTAAAATGATTATTTAGCCAATTTATTATGTTACTATTCAGAAAGTCAGAACTCTGGAATCAGAGATTTTCTGAGCTAAACTCAAAGCATCATTAGGCCTGAGTTCCTTCTGCAGACTCAAGGGGAGACTCTTTTTCCTTACTTTTTCTCTCTTCTAAAAGCCACATACTTTCTTTGGTTTATGGCCCCTCCATCTATTTTCAAAGTACATAATTCCAACTTCTGCCTCTGTCTTCTCTCTGACCCTCCTGTTTCCCTGTAATAAGGACCCTGTAATTACGTTAAACCCATCTAGATCATCCAGGAAAATTTTCCCCTTCTCAAATCCTTAATTATATCTTCAAAGTTCCTTCCATCATGTAAGGCAACATATTTGTAGATTTTG
Source organism: Piliocolobus tephrosceles (assembly GCF_002776525.5). Taxonomy (NCBI): domain Eukaryota; kingdom Metazoa; phylum Chordata; class Mammalia; order Primates; family Cercopithecidae; genus Piliocolobus; species Piliocolobus tephrosceles. Next base: position 29,058,449 of record NC_045438.1, on the reverse strand, counting down.
AGTATTAGAATGTGAACATCCTTGCAGGGCCATTATCCAGCCTACCACAAAACTTAAAAGATGTCTGAGCAAGGTCATAATCTGAGAGTTAGAGGGGGAGAAAATGTTTTAAAATAAGAACACAACCATACTGATATGGATTGTAAAAGTAAATAATAAAAAGAATATGATACACAAAGAAGAAAAGAATATCATGTTCAGGGAAGAGGAGGGCAAGACTTGAAGATCAGGAAAACACAAATTTGAATCAAGACCAAATAGGTGATTTAATAATTATAATATACTAATAACTGATTTTTCTCCCATATCATTAGTTGAAGGAGGTATTGGTAAATCAATAAGTAAATTCAAATTTATATCATAGATTTCTATATACAATTGTGCTTTAACTGTGTACTGTAGTTAAATTATATAGTGGTTATTATAAACTAAATATATATTTATTATTCCTCCAAAGTTCAGTGCAATTTAGCCCTACTGGGAATTGAGACAGATAGATTTCTGAACTGTTTGGGGTTTATTTGAGTATTTTTGTCAAGATTTAAAACTCAGAGTTGAAAAAGTAAAAAGGTAAAATCTCTTTTGACTATTTTTTAATATGATTTATCATTATGTCAATAAAATATAAAATGCTGATAATGGGACCCAGGCTGATTCAAGAAGCAAAAGAAATCAGCAAATAAGTTTTCATAGTCAAAGCTGAGAGCTACTGGTATCAAGATAATTTCTGTCTACAGGAAATACAGGAGAAAAAATAAATAAATAAATAAATAAATAAATAAATAAATAAATAAATAAATGGCACCACAAGGAATCAAAGAGAAAAATACATAATTAAGGGCATTTATGAGCAGTGTTTCTCACATTTAATGGGCATACAACTCACCTAAGAATCTTATCAAAATGTATATTCTGATACAGTAGATCTAGGGACCTGAAATTCTACGTTTCATATAAGATCCCAGGTAATGCCAGTAGTGCTGGTCAGCAGACTATATTTTGAGTGCCAAGGGTCCAAAAAAAGGACTAACCTGATAGTTCCAAAAATCCATAGTATGAAGAAAAAAAATAGCAAGATAGGAATTGGACTGAGTTTAAGAGTCTTAAGAGACATTGCAATCAAATGTAAAGGGAGAGTAACTTCAGTAATATAGTGGAATAGGAAATCACAGCCCTAGTCCCCTCCTCAACAGAAACACCAAAAAAAAAAGGATATTTGGGCCAAACTGCCTTTATAAGAACTCCAGATTCCAATTAAAAAGTTGCAGTGCTCTGATGAACACATCACAGAGAACAATCCCTTCAAAATGGTAAAGAGAAACAGTTTCACTTTACCTGTGTCATCCCCACCTCCAAGCCAGCAGAGCTCAATATAAAATCTCTTTGGCCCCAAATATGTCCTAGGGATGGATGGAGTCCTATTTACATGTGTCCCACTTGCAGCTGAGGAACCCTGAAAAACAGCAGCCCACCCTAAGCTTTATACCCCAGAGTCGCATGTCACTAGACTAAAGCATGGAAGGACATCCTATTCTGGGAAGACTAGAACAGAGCCAGGACTTTTTCAGACAGTCCCTCTCTATCTGAGAATGTTGCATTCCAAGTACATTCTATAGTTATACTTGAAAATTATAAGCAAGAAAAGGAGAGAACTGGGTTGGTCCAAGGCCACTCAGAGAACTGTTCTGCACAAGGGAGTCTCCATAAGACTATCAGTGGATTTCTTACCAGAAACCTTACCAGCCAAGAGACAGTGGTAGGATATAATAAAGGTACTGAAAAACAGATGTTGTCTACCAAGAATGTGATACCCAGCAAAATTGTTCTTCAGAAATGGAGAGGTAAAGATTGTTCTAGATAAATGAAAACTGAGGGAATACCTTATTATCAGACCTGCTTTATAAAAATTCTAATTCAACTTGAAATAAAAGAATGCTAAAGTGCAACACAGAAGCATATAAAAGTGTAAAATTCACTTGTAGAGTTAAATATATAAACAAACGGAATAATACTGTAATGGTGGTGTGTAAATCAATTTTAATTTTAGTACACAAGTTAAAAGTCAAAATATTAAGCATAACTTTACAAAAATTTGTTAATGAAGTCACAGTATAAAAAGATATAAATTGTGACATCAATAATGTAAATTGTGTAGCGGGGAGTAAAAGGTATTTGCATGCAATTAAAGCATACTTAATACTTCTAAGTTGTTAACAGCTTAAAATGGACGGTTGTAGTAATAAAATATTTTACATGTGCCTTATGGTAACCACACACAAAAATACGAAGATACGAAAAAGAAAAAGAGAAAGAGAACAAAGACTACACCTACAAAAAAAAAAAAGCAATAAAATGCCAAGAAAAACATCAATAGAAAAAAAAGAACAAAAGAACTACAAAACAAGAAACCATTAACAAAATGGCAATTAATCCTCCTGGTATTTTAAGGGAATATATTCCTGGCTCTCTAGTTATTTCCTCATTGCTTATATAAATCAGAAGTATTGGACTTATTTTGGGGGAGGTGGCTGTTTACAACACTGTAAAGCTATAACTAAGATATGAAATAATTTAAAATAATAAATAGATAAATAAACTAGATACTGACTGTCCCAATCTGATCCCAGGTCCTAAGACAACCTTGAAAAAGTAATTGATTTTAGCCATCCTTGAATTCAATTCATTTAATAAAGACTGACAAATCTTTATACATGAACATATGTCAGTAAAGATGACATTTCAAAACAGAGAAAAAATGGATTATTAAATAAATGGAGATGGGATAATGGTCAGCCATTTGAAAAAATAAATATAACTGGATGTTTCCTTTATCCTTTTCTCGAAAATAACTTACAAGGGAATCAAAACTTTAAACATAACAACATAAGAGTATTATTTATAATCTTGGAAAAGATAAGACCTTTCAAGGCCAAACCTAAAACTCAATAAACTGCAAATTAAAAGATGGATGATGCTGATGGTTTGGCTGTGTCCCTACTCAAATCTCACCTTGAATTGTAATACTCCCCACATGTCATGGGAGGGACCCAGTGGGAGGTGATTGAATCGTGGGGACGGGTCTTTCCCGTGCTGTTCTCATGATAGTGAATAAGTCTCACAAGATCTGATGGTTTTATAAATGAGAGTTCCCCTGCACATGCTCTTCCCTGCCACCATGTAAGATGTTTGTTAGCTCTTCCTTCATATTCTGCCACGAATGTGAGGCCTCCTCAGCCATGCGGAACTGTGAGTCCATTAAACCTCTTTCCTTCATTAATTACCCATTCTCGGTATGTCTTTATTAGCAGCGTGAAAACAGACTAATACAATGGATATATTTGCCTATGTAAAATCTGTTGAGGGAGAAAGGAAACAAAGAAAGTCAAACACAAATAACAAAAACTGTGAAACCATATTTGCAACACATATGACCAACAAAATATTATTTTCTAAACATATAAAGACTATTTACAAATCAACAATTAAAAAAATACTGGATAGATTATGGACAAAGGAAATAAACATAAGAAAGTCTTAAAAAGGTAAGAAAAGATGCTCATTCACAATCTTAAAAATGCTAATAAAAATCACAATGAGAAAACATTTTAACCCAATCAAATTTGTAAGCATCAAATAGCTTGATAGTACACAGGGATAGGGAAGTTGAGGGGAAACAGGAATTCTTATAGATTGTTGACAAGAGGTTTGTGCAGTGGATCATGCTTATAATCCTAGCACTTCGGGAGGCTGAGGCAGGTGGATTGCTTGAGTTTAGGAGTTCCAGGCCAACCTGGGCAACATGGCGAAACCCCGTCTCTATAAAAAATCCAAAGCCAGGTATGGTGTGGTGCCCCTGTAGTCCCAGCTGCTTGGGAGGCCAACGCAGGAGAATCGCTTGAGCCCAAGAGGTGGAGGTTGCAGTGAACCGAGATGGCGCCACAGTGCGCTTCAGCCTGAGCAACAGAGTGAGACCCTAAGGGAAAAAAAAAACAAGATCGGGTACAAATTCTTTTGAAGGCAATTTGGCAGTATCTGCCAATATTTAAAATGTGCACCTCCTTTGAACCAGGAATTTCACTTCTAAGAATTTTCCACAGATATATTCATACAGATACTCTAAGAAATACATACGTAAATGCTTCCTACAGTATTATTTATAACAACAAAGAACACCCTAATATTATCTTAAAATCCACAAGTAAAAGACTGACTAAACAAATTGTTTATTCATACAATGGGATATTTTAGAGCTATTAAAATGAATAAAATAAGTCTATGTGTTCATGTATCTGTAAGAACGTATGAGGGCCACATGAAAATATTCTAGGGAGGTTCATGTCTGAAAAAGTGATGTTTAGACCATCCATGGTTTATATTTGTAATTGAGAACATTTCGGTTTAGGTTTAACTACTTAGACAAATTCTTGCTTGTTTAATCCCTTTACCTAAAATTCCAGAAAGGGGTGCTAAAGCTGAAAGAGAAAGATAAGATTGCTTCAGGCCAATAACGTCCTAGAAAACATCTCAAGATATGGAGCTAACCTACAAGTTTAGTCATAGTTACATGTGGACTATTAAGACATCCTGGCCTGGCGCAGGGACTCAAGCCTGTAATCCCAGCACTTTGGGAGGCTGAGGTGGGCAGATCACTTGAGGCCAGGAGTTTTAGATCAGCCTGGCCAACATGGTGAAACCCCATCTCTACTAAAAACACAAAAGTTAGCTGGGGCCTGGTGGCACACAGCTGTAGTCCCAGCTACTCTGGAGGCTGAGGCACAAAAATCACTTGAACCTGGGAGGCAGAGGTTTCAGTGAGCTGAGATCATGTCACTGCACTCCAGCCTGGGCAACAGGGTGACACTCTGTCACACTGTGTCTCAAAAAAGAATTTCCACAGCCTTAAAATTTCTGTAATTATGATTGTAGAGGGTTGAAATCATGCAGAGTTTTCATTCTGACCACAATTAAATTAAAATGAAAACCAATAACAGGAAGAACTAGAAAATGTTCTGATGTTTGATAATTAAGCAGCACATGGACTTTGATTCCAAATAGTCCATGGGTCAAAGAAGAATGACAATAGAAATTAGAAAATATGTGACATACTGCTAAAGCAACCCTGGTAAGGAAGCCTGTACCACTAAGTTCTTAGACTAAGGAAAGACCTCAAATTAACAGTAAGTGTTGCTACCTGAATAAAGTAGAGAAAGAGTAGTAAAATAAACCCAATGCAAGCAGAAGGAAGGATATAATAGTGTTAAGAACAGAAATCATTTAAAATGAAAAGGACACAACAGAGAAAGTCAGTGAAACAAAGTGCTGGTTCTTTGAAAAAAAAAAATCAATAAAATTGATAAACCTCTAGCAAGACTGACAAAAAGAAAAAGAGAGAAGACACAAATTACCAATATCAGAATGGAAACCAGGGATATCACTACCAATCCTTTAGCCATTAAAGGGATAGTAAGAAAATACTACAAACAACTTTATGTTCATAAATTCAACAACTTAGGAGAAATTGACTAAATTCTCAAAAATCACAAACTACTGAAATAAAACCAAGATGAAACAGATAATCTGAGTAGCCCCATAACCATGAAAGAAATTGAAGTCATATTTTTAAAACCTTCTAAAAAAGAATATACAGCCCCCAATGGTTTCACTTGATTATTCTACCAAACATTTCAAAAAGAATAGAGAACCTAGAAATACACTCACAAATATACCCAGTGATTTTTACAAAGACCAAAACGTTATTCAATGGAGAAAGGAGAGCCTTTGCAACAAATGGTGTTGGAGCAGTTGAACGTATATAAGCAAAAAAATAAAAAATAAAAATAAAAGAACCTCAACCTAAACTTCACACCTTATACAAAAATTAACTCAAAAATGGATCATAGACTTAGAGGTAAGAGTATAAGAATTTAAGAATAAGAAAAGGAGTAAAACTTCGGGACCTAGGACTAGGCAAATAATCCTCAGACCTGACATCAAAAGCATAATCCATAAAAGGGGAAAAAATGATAAATGGAACCTCATGAAAATTTAAAACTTTTGCTGTGCAAAATACCTTATTAAGAGGATGAAAAGACAAGCTACAGTATAGTAGAAATATTGGGAAAATGACATATCTGACAAAGGAATAGTACAGCCATGCATCATTCAATGGCAGAGATACATTCTGAGAAATGTGCCTTTAGGTGGTTTTGCCATCGTGTGAACATCATAGAGTGCACTTACACAAGCCTAGGTGGTATAGCCTACTACACACCTAGGCTATATGGGATAGCCTATGGCTCTTAGGTTATAAACCTTTACAAGACGTTACTATACTGAATATTATCAGCAATTGTAACACAAGGGTAAGTATGTATCTAAACATATCTAAACATAGAAAAAGTACAGTAAAAATATGGTATAAACATCAAAAAGTGGTGCATCTATATAGGACACTTACCATAACTGGTGCTTGCAAGGCTAGAAGTTGCACCGTATGAGAGGGTGAGTGAGTGGTGAGTGAATATGAAGGCCTAGGACATTATTGTTCGCTACTGTAAATTTGATAAACACTGTACACTTAGGCTACACTAAAATTATTTTTAAAAGCATTTCTTTATTCAACAATATATTAACCTTAGCTTACTATAACTTTTTTCCTTCATAGATTCTCTCATGTTTCAAAATTTTTGTACTCCTTTGTAGTAACACTTAGATTAAAATATAAACACATTGTATAGCTGTACAAAAATATTTTCTTTCTTGTATCCTTAGTCTGTAAACTTTTTTCAATTTTTAAATTTTTTTTATTTTTATATTTTACTTTTTGCTAAAAACTAAGACACAAACATGCACATTAGCCTAGGCTTACACAGGGCTGGGATCATCAATGTCTTTACAGGACTGGAAGCATAATAGGTTTGTTTCCACCAGCATCAACCCAAACGTGAGATATGCATTGTGCTATGACATTATGATGGCTACAATGTCATTACATGATAGGAATTTTTCTGCTTCATTATAATTTAATGGGACCACCATGCTATATGTAGTCCATTGTTGAACAAAACATTATTATGCAGTATGTGACTATACATATACATTATTATGCAGTATGTGACTATATCTATGATATAGAAAGGACTCTTAGAGCTGAATAGTTAAAAAGATGAATTAGAAAATGGACAAAAAAAATGAAGAATCCTTGTGATGATGTAACTGTTCTTATCTTGACTGTGATAGATACCTGAAACACATGTGATAAAATTGCAGAGCACTAAATATAGCACACAAATGGGCACAAGTAAAACAAACAAAAAAAACTTGCACAATTTCAGTGGATTAAGTTAATGTCAATATCTTGTTTTTAACATTGTACTAAAGTTTTGTGAGATGTTATCACTAGAGGGATCTAGGTAAAGGATAGGCAGGCTCTCTCTGTGTTACTTCCTATAACTACACATGAGTGCATAATTATCTCAAAATAAAAAGTTTAATTAAAAAATATACATTGAGTCCAGGTTTTGTGCTCCTCTGACCTGGCAGGCCTTTTACTCTAAAATCAGGTTCTGAGACAATGGTAAAGGGCCTGTTTCTGTTCACTGTATCTTTTGATCATTCATATGTTTCTATGGTTTGGATGTTTGTCCCTTCCAAACCTCATACTGAAATTTTATTCCCAATGTTGAAGGTGTAGCAGGACGAGCCGTGGACAAAACCCCACAGACATCGAGATAATGAAGGAAGTGGCTTTAATCCGCTGGAAGCATCAGTCGACTAACGTCTTAAAATCCGAGCTTGTCAGGTGCCCAACTTCTGTTCCTTTTAAGGGCTCACAACTCTAAGGGGGTCCATGTGAGAGGGTGGACTCATGATTGAGCAAGCCAGGGGGTACGTGACAGGGGCTGCAAGCACTGTGGCGAGAGTGAAACAGAACAGAACGGGAGGTTTTATGATGTCCTTCCATACAATGTCTGGAATCTAGAGATAACATCAGTTTCTAGGTCTGGGGTGGAATTTTAACTACCAGGCTTAGGACAGGCAGGCCCAGGCCTGGTTTCAGATCTGGTTCCTTGGTTTTGGGTCTGGTTCCTGGGCGCCGGGCTACCTGCCTTTTGTTTCACTTTTCTTTCCTTTTCTGAGTATTAAACAATATAAAAGAATATGAGAGAGTCTGTCTGTCTTCTCTCATTTCCCCACTTTGAGACTCTCACTTTTTATTAGTGGGAGTTCACTCTTATTTTTGCTACTTATGTCTTCCTGTGTAATAGACTGATAGTGATTCATATAGTACATTTGTTCTGAAGCATTTTGGTGAACTAAGATAACGATGAAGCTTTTTATCATTCGAAGAAGTACAAGTAGCAAACAAAGGAGCAGTAAGCAGATTCCTATTACTATTATAACTCTTATTATAAGAGTTTTAAATCCTCCTAGTACTGGGAACCAATTTCCAAACATGGCCCCAGGATCAAATCTATGCCACACTTGCACAGACACATGTACCAGTTTTGTTATATCTTTATATCTTCAACTACTTGCCCCTCATCATCTATGTGTAGACAGCAATTAGTAAGGTTAAATTTTCCACAAACCCCTCCTTCAGCTGCCAGCAAGTAGTCAAGAGCTAATCTACTTTGATAGATAGCATTCCTCACCTGAGTTTCTTGCTGGGCTAGAACAGTCAAGGCTTGACCGGTTTTATTAGTGATGATTTCTAAAACAGCTTGCAACCGTATGATTCGGTTGAGCATGTAAATGGGGGTCTGGTATCCCCAAAAGCTGTCTTGTGCCCAAGTGGCAGGCCCATAGTATTGTATAATTTTTCTCAGCAGGTCGTTTATCATCTTTTTAATTATCTATGGCTATGCCTCGCTTTTCGCAGGAAGCATAGATAGAGAAGCCCAGGAGTTCGCCTGTTTTTATGGGCAGTAGGAAGAAAGATGGTTTAATAGTACCAATAACACAACTACCTGTCCACTGGTCAGGCAGTTTAGTGTAGGCTGTATGTCCACATATCCAGTAGAGCCCAGTGGGTGCCGTCCAGTCCCGGTGGGATTGTGGGTGGGCCTAAACAGTCTACTACTTTGGAAATGTACTGAATGGATTTTTCCCTGTGTGACTTGAACTCCACCATGTAACTGTTTTTGTAGTACTATTATGCAGTTTTTGCCCAAGGCAGCTGAGTCTTCCCACAGGAAGGGTGAAGTCCTTCCCCACTCTTGTTATACAGTATTGTCTAATGATTGAGGCTTTTAGAACCTAGAAGTGATCAGGGTGATTCTTTTGGGCTGGGAATTCATCCGGAACTGGGTCTGTAGGCACTAATTCTCAGGCTTCCCATGGCCCTTGATCTACTGTTACAGTTCCTCCAGGTACATAACATGAAGTGACATTGAGAGACTGGGCTACATGCTCGGCTAATTGCACAAACAAATTTCTTCTTTTTCCTGGAATTTCTGGTACTGGAACATTTAGTTTATCACAGAAGTTTTGAAATACTGGCTCAGGAGAGCATTTATAAACTTCGTTTCAAACCACGATGTTTACTTGAAGATCCAGGCCAGCTCCATCAATTTCTAGGGTTACACGTTCCCCCTATTTTCTAACGAGGGTTCAGGGGGTTGGTTGGTTATTACTAGTTCTAAGGGGTTACACTGACCACTGGTACAGGAAGGGCCACTTTTCCTTTGCCGAAGGTAGACAGGATTTTTTTCATTTTTTATTCAAGTAACCTAAATGACACAAGACCAGTATCTATATTTTCACACAGTCCTAATTCATGAAAAATGTATTTATTTTCTGCCATATAGCTTCTTTCCTAATTAAGAGAACCACATCTTATTTTTAACTTATTATTATTAATGACAGCACAGGCATCTAATTTTAAGGTGACTTGTTTGGGCACCTCTTTTTTTTCTGTTTTGGCTAACACTTTACTTATATCATTTATGAACCCCCACCAGTCTTCAGTTTTTAATCTTATTTTAAAAACTGTGGTCATGGGAGGCTCAGGTGGATCATAACACACATCAGGTTGGTCATTTCCTAGGCTACATACCTTGTATAGAATAACATTATACAAACAAGTTCTTTTTAGAGTTCCAGTACACTTATAATAACTGTAAAATAATAGGACTGTAGCAACCTTTTGTCCTACCTCAGTAACTTGATGTATACACTGAGAACAGCCCTCAGTCTGAGGAAAGTCAGTTGAAGTTCTTACTATACAAGTCCAAATTTTAAGGAAAATTAGTCCCGTAATGAGTTTTTTCATGCTTCAGCCATGTGTGGACCAGGCAGCTTCTGGGTGTGACTAGAGCAGGGCTTGCTATGTTCTTCAGAGTCACTTTGCAGGGGTTGGCAAAGCTGCTCCCATCCACATACTGCGCCTATCCACATACAGCTCCCAGTCTACTGAAGTTTAAGGATGGTCTTGGAGGTTGGGCCCACTAGAGTAAACTAAGTCCAATACCTCTATACGGTTATGTTCAACTGAACTCTCTGATACTGGGAGCAAGGTGGCGGGGTTTAGGGTGTTGTATACTTCAACGGTTATGCGGGGATTTTCACAGAGCAAGCTTTGGTATCTAGTTAGTGTAGCATTTGTTAGCTAATGATGTCCTTTGGTATTTATTAAAGTCACCAGAGCATGGGAGGACTTAATGTTTAGGTTTTGCCCAAGAGTTAGCTTATCTGCTTCTTGTGCTAACAGGGCCATTGCTGCTAGGGCCCTTAGACATGGGGGCTAGCCTTTGGAAACCCCATATGGTTGTTTTGAGAGATAGGCCACTGGCCTTGGCCAGAGTCCTGCAGTCTGGGTTAAAACACCAACTGCCATTTTTTCTCTTTTTGACACATATAGCGTAAAACATTTTGTCAGGTCAGGCAGGTAGCCTGACCTGAGTTTTTCTTTTTAATTCATGAAAAGCTTGTTGCTGTTGGTGGTAATAGATGTAGTTTATCTAATCTACATTTTTATTAACTGTCACCCACTAAAATATTGACTACATCCTGTAACTATTTGATTTCAAGCTTTAAATTGATCTAGTATTCCTTGTGAGGCTCCAATTGCTTCTAACCAGATGTGAGAGTCAAAAGACCCATAAGGGGCTTCTATCACTTTATGATGTTTTATTTTTTTCCCTCTGGTTGATGAAATGCCAGGATGAAAGGCATAGCCAAATGGACTAAAGCACAAGTGCCACTCCAGTTATTCGGCAGAGTGCCCAGTAAAGGTCCACCACAATACCACCACACATCCACTCGGGGATGAACAAGGGCTGACTGATAAGCACTTGAAAATTCTTAAGCTCATCACATCTCTTCAGGTCTCCAAGGAATGCTGTTTCCTCCCTGTCATAAGAGACATGACTTGAACTTAGTGTTGGGAGATGGAAGCTGGATGGCCCTTGGGGGCTGACCCACAGGATGCTGGACTATGGGATATAGCAGAGAGAGCTTGGCATGACTTACTACTTCAGGCTGTAGAATCCTGGAAAAGAGCTACCATGCAGCCTATGCCTGGCCGACTGGAGGACCACCGTAGGGGAAGGGGGACAATCTGTGCCTCTGGCCTGCCATGTGCACAAGCATAACAATTGCTTTTGTTTAATGTGCAGATGGAATATTTGATCCATTTTAACCAGGCATTTGCATCTTGGTATCCTGTCTTTATTGCTAAAGTTTGTTTTAAGTCTTTAACTTCTATGATCCTCTAGTAAAATGAATGTATGATTTTAGGAAATTACAAAATTCGGTTGGGGCAGTCCATCCTAGCTCTTTAGTGGTCCACAGAATGTTGGACCAACTAAGGTATAAAAGCTCTACATTGGGGGAAAGACTCCTCGTTGGCACTGGGGTCTTCATCGAAATTTCCCCAGATTAAATGGTCCTAGTTTACTTATGTCCAGTGTGAGGAGAGTCAGGAGGGACAGAAGTACTTTTCCGAAGTAGAAAGCTGTCTTTGACTTGGCAAGTCTCCACAGGGTATAACAAGGCAAGCATTAAATGCAGTAGTTTGAGGTGAAATTGACTTGGTTATATTAATAACTAGATGGTTAGCAATAGAAAAAGGAAAGAAGGAAGAGTAATAGAATAGATGAAAAGAGTTAAATTTTTCTTAGCTTTAGTTTGGTAGGGTTTTCCCCTGGGACTATGGCCCATGACTCTAGAGGGAGTGGTGCTTTCTTGACTCGGGTGTGATGAGTCCATCCTTTTTTGCTGTACGAACAGCAGTCTTAGTGTTTAGCAGCACAAGGTAGGGTCCTTCCCAGGCTGGCTCGAGTTTTTCTTCTTTCCACACTTTGATGAGAACGTGATCTTCAGGCTGGTAGTTTACCAGAAATTCTAGGGGTGGTACATGTGCTGAAAGTCTTTTAGTTTTTGAGGGAAAGGAAAGTGGAAGATAAACCAAGTACATAATTTTTAAGAAATTGACTTTTGTTTTCAATGTGGGGACCTTGGCAGTGGACTTTATAGTCCTTAGTGCATTTTTACCGAGAAATTTCCTTTAGGTACTTTTATTAGTTTTTAAACCAAAGAAAGCCAAATACCATTTTACATTTAACAATGCTTTTTGTATGATTTTTATACCAGATAAGCTAAATTTTACCTTTATACTAGTGTGTTATTAATGTTAAACCTAATTTTAATAAAACCTTGTAGACATATTTATCCAATTTTTAATGTTTGACTATAAGGTAAGATTTTATAGACTCTTTTTAATCTTTTATAATTTTTGCTAAAGAGCAGGTTGATACTTTAAGAAAAACCTGCTATGCTTTTATTTTAATGTCCAGTTTACAGAAAAACTGGATGATACCTCTTTAACTTTAGCCAATGTTTAAACACAGAATTTTCTTTCCAATTAACATTTTAAAACTTGATTAATCCTTTAAAACAAAATATACATATTTTTAACCTTTTTAAGTAGGTAAAAACTTATATTCTTATGCCTCCTTATAATTCTTTTACCAAAGATATATCAAAGGTATATTTTACTTTCCTTATACACCTTGCACACAAACTGTTTTTTTTTTTTTTTTTTTTAGTTTTACATTCAGGAGGCCTATTTACTTTTAAATTATACAACATTTCTTGCATAATTTTTTGTATAACATTTTTCTCTTTCACAACTTTCACAGACAATGCTTTGACATGCTTCAACTTTCTGACTTATTACAAATATTTATGTCTTTAAATAACCAGTTAATTTATTTCAGGACAAGAATGTACCATGTAATACTTCTTTTACATAAATTCTGCTCCCCCCTTTTTCCCCTTTTTCCCTTCTTTTTTTTTTTTTTTTTTTTTTTGAAGATGATAATCATTCTTTTTCAAAGCAAACTTCTTTTATGTCTGTGGACTAGACTGTCTAAGGCCACAAGATTAGAAGTTACTATAATACATGTTACACTGTTAACTTTTAGCAAACTTTACTTTTGTTGAAAACCTTGTATATCTGAGATTTTAATTATCCTTTGCTTTTGTCCAAATTAACTGAGAATTGGTATAGATGGCTTTTTTTTTCTGGCGGAATAGCCCCATACTTTAAGAATTTTGAGTTAGTAAGCTACTTTTTTGCTTTTTTTTTTTAGGATAGTTCTGAACTGAACTAGTGAGATGTGCTCACAATGAGGTTTCCTCTAAAAGTTATTCTTTTACTTTTTTTTTTTCTGTTGGCAAAGCAGTTGCCCCTACAGATTGAATGCATTTGGGCCATCCGTGGGTTACTGGGTTAAGGATTTTTGATAGGAAGGCCTCAGTGCTTTCAGGATATGCCCTTGTTTACACTGACAACAAAGTGGTGTTGGAGTGAAGTGGGTTACAGAAAATACCTTCAATTATCAATCACAGGTTTTAAATTTACCTTGACTTTTAAAGGAATAGGGTACACAGTTTTTTTTTCTTAACTACTTGTATATATCTCTCTTTGACTTTGTCTCTCTCTTTGATTTTCCTTTTGCCTCTGTCTCTTCTCTTTCTCTGCTCTCTCTTTCACCTCTCTGCCTTGCTTATGCTGCAGTTTTCTCAACCACTGTGGAGAGATCTAAAACCAGCTGTAACCAAGCATCTATGTACAGGAACTGGTCTGGGTGCCCTGGATTTACAGGTTGCCTTGTGCCATACCTTTGAAACCAGGGACCTGTCTAGGCTTCCTTCTGATGGCCAACCCACCTCTAATGCTGGCCAGTCTATTTTACACAAAGTTTTAAGTTTTCCTGGTGTCATAGTACTCCATAGTCTCCCTTAAATCCTTTTTTGAAATTTTTCAACATAGTTCCTAGTAGGGTAAGTTTTTTTGTGCCTGACCCATGCTTCTTCGAGACAAAACACCATGCTCACACCACACGCACACCGCAAAACAAAGAACGAGTAAAAAGGGCCCACACACACTTTTGCAGTTTATACCAAACCAAAATCGAAACCAGAATCAGAGTATCAAGAAATTCAAGCCAAGTCAAAACCAAAACCAAGGTATCAGGCAATTCAAGTCAAGTCAAAACCAGAACAAAAGTGCCATGGGTGATCAGGCCATGCTTCCACTCAAATGGAGTGGGCAAGTTTCAAAGACTAGTCTTACCAAGTTTCAGATGTCCAGACTCAAGTGCCAGTTCCTTCCCAGTGTTCAGCCACTGTGTTAATCCTCCATGGGGGCCTTCTATGCACTGCTCTGGCGAGGTGTTCCACCAGGCCAATTGTTTACCCAGGAGCGTTCTTTGGATTGCGTTGCTCAGGCTGGCCAGAGTCCCCTGCAGGGATGCTCCACAGGGTAGGCCTAAGCTGCCTAAGGGGCTGCCTTGGCTGTCCATCAGTCACCTCGCTTCCCAGTCAGGGAACCAAGAAATGTAGCAGGACGAGCCATAGACAACACCCCTCAGACACCGAGATAATGAAGGAAGTGGCATTAATCAGCTGGAAGCATTGGTCGACTAACGTCTTAAAATCCGAGCTTGTCAGGTGCCCAAATTCTGTCCCTTTTAAGGGCTCACAACTCTAAGGGGGTCCGCGTGAGAGGGTCATGGTCGATTGTGCAAGCCAGGGGGTACGTGACAGGGGCTGCAAGCACTGTGGTGAGAGTGAAACAGGACAGAACGAGAGGTTTCACAATGTCCTTCTATACGATGTCTGGACTCTATAGATAACATCAGTTGCTAGGTCAGGGGTGGAATTTTAACTGCCAGACTTAGGTCACGCAGTCCAAGGCCTAGTTTTGGGTCTGGTTCCTTAATTTCGGGTCTGGTTCCTAGGTGCCGGGCTACCTGCCTTTTGTTTCTCTTTTCTTTCCTTTTCTGAGTATAAAACAATATAAAACAATATGAGAGGGTCTGTCTCTCTTCTCTCAATGGTGCGGCCTAATGGGCGATGTTTGGGTCATGGAGGCTGATCACTCATGAAAAGTTAATGTCCTCACTCAGGTGAGTGAGTTCTCACTGCATTCATTCCCAAGAGAGCTGATGTTAAAAAGAGCCCCATGCTTTTGCTTTCTCACCACGTGATCGCTGCACACATCAGCTCCCCTTTGCCCTTTACAGTGAGTGAAAGGAGCCTCAGGCCCTCTCACCCGATGCAGATGTCCAATTTTGAACTTTCTAACCATCAGAATCATGAGCCAAATAAACCTTTTTAAAAAAATAAATTACTCAGCCTCAGTATTCCTGTATAGCAACGTAAAACAGGCTAAAACTTAAGGGTTTCTTTGCTCTGCTGTTACTGGCTAAATAGAAAACCTTTGGGAAAGTAATCTAAGACTGAGATTTCTCCTTAATCCTCTCTCATCATAAACCTGTAACCAACCTGTATGGTCTGGGCCAGTTCACCTCACTGTTTCTCCTCTAAAGTACTTCTCCATATCTTTCCTTTGTTTCCACCATGAAAGTCATAAAAAAGTAATTCTCACTAATTGTTCCCACTTCCTCAGTTCCTGTTTACTCTTATTCAATACTATTAATAATCTACTTGCTAAAATCACTAAAACCTCCCAAATTGCCCCGAATTTTAGAGAAATTTGAACTAAATGATAATCAAAAGTTAACATCATATCTATGTGAGATAACCACAGCAATCTCTAATTTAAAAGACCTTTTCAAAATAAAATTCTGAAAGTATATTTATATAAAAATTCTAAAAACTGAAAGCTAATCTACAGTGAAAGAAAAGTAGATGAGTGGTTGCTGGGTGATAAGGAGGTGAGAAGGGTCCAAATAGAAGGATTATGAAGGAGCATAAAGACTCTTTTGTGTGTGATAGTTATGTTCATTATCTTGATTGTGGTGATAATTTCACAGGACTATTCATATGTCAAAACTTATCAAATTGTGCACTTTAAATATGTGTGGCCAATTTTACCTCAATAATGTTAATTTTAACTAGTTGATAAACCCAAAATAAGACTGAAAATACACAAAAAACAGAAGGGGCAAGTGGACAACAATTAGCAAATGGCAGATTTAAATCATCCATATCAATAATTACATAAATGTAAATAGACTAGACATTTCAATTAAAAGGCAGAGATTCTCAGGCTGGATAAAAAAGCAGAGCTACCATGTGCTCTCTACAAGAGACCAACTTTAAATATTCAGGGAGAGAGAGGTTGAATGTAAAAAGAGAGAAAACAATATATCATTAAAACAATAAGAATAAGGAAGCTGGCATGACTATATTTATATCAAACATAATAGACCAAAAGATACATACAAGAATGTTCAAAACAGCTTATTGATAATAAACAAAACGTCCATTTATAGTAGAATGAAAAAATAAATAGTTATATATTTATTCCATGGAACACTCACAATAATTAAAAAAGAAAAAACTACTCCAATATGATGTACAGTAACATGTATTGTATGAACATGAACAAACAGAAACATATATTGCTACAAGCAATAACAGATGAATGTCATAAGAGCATGGATCGTATAATTCCATTTTTGCCTTACGAAGAGACAAAACTAATCTATGGAAATATAATACAGAATAGTGTTTACCTCCAGAGTACCAGCAGGAAGGGGCAGAAAGGAATTTCCTAGATACTTAGAAATGTTCTATAACCTCATCTTATTGTTTATTTGCTGGGAGTATATATTTGCATTAAATTCATCAAGTTGTACACTTAAAATGTGTACATTTTGCTGCATGTCCATTATAATTTCAATTAAAAATGTTTTAAGTCAATGAGATTTTTTAAAAATTAAAACTTAATATTTCTATTATACTTTGAGTAAATTAGATATGAATAAGTACCCGAAAGTTTGAGCTAGAGAGGAAAGTTGGCAATGAGAGGTATTCAGAATAGCAATTGAGGGATAGGGAATTAATGGTCTCTGACTTATGGGTTTTCTTAATCTGTCAGCAGTGAAATTGTTCTTCTAATTTTAAAAATAAATGAAATGAATGACAACTATTATATGAAACCAAGCTCTCTGTTATTACTAAAATGCCTTAAATCAGGTCAATGCAGTCATGAGACTGAAAGACTTGTACAACAGGACTGTCTTAGTCTTTTTGATCTACTATAACAAAATATAAGGCTGGGTAACTTAAAAACAGAATTTTATTTTCTCACAACTCTGAAGGCTGGGAAGTCTGAGATCAAGGTGATGGCCAATTCAGTTTCTGATGAGGGCTCTCTTTCTGTCTTGCAGATGGCTGCCTTCTTGCTCTGTCCTTATAAGGAGAGAGAGAGAGAGAGAGACAGAGAGAGATCTTCCCTTATTATAAGGCAACAGTCTTATCGGATTAGGGCCCCAACCTTTGACTTTACTAAGGCTTAATTGCATCTTAAAGATCTCATCTCCAAATATAGTCACATTGGGGATTAAGGCCTCTACATATTAATTTGGAGTCGGGGGCATAATTCAGTTAGCAAGGACACAGAAAGTATTTTTAGAGAGTTACTTACAGAGAAACTATTTCCAAAAGAATCTGAGATAGCTAACTGGTGATTTGGGCTTACTTGTAAAATAACCCTTATTTCATGCCATTTCAGAAAGCTGAATAAAATATCTCATAAAGTGATAGAAAATTAAACTCATCCATTTAATGATATCTGGTTAAGCTGGAACATCTGGGTTTTATGTTTAAAATAAGTTTGAAACCAGAAAATGTTTTGTATTTTATGTCAATTCTATTTCATTTCTTTTGTTGGGGAAATTGCTTAGGCAACAACATCTGTTTCCTTGAGCACTGGGAGAGGACTGCATATTGACAAAGCATGCAGTCATAAACAGACAAGTAAGAGGACAAAGACTCTCCTAGCTAAAAAATGGAATGACATGCAGCAATACAAATTAGAGAGACCTTTGAGCAAAAGAAAAAAAAATTGTTTCCAAGAAGAATCATAGCAGTCAAGGAAATATTCTACAAAGAATGATAATGGTTATGAATTTTTAAAAGTATTTTATTTTTACATGGCAGAAAATAGTCAAGATTTAGTGCACAGTGGTCACTGGTCTTGAAAGCTCCTTGGAGTACAATTACATGTGGTTGTCTTAGATTCCAATAGAAAGGGCATATAACTAGGTCAAATAGCAAATTATTCTATGTTATAAAAGTCCTAGTTACAGAAGAGAATCTGATATGAGAATCTCATATCTAACTTGTGCTAAAATATAAGAAGCCTGGAGTTCCACAATTAAGTAAGCAGCTCATCAATGAAATCAAGAGTCCAAACCCTTTCTATCTTTCCAGTGTGCATTTTTATCTATCTGGTGCTTTTGCTTGTTCTCATGATTTCAAAATGGCAAAAATCTATACTAGATAAACAAAGCAAAAATAGAAAAATGTCAAAGTATACCACTACCAAAAAACCATCAAACCACAAAGGAAGACAGCAACCCAGAAACAAAGAAGCAAAATACTGACAAAACAACCAGAAAACAATTAATGAAATGGTGTTAGTAAGTTTTTGCTTATCAATAATCACTTTGAATGTAAATGGATTAAATTATCCAATAAAGAGACATGGAATGACTGAATGGTTTAAAAAAAAAAAAAGAAAAGGCAAGATCCAACTATATGTTGCTGATGTGAGACTAACTTAACTTTTAATAACATGGACTGGGGTCAGGTGTGGTGGCTCACACCTATAATCCCAGCACTTTGGGAGGCTGAGGTGGGAGGATCACTTGAATTCAGGAGTTCAAGACAAGTCTGTACCATGTAGTGAGACTTTGTCTTTATCTATCAAAGAGAATATTTTTAAAAATAGACTTTATACTAAAAGCAAAAGTAGGGAAAAAGATATGTCACACAAAGGAACCAAAGGAGAACAAACATAGCTATTCTTAGATAAAATATACTTTAAATTTAAAATGGTAGAAAAGGGATCAATTAATCAAGAGGATATAACAATTGTAAATATGCACCTGATATTGGGGCACCTAAATATATAAAGCAAATGTTAAAGTATCTGAAAAGAGAGATAGATTGCATACAATAATAGTAGGGGCTTCAATATCCTATTATCAACAATGGGCAGATCATCCAGACAGAAAATTAATAAGGAAACACTGGACTCAAACAATGCTTTAGATCAAACGGACCTAACTGATGTTACAGAACGTTACATCCAACAGCAACAGAATATGTATTCTTTTTAAGCACACACAGAACATTCTTCACAATGGATCATATGTTAGACCACAAGACAACCCTTAGCAAAGTTAAGAAAACTGAAATCATATCACGTACCATTTTCTGATCACAATGGTATGAAACTGGAAGTCAATAACAAGAGGAATTGTGGAAAGTTAACAAATACATGGAAAGTAAACAACATTCTCCTGAACAACAAATGGGTCAATGAAGAAATTAAAAGAGAGTTTGAAACAATACCTTGAAACAAACATGGAAACACAGCATACTAAAACTTATGAAATGTCACAAACACAGTTCTAAGAGGAAAGTTTTAAGCAATGATTATCTACATCAAAAAAGAAGAAAGATATCAAATAAACAACTGTACACCTCCAGAAAATTTAAAAGCTAATTCTACCAAACATTTAAAGAACTAATACTAATTCTTCAAAAGTTTTCCAAAAAGTCAAAGAGGAGGGAATACTTTGAAACTCTTTTTATGAGGCCACAATTACCTTGATTCCAAAGCCAGACAAAGATATCACAAGAAAAGAAAACTACAGGCCAATATCCTTGACCACCTTAAATGCAAAAACCCTCAACAAAACACTGGTAAACTGAACTCAACACACTAAAAGAATCATTTACCATGACTAAGTGGGATTTATCCCTGGGAGGCAAAGATGATGCAATGTACACAAGTTAAATAAATGTGATTCACCACGTAACAAAATAAAGAACTAAAAACACATAATCATCTTATTAGATGCAGAAAAAGCATTTGACAAACTTCAACATCCTTTAATGAGAACAGCATGGAACAAATTAAATATAGAAGAAATATATCTTGAGCCGGGCACAGTGACTCACACCTGTAATCTAGCACTTTGGGAGGCCAAGGTGGGTGGATCATCTGAGGTCAGGAGTTTGAGACCAGCCTGGCCAATATGGTGAAACCCCCTCTCTACTAAAAATACAAAAATTAGCTGGGTATGGTGACACACACCTGTAATCCCAGCTATTTGGGAGGCTGAGGTACAAGTATCACTTGAACATTGTCTGATTGTTGGAAATATAAACAGCTAATCAAGATTGGCATTTTTAAAAAAATAAAAATAAAATTTTTAAAAAAGAAATAAATTTAGTCATTTATGACAAAATGGATGAAATTGAAGAACATTATGCCAAGTGAAATAAACCAGGTGCAAAGAGACAAATGCCATGTGTTCTCACTTATATGTGGAATCTGAAACAATCAAATTTTAAAAAGCAGAGAGAGTAGAATGGTAGTTACCAGAGACTGGAGGGTATGAGGAATGGGAAGGTGATGGTCTAAGGCTACAAAGCCTCAATTAAACAGAAGGAATAAGTTAATTTTTGCTGTTGTTTTTACTTTGTGACATATTGCACAACCTGGGTACTGTAATAAATACTAATGTAGTGTAATTTAATTTAAAATATATTTTTAAAAGCTATAATGCAAGAACACTTTCTAAACAAAAATACAATAATATCGAAAGTGCCCACTTTATACCAGGAAAAATTCACCCAAAACAATAGAAACCAAAATATAGTATATTAAAGCATCAGAATTGAATAATAAAGAATCATCTGGGAAACAAAGCAAAACTATCCAGTTATTTATAAGGAGGAAAAAATTAGGCTGGCTTCAAATTCTTCACAGCAGTCAATGACAGAGAAGCAAGATCTACAAAGCCTTCAAAAAAAAAAAAAAAAAGAAAGTGATTCATTGATTTTATACTCATGTACTCGAATTCAAATACATACTCATCATAAAAGCAAGTTTTGAGCATGCAAGAAATCCAGAAATATTCTTGTTTGGTTTTAAATATTAGGGCTTTTTTCCTATTATTTTTGTTTTATTTTGGGGGGATGCTGATTATCTGTCTGTCTGTCTGTCTGTCTATCTGTCATCTATCTATCTCTATTAAGAAATGATGGCCAGGTGCTGTGGCTCACACCTGTGATCCCAGCACTTGGGGAGAGGCCAAGGCAGGCAGATTGCTTGAGTCCAGGAGTTTGAGACCAGTCTGGGCAACATGGCAAAACCTTATCTGTACTAAAAATACAAAAAGGCAGGGTGCAGTGGCTCATGCCTGAAATCCCAGCACTTTGGGAGGCTGACGGGGGTGGATCACCTGAGGTCAGGAGTTCGAGAGCAGCCTGCCCAACATGACGAAAGGCTGTCTGTACTAAACATACAAAAAATTAGCCAAGTGTGATGGCGGGCACCTGTAATCCCAGCTACTCGGGAGGCTGAGGGAGGAGAATCCCTTGAACCTGGGAGGCGGGGCTTGCAGTGAGCCAAGATCACGCCACTGCACTCCAGCCTGGGCAAAAAAAGCAAAACTCTGTCTTGGAAAATAATAATAATAAAATAAAAATAAAATAAATAAATAAAAATACAAAAAGTTACCTGGGTGTAGTGGCACACACTTATAGTCCCAGATACTTGGGAGCTGAGATAAGAGAATCAAATGAGCCCAGGAAGTCAAGGCTGCAGTGAGCCATGATCTTGCTCCTGCACTCCAGCCTGGATGACAGGGTAACCACAGCAAAATGCTTGCTGGTACATTTTGAATGTATCTAATTACAGACCTAAGACCAAGACAAACATGAGCAATATAGTAACAGGAGAGAATTTAAATGTTATATACCCTAACAATGAAGATACACTAATAACAGGAGGAGAGTTAAGGGGTAAATAACATTATTTAATGATGAAAAATCAGATAAAAGAGGTATAAGCACATTTACTAGTACAAAGATATACCCCCCTCCACCAAAAAAGAAAAATAATTTAAATTTGGTGTCGAGGAAGAAGTAGAAGAAAATATTATACTAATTTATTTCTTAACATAGAAAGCATTGATATTTACTTAAAAAGATGAGAATATGAAATTATACATCTAATATATATTTATAATTATTGAGTTATATTTATAAAATTATAGAACACACATTCTCTTAACTGATAGAAGACTTCTGCAAATGAGACAAGAAAATGGATCACATTGTTAATGATTTTTAAGCCCTAAAATATCCAAAATAACACACAAGGTAAACACCTAAAATCAAAGATACTATCATATCAATAAATGTAAGCTCATCTATTGAAAAATAATTTTAGGTAGTAGCTCAAGATGATTGCAGCCCACTGGTTCCGACTGAACAAAGACTGCACCCAGACTCACAAGAACTTGAAGTTTTCCTCTGTTCTTTCTGCCTCCAAGAGAAGCCAGAGCTGGACTCTCACAAGGATAAGAAAAAGAGCTCACTTATTTTTGTCTTATTTCAAATTACTTCCACCACAGGAAACTTGTCACTAATAAAGAGTTCCCAGAAAAGGCTGTGCTGGAAGTAGTGAAGTTTTATAACACTGCATCTCTTGTGCAATTGCTAAGGAAAGGATACAGCACAATATGAACTGAACTTCACTAGGCTGTGTGAAGTATGTACACAGAATCCTGTAGAGTCAAGGAAAAAACCTGACCCAGATGGCCTTCACTTGTCTGATTATTGGAAAAGTAAACAACTAATCAAGATTGGCGTTTCCTAAAAGGATGGAAATTATGGCTAAAATAATTTTACCAATGTCATTGTCTTAAAACCTACCAAAAAGCAAAGATTCTTCAGGAGGGCAGATATCCAATATAGACTGAGAATATAACACCAAAATTCCAGGGATCGAGAGAACCCTTCCACAGAGTGCCTCTCGGAAGCTTGCTCCTGTGCCACAGCTGAATTAATACCATTTGAAGCTAAGCCTACCAGTGAACAGCTGTTTTGGTTGCCACAAAAGAATTCCAACCCAAATCCAGGAAACCAAAAACAAATGACACTTCAGGCGGCAGAAACCCTTTCAAGTTTCTGCTTTTGTTGTCTTAGTTAGTGTTGTAACAAAGCTTTACACCAGCAGCTGGTTTAGTTTGTCAGTTGAAGTCTTTATGGAAATTTAAATCAGAGGAGGACAAGATTTGGCCAAGTGATTTGCCTTGTTTTCACCCCCAAGTAAGCTGTTTGCAGCTACTTGCTTTACTCTATCTTTCCTTTTCTCTCTCTGTAATTAAAGTTTTGAATAAAAGATACTGTACCCTTATTTCTTATGAACAAATACCTATTTCAGGAAGAAAAAAAATGAGATGCAAAGGAAAGCAAAGACTGTTAAAATAGAGAAAAAAACATACTGTAATTATATATGCTGTCTACACAAGACTCACTTTAGATCCAAAATGCAAATAAGTTGAAAGTGAAAGGACAGAAAAAGATATATATACCCTTCAAAATCAGTAGTCAAAGAGACCTGGGGTGACTATGTTAATATCAGAAAAATAGGCTTTAAAACACAAGTTGTTACTAGAATTAGGCAAGGATATTTTATAATAAAAGGGTCAAAATGTCAAGAAGATATAACAATTATAAACATATATGCATGAAATAACAGAGCCCAAAATACATGAAGTGAAAACAGATAGAACTGAACAGAGAAGCAGACAACAATAATAGAGGCTTCAATAGCCCACTTTCAACAAGGAATAGAACATCTAAACAGAAGATCAATAATAAAAAAAAAATAGAGAACTTAAACAATACTTATTAAACTCACTAGACCTAACACATCTGTAGACCTCTTAGGATCAGTTTATTCTATATTATTTCCTTAACAATTGCACAAGAGACCCAGAACAGCCAAAACAACTTTGAAAAATAAGAACAAAGTTGGAGGACTCACACCTTCCTGTTTCAAAACTTACTACGAACCTACAGAAATCTAGATTGCATGGTACTGGCACAAATATAGATCAATTAAACTTGAAAGCCTAGCAAGAAATCTTTGCCTCTAGGATTAAGTGATTTTGGGCAAGTATGCTAAGCCCATTCAATCAGGGAAATAGTAATCTTTCAAAAAATTGTGCTGGACCAACATCCACAAGCTAAAGAATGAAATTCCATTTTTTCCTCATCTCATATACAAAAATTATCTCAAATAAATAAAAGACCTAAATATAAGGGTTATCATAAAAGTTTTAGAAAAAAATAGATGAAATATTTGTGTCCTTGCATTATTCAATGGTTTCTTCAATATGACACCAAAAACATACTCAACCAAAGAAAAAAACTAGATAAATTAGACTTCGTTAAAATGTAAAACATCTGTGCTTCAAAGAACACTATCAAGAAAATTGAAAGGATGTAGAATCAAGAATACATAAATGACTCTTACAACTCAACAGTATAAGACAAAAAACCAAAATTTTAAAAGGGCAAAGAGTTTAAACCGACATATCTCCAAAGAAGATATACAAATGGCCCATAGATGCATACAGAGATGTGTCACTATCCATAATGGAAATGCAAATCAAAACCACAATAAGATACCACTTTATGCCCACTTGGAGGGCTATAATCAAAAAGACAGGTAATAGCAAGTATTGGCAAGAATGTGGAGAAATTCAAACCTGCATTTACTGATGTTGGGAATATAAAATGTTTTTGCTGTTTTAGAAAACTGACATTTCCTCAAAAGATGAAACAGAGTTATCATATTACCCAGCAATACCACTGCTAAGTATATACCCAAGAGAAATGAAAGCATATGTCTACATAAAACTTTGTATATGAATGTTTGTAGCAGCATTATTCATAACAGCCCAAAAGTAGAAACAACCCAAATCCATCAACAGATAAATGGATATAAACAAAATGTGGTATGTTAATACAATGGAATATTATGTGGTCATAGAAAAGAATTAAGTACTCATCCATGCTATAATATGAATGAACCTTAAAACCATTATGTTAGGAGAAAGATGGCAGACAAAAAGGACCACATATTGTACAATGCCATTCATATGAAATGTCCAGAATATGCACATCCAAAGAGACAAAGGGCAGATTAGTGGTTGCTTGGGGAGGTTATAGAACAATGGGTGAGGGTGGAATAGAGAGTGACTGCTAATATGTATGCAGTTTCTTTTTTGGGGTAATGTAAGTCTTAAATTGTGGTGATAGTTGCACATCTCTGGAAATATACTAAAAATCAATATACTGTAAATGTCAATGGGTAAATTTCATGTTATGTGAAATCTATTTCAATAAACATATAAAATGGGGGAGACTACTATTTAGTAGGCTTAACTGCTTCTACTGCTTTTCTTCACCTCATCTCTTCCTAGTCCTTTAGCACTAGGGCAAAAGAGTGAGGGCACTTGGTAGACCCTGTTTTGATAGTGTAGAATAGGAGGGGGAAAGCTTTGGAAGATGTCAGATGAAGTGTCCAAAAATAATGGTACTTTTGTGACTATCTTTAGAAATACCTTTATTCAATGTGCCGGGCTTATGCCTCTTTTGGGTTTCTAATCTTAGCCAAACCTGTCTCACTGTAATGTTGGTGATTCCAGTCTGCACCTATAGTTGTATGTAACTGTTGCAGAGCTATTTGGGGGTTCCTGTGCCTCTCCATCCCCACATATTTCCTATTACTTCATTCCTGGGAGCACCATATTGTTTAGCCTCAAACCCTGTGATTGATCAGGGTTGGATGATGTAAATGGGAAATCCTCTTTTAGGTTGTTATCATAAGGCTTATATCTGGACTTCCTCAGAGCGTGTGGGTCTCAGTGAGACTATTTTGGAACTCTTAATGGCTAGAGTCTTGCTTTTTTGTTTTTCTTTTTCCCTGGATAACCTTCAGTATTATGTCACGTTCTACTCAGAAATATACCTTCTGTGGAAATGCTCTTTTGATAAAAAACTTACCTAAGAGTGATCATCCTAGGTGCCTTCAAACCTATCTTTTTTTTTTTTTTTTTTTTTTTTTTGAGATGGAGTCTCGCTCTGTCACCCAGGCTGGAGTGCAGTGGCTGGATCTCAGCTCACTGCAAGCTCCGCCTCCCGGGTTCCCGCCATTCTCCTGCCTCAGCCTCCCGAGTAGCTGGGACTACAGGCGCCTGCCACCTCACCCAGCTAGCTTTTTGTATTTTTTAGTAGAGACGGGGTTTCACCGTGTTAGCCAGGATGGTCTCGAACTCCTGACCTCGTGATCCGCCCGTCTCGGCCTCCCAAAGTGCTGGGATTACAGGCTTGAGCCACCGCGCCTGGCAAACCTATCATTCTTTATGACCCATAGCTCATTGCCTGCTCGGTGGGTCTGGAGTGCAATTTTTAGATAGTACAGACTGTAAATATCTTTTGAGCTTATCATATTGCTATGCCCCAGTTAGTGTGACTCTTCTATTGGCTTCTTACTTTCATTCTTTGTTTCCTTAATTCTGTATAATAGAATAAAAGCATACACCATGGGATGCAGGTGTTGATAAATACATGTATACAAGCCACCGTTAAGTACAGATGCTGGAGTCTTAAAACTCTAGCCAGCACTCAGAATGTTGATAGCTGCAAAATGTAAGATAATTACAGTGAAAGCACCCATCACTTCTCCCTTCTAAGCTCCCAGACACCATTTCTTTTCAGAAATGAGGCTTTGGATGTATTCAAGAAAAACAATAAAAACAAAATTAACAGAAAGCCATTTTTACTAGCTTAAGACAATAGGTGTGAAAGAGGTACTCTTTGGCCAATTAGGGTAAGTCATATTAGGCTCATGAAGACAAAGAGGAGCTAAAATCAGGACATTGTGTCCAGTTCATGCTAATTGTTTAGGTTCCAGACCTTTTATTTCCTTTCCTGGGAACTTCTGATAACCAACATGGCCCAAGTTCATATCTATGGGCCTTGCCCCTGGTCCTACCTAAGCTGTATTACCAAGTTTTCTAGGAAAGAGAGACGTGTCCTGGAAGGGTGGATTTCTGAATGATTATCTCATGGATAAATTTGATTCTTAAAAACTGATATTGAACCCTATACAGACACAGATGATATTTATGCCCTTGAGGCCTGGTTTTAATCACGTTTTACATCTGATCACCACCTAATATCAATTTAAACTTTCCCAAACCTCCAGGAATAAGAGCAGGATTCATTGTTAAGGTCACTAGGCAGCATCTTAGCCAAACTGCTTATAAATGGAGCATAGATCCTTTCTTGAAAACCTTCTCTCCCTTCTTCCTTCCTTCTACCCTCAAGGAGAGGCTAGCTTATTACTGCAGAGTTTTGCCCATAGTTTGGGTCAGCACTCACTCCCCCGGTGCCAGATACTGCCATGCTTGGAGCGTCTTCCTTGCCTTTTTCTTTCTGCCGAGGCCTTGCAAGGATCTCGGGGATGGACAGGCTGTGGATTGAACAGACAAGTGTAGTGAGTAGACTGGCATCCCTGGGGTGGCAACAAGCAGTCCACTTCCTATTTGTTTCTCAGGCATCAAATACTTTTCCTTGCTAACAAGGTAGGGTGACTCCTCTAGGGTGATTTCGTTTCTGCACATTTTATAACTCTCAGGGGTGTTAGTGAGGTACAAGAAAAGAAGAAATTGAGATGCTCAAGGAACAGAACCAGAGGGGACACTGCTCCCTGCAGCATGGTTTTCATCTAGACATTAAGCGGTTATTTGTTGGCGCCATTGGCTGTGATTTGTGTGTTTGAATAATGTTGAAATGCTGTGACTGACTTTTTGTTAATAAAGGCATACAAGCAAACAAATCAAACTTTTCAGATTGGATCACACACACACACACACACACACACATACACAAACACTTAAAAACAAAATGATTCAGAACAGTTCGAAATAACAAGGTGATCAAAAGTATACCAGACAAATGCTATCAAAGGGAAAGCAGACTTATGAATCTTTGTATCAGTAAGGTTGAAAACTAGCCAAAGATAAATGCCGCGATGAAGGGCAGTTTATAATACTATGGGGTGCATATCACACTAAATATATTAGGAATGCTTATGAATCAAATGATATAACGACAACCATAAAAGAGGAACAGAAGGTACAAGCAGAAATAGAAACACACTAGAGGTAGACAGCTGTAATGCACCTACTTAGGCTATGATGGATACAACAGTTAAAAATTAAGTAAAGACATAGAAATGCTAAATAACCTAATAATAACATTCATCTAAGAGTAATCTAAATCTTCCATTCCTTTTCTATGTATTAGTCAAATATGTCTATAAAAAACTCAACTGTATGATTATCCTGATATGTATTTCATACAATAAAGACAGGATGAATACTTGGCTTTGTTGTTCTCTTATGCACCAGTTTTCAAAATTTTGGTTGTTCGCTGAGCATCCTCCAATAGTGGTCCCCCATGGTTGTGTTTTTGTATCATTATAAATTCACGATTTTAAATATATTTGCAGTGTTTCAATCCATTACAGATATTATTCATATTAATAGTTAAATTTCCCATCTTAATCCAATCAATGGGAACACTGTCTTTTTTCTTTTTCTTTTTTTTTTTTTTTTGAGACAGAGTTTCACTCTGGACCCCAAGCTGCAGTGCAGTAGAACAATCTTGGCTCACTGCAACCTCTGCCTTCCAGGTTTAAGTGATTCTTCTGCCTCAGCCTCCCATGTAGCTGGGTTTACAGGTATGCACCATGCTTAGCTAATTTTTGTATTTTTAATAGAGATAGGGTTTCACCATGTTGGTCAGGCTTGTCTTGAGCTCCTGACCTCAGGTGATCTGTCCACCTCGGCCTCCCAAAGCGTTGGGATTACAGGCGTGAGCCACCACAGCCAGCCAGGAACATTTTCATGATGATTCCTGACTCCTTTGACATGACAACAATAATATTTAATAGCTCCTTTAATTTCTAATGTGCAGGATGTCTCAGGCTTATTTTATTCACTTCTTGCTCTAGACCTGAAATCAGTCATTTCTCCAAGGAGAGCTGGTTCCTTTGGAAATGGTATTTAGAAATAATAATAACCTGGGTTCTAGGAGTGCTCATTGTTTCTAGGACTTTTTAGTAGTTAAATTAATATATATTGAAAATAAATCATATGTTCGTAATGTTATTTCCAACTCAGATTTACCTTTTCAATTGTGACAGTCTTACTCTGTCACCCAGGTTGGAGTGCAATGGCGCAATCTAGGCTCACTGCAACCTCCGATTCCCGGGTTTAAACCATTCTCCTGCCTTAGCCACCTGAGTAGCTGGGATTACAGGCACCCACCATCATGCCCGGCTAATTTTTGTATTTTTGTAGAGATGGGGTTGCACCATGTTGGTCAGGCTGGTCTTGAACTCCTGACCTTAAGTGATCCACCCGCCTCAACTTCCCAAAGTGCTGGGATTACAGGCATGAGCCACTGCGCCTGACTGAATTGTGCATTTGTATTTGCTCTTTCCCACAACTAAAATACCATTTTCCAGCATCACCGTAATTACCCATTTAATATACATGCAACATTCTCAAAAAAAAAAAATATATATATATATATGTATATATATATATATATATATACACACCAATACTAGCTCCAAGACATGATTACCGAAAACAGCTTATAACTGATTTTTCTTGGTCTTTAGGGTGTACCCACTAGTCATGTATAGTCAAGTTAATGTGTTTTTAAGCTATTTGAAATAATTCCTCTTTTGTGTGGTTACACTTCCAACTTGATATACTATTGTGTTTCTTTGTTTCATTTTGCTTTCAGTTTTTAGAGATGGCTTTTAAAATTTTTACTGTTTATAATTATGTAACATATTTACGCTGTTTTAAAGTCTATAAAACAAGGTACATATATATTTAATATTTTTTCATATGTTTGTATGTCTTGATTTTTAATATATTTTCTGGAAGCTTAGCCTTGATCTTTGTTCTCCAGGATTCCCAATTGTTCTACGAACTTCTGAATGTCTTTTAAAAAAACTTTCTCTATTTACTGCATGAATTGCTTCTGATGCTTGCAACTGGGGGGATGACTGTTGACTGGGCAGCTAATTCAGTTTGCATACTGATCTATGCTTCCCTGCAACTGGCTTTGCATGAAGAAAATCTCAGTAAGTGACAGATTTGAGAGTTACTAAAGTTTCTGTTGCACCTTTCCCATTCTCCTACCTTATCCTATATTCATGTAACTGAAGGAAACACACACACATGATTTGCCACAAAATAGAAAAAAAAATGTTGCAGGACAACATTTGATCACCACCTCTAAGATATGGAAGAGGCTGGAATAAATTTTAAGTAGCTAGCTCAGTTGACGTCTCATAGAATTCCTGCCCTACCCTATTACGTACAGTTTTACATATATTTCAAGAGTTTCATTATACTCCCTGAGGCCAATACATGGTTCTGCTCCAAAGGAAGGTTGAGAAGAAGTTTAAGCTTATTGGGAGCCTCGCTTATTGTGTTGTGGCCACCAATGTGTGCTCAGAGAGTGCTTTCCTTTATCAGGTTTCAAAAGACACAGTGCAATAGCGCTGTTCCTCCTGGCAGGTGCCAGTGACCTCCAACCTAAGTGGAGCATCAGTTCCACTCTTTGAGTCCAGTGTAAGTCTGAATTCAGAGTGTCATCACATAGAAGCTGTGAGAGGGCACACTTCCCCTTGTTTATACTTGGAAACACATGGCACCCTGAAAAAAAGTGGGAGTTTTGAAAACTATGAGTTGGATCTGAAGATGAAATATAAAAGTGTCATATTGAAATAGCAATACTTGTTCCTTTCCAAAGCTAAGAGTCCTTCTACAATCTTCTAGACATTTCTGATCATAGTGTATTTTCTACTTGTCGTTGGCAGCAGAAACAACTTTTAATCACTATTCAAAGTAGTCTAGCACTTTCCACACAACTTTAGTTCTTATAGAAAATGGCAGTGCCTTGGCTGTAGTTCCAATGTCTTGTGGTACATTTTCCGAGAAACATTCATAGATATGCATCCAGAATATTCCTAACTCAAATGAATTCATTAACTTCTACAGAGTTCACCCTATATAAGAATTCATACAGCCCACGAGCACATCAAAACACTTCAGTCACAATACTGTTTTTCATGCATGTGTCCTAACAATCTTCTTTTCAATGTCCCCCTAGAGAATGTTTTGGAAGCAAAAATAGCAAACATATACTGAAGGATCACTAGGGGCCCGGTATCGTTTTATGGCTTTGTTCTGTATGATTCTACAGCACCATCTTGGTTAATCACTACAGCAACCCTGTGACATCTGTACACTATTTTGCTTTTTTTTTTTTTTTTTTCTTGAGACGGTGTCTTGCCCTGTCACCCAGGCTGGAGGGCAGTGGCATGATTTCGGCTCACTGCAACCTCTGCCTCCTGGGTTCAAGTGATTCCCCTGCCTCAGCCTCCTGAGTAGCTAGGATTACAGGTGCACAGCACCACACCCGGCTTATTTTTATATTTTTAGTAGAAACAGGCTTTCTTCATGTTGGTCAGGCTGGTCTCGAACTCCTGACCTCAGGTGATTCCCCCTGCCTAGGCCTCCCAAAGTGCTGCGATTACAGGCATCAGCCACTGTGCCCAGCCCTACTGCGCTATTTTGTAGGTGAACAAACTAAGGCACAGAAATATTAAGTACTTTACCGGAGATTGCATAGCTAGAGAATGAAGGAGCCAAGGATCAAACCCAGACATAATGACCTTGAGCCTGTTCTTCAGTACGCTTGGTGCCTTCCTAATGGAAAATGCTAGCAGAGAAGTTTCTCAATCATTTACATGCTTTTATGATGCATCCTAAGGTTAGTGGAGCTACAAATTGTCTTCTGAATAGAAGTTTTATCTGTCTTTGTCACAGGCATGAAATATTTTCCTTTAAATCAAATAAACCAATAAAACTAAATTGCACAGCCCAATTAAAGTGTACTTTCTACTTGCTAGGAACAAATTTAATAGTCCTACTTATACAGAAAAAGAGCCATTATTTGAAATCTATCTTCTTTTTTGTACTTGCAAACTGATTAAAATTTTGTTACTCATTTATCTAATGAGAATTTAATGGGTTACCCACTCTTTTTATCTAGGCTCATAAACGAGAAATCTAAAATCAAGTGGAAAGTTGCAGACATATATATTCATGAGACTGAGAACACAATAACGTTCAAGTAGCAGCAGATACATTTTGAAATTTTTTATTAGTTGATGTTGTGTTTGTGGTGTGTGCATACGGTTGTGTGCTTGTGTCTGTGTGTGTAACATAAGAGATACTATTCTTCCCAATTATTGCACCTTTGGGAAAATGCCCAAATTCATTGATCCCCATAGTTTTTAAAGGGTTCATGGAATTATATGCACATATATTTAGCACACAGTATTTTTCAGAGTTGAAAGAGCCTAGAATTCGATAAGAACTCAGGCCAAATTTTAGTTCTGTACTTAATAGCTTGTAACTTTGCACAAATTATTAAGCCTGTTCCTTGCTAAGCCTGTTCCTTAACCTGAAAAATGGAAATGCTACTCATCTTGTAAGGAGATTGCTAAGATTAAGTGAAATAATATTTAAGGAATATACAGCTTCTGATACTTTAGATGTCAGTTCCAATTCTCTCTTCCCCTCTGTCTTGTATTCTTTCCTCTCTTAGCAAAGGGGTGGTGAGCCATGGGGAGGTAGAGGTAGAGGTGTCTTCTGCTTAGGAGAAGCCTTTACTTGAAGGACTCAGCAAACACTGGTGGGATCAGAGAAGAGGAAGGGAGCAGGCTTCTTAGGTTCAAAGCTTTAAGGAAGAGAGAAACAAAAGGACCTAAAATTCCTTTCCACTTATCTAACCCATCCTACCAGGACAGAAAAGAAGTTAGGGATTCTGGTGGAGACATAATTGACAAGCACTTGTCCCCGTTGGGTCATATGCCCTTTCACACATGGGTGGCTGTGAAAGAAAGATGAGGTTCTTGGGATTGTAGCGGGGGAGCCACATGGCGGGGAGGCTGTTGCTCTTTGCTTCTGTGATGTGAAACTACACTCAGGCTAGTGGATGGATGCCTCTGCACCATGGGACGGCATTGCAGAATCCCTGAGATACCGCAGGCAATGAAGGAGCTGAGCTGTTGTCACAGCTGACACCTGCTGTTGACCCCAAGACTTGCTGTCTTCACCTGGCAGTGCCTGACTCCAGCTATCAAAGGGATGTCAGCCACCAGAGCTAACTGTGCTTCCTAAGCTGAAGGCAAGCCATTGGCAACTGCATTTCCCCACATCTTACTCCTCACAGTGCATCTCAGTGTCCTTATTGTGCCTCAGCTTCCTGATTTTAGCAGAGGGAGAGCTCTTTGGACAGGCCAGCTCTGGATATTATTTTACAAGTCATTGCTATAATTTCAGCTTGGAGCCTGTTCTTCCCAGATCCTTACATGGCCACTTCCTTCTTATTCTTCAGAGAGGTCCTCCCTGTAAATGTCAAAGAAGTATAGCCTTCATTTTCAGGTCATCATCTAATGTATTACCTGTTTGACTTCCCTTCTCGCATGTATTACTATCCAAAATGTCTTGTTTACTTATCATGTTTTCCCTTACCTGAAGTCAAGCTCTTGAAAACAAGAACTTTTTGTGTATAATTTAGGGGTTGGCAAACTACTGTCAGTGGGCCAAATCTGGCCTACTGCCTGTTTTTGTAAATAAAGTTTTATTAAAACACATCCACACCCACTTATTGACCTATTATCTATGGCAGTGTTTGTACTACAATAACAGAGTTGAGTGGCTGAGACAGATACTATCTAGCCAACAAAGCCTAAAATATTTATTCTTTGGCCCTTTATAGAAAAAAAAAATTGCCAACCTATTCTCCCTTGATGGGCTTTAGATACTGTTGCATTGAAAGGTTATGATAATATGAGTAGCTAAAGAATCATAACAGATAATATTGACATTTATCCTTAAAGTTTTCCACTGTTTTTTGTTGCTGGTGGTGGTGGTAGCATGTTTGGTAGGAGTCAGGACTGAATTTCCTGCCATATTTTCAGAGCTACATTAAACAAATGATTTGATCCAGAAAAATATCAGTCTCTTAAATATACTTTTAAAAATAAAGTTCATTTTAAAAGACAATGAAAATTCATTACTGAAAAGGTAGAATAGGTGGGAAAAACACAGTCACAGAAACACCTGTGGCTGTTTTTTCCCAGGTATGCCCTCTTAAAAAAAATTAAAATTAAAATTAAAAAAAGAAAATAAAATGTAGAATAGGAAAAAATTAACTCTATCCCATTTTTCAGGGACGGATGATTCCAAATATTAGAAATTTTTCAAAGTTTTGTTCATATTAGTATTAAAATATTTCTATTTTGCTTTTTAATTTAATATAAAGAATATTTTCTTGTATATTAGTAAGGAGTAGTTGGTGGCAAGTCACAGAAACAAAGGCTAAGTAAAAAAGAAAATTGATTGAAAAGTTTTAGGGTAGCAAATAGAACCAAAGGAAGTTTAAGGCCAGGTACAGTGGTTCCTGCCTGTAATCCCAGCACTTGGTGAGGCTGTGGTGGGTGGATCATAGAGTCAGGAGTTCGAGACCAGCCTGGCCAACACAGTGAAACCCTGTCTCTACCCAAAATACAAAAATTAGCTGGGCGTGGTGATATGCACCCGTAGTGCCAGCTACTTGGGAGGCTGAGGTAGGAGAATCACTTGAACCCAGGAGGCAAAGGTTGCAGTGAGCCGAGACCAGGCCATTGCATTCCAGCCTGGGCGACAAGAGTGAGACTCTATCTCAAAAAAAAAAAAAAAGGAGGCTTAAGTACAAAACAGGTTCTTCAGGGGGCCAATAGATCAGCTAAAGCTGTTTCTAGACTTGTACCACTCTGATCAACATTCAAATGTCTAGCAAAGAGAGTCTGACTGGCCCATCAGGAGTCCTGTTGCCTCCTTTGGCCAGGGGCTACTGGTGCATCTTGACTGACAGTTCGCCAAGGAGGAATTCAACAGAAGAAGGCAGTGTGCCTCCAAGATACTGAGGTGATATTACTAGTGGAAGCAGAGGAGGGAGGCCAGATAAAGACAGATGTCCACTGTCTTTGTTTCATGCTGTTATAACAGAATACTTGAGACTGCATAATTCATAAGGAACAAAAATTGCTTCCCTCACAATTCTGAGGCCAGGAAGTCCAAGAACAAGGAACTAGCATACGGTGTGGGCATTCTTTCTGAGTCCTCACATGATGGAAGGGCAAGGGAGGGGCAGACTCTGTGTCCTCACAAAAGGGCAGAAGAGAGAGAATCAAACCTCATAAGCCCTTTTAATAACAGCATTAATTCATTCATAAGGGAAGGGCCTCACGACCTATACACTTCCCAAAAGGTCCCACTTCCCAACACAGTCACATTGGGGATCAAGTTTCCAACACATGACTTTTGAGGGACACGTTTAAACCACAGCATTCCCTATGACATGTTATTACAGACTTTTCATAAATTGGTTTAGACTATTTTCAAAATTGATGTCAGAGCCAATAATTTAACAGGATGGAAAGAATTTTCCTTTGCCTCTGATCCCACACACGTCTATGATTACTCATCTCTCTGACATTTTGCCATCTCTGAGCATTACAGCTTATTCCATGTGTTCCCTCTTTGCCTCTGTTTGGTCCTGTGGATCTTTTATTAAGACACACAGAGATTTGGTGCTTGTTGTATGAATTGGGGTCATCAGCCATGGGTGCATTAGGACTGCAGAAGAATTCCACAGCATCTTACAGTATGGGTTAAGGAAAATGTGGTATGTGAGAAGAGGAAACTTCCAGAGCTAAGGTCAGAAAAAGAAGAAAATGCAGGAAATCTTGTCCTTCTGTTTTCTCCATGAAGGGACATAATAATACCAGGTGCTGTGCTGATAACATGTGCAGCATGGGTTTGCATTCCAGGAGAGGGCCCCAAGTCTTCTGGTGCTCTGCCTTTTAATAAGGCTTTATACAGAATGGATTTGGCTTGTCAGCTATTTACATGGTACTGGCTGCCCAGCAATGTGAGAAGCCAGCAGTGCTCTGGGAAGCTGAGCTTAGACACACTCCTCCTATTAAGAGTAGGGAGCCCTGGTGTCAACTAGCTTGTCTTCCAGTCAACCCACAGTGAGTGTGTCAGGTGGCTTGGCACATTTTTCTTAGGTCCAGGAACCAACTTTCTGTAGTGGAAAGGAAAGAAGAGAAGTTCAGAGCAAAACTTGCCCCTCAAAATGGAAACCAACCTATTTATATAAGTTTGTGTGTTTTTTTTTTACTTAGAAATTGGAATGTGCTGGCTTGTAGCATTTTTTTGTCTCACTTACTGCGAGACCTCAGACAAGTGACCCAGGCGCTTGCTTGTTCTTCACCTCTCTTTCTGTTACCTCCCCTCTGTAGTGTTCAATCCATAATAGAAGTAGTTGGACTTCATACTTCTTAGATCTCTTCTTGCGCTTAACTCCTATAAATCTATATTTATAGAATTAATTATAAATATTATTTGGTTAACCAAAAAACACCTTCACTGGCTAAGTTCTCTTTAATGATGTAATATTAAAAATTTCTTTGTAAATTTTTCCATCAATCTAGTCTCATAATGGCTTATATAAGTGCCTCAATGTATCTACAGATAGGTATTTTCTAAGCTGCCACTATAGATGGTTTATAGTTTACTCATCTTTCACTCACGGTTGCAAAGCAGACCCTAGAAAATGGTACACCTCACACCATTTCACAAAATGCTGGAAAGAGTGAGAAACTAGTAATCAGGAAATAGAGGCAGCTTTATCTGCATTTGCAAGGTAGCCATGTAGCCTCAGGAGAGTCAATCCACTTCTCTGGCCCTCTGTTTGATACCTCTCTCTCAGACATCATCTCTTAGGTGTTCCTCAAGCATTCTGCTCCTCTTCTTAAAATCTGGGAAACTGGCCAGGCATGATGACTCACGCCTGTAATCCCAGCACTTTGGGAGGCCGAGGCAGGTGGATCACTTGAGATCAGGAGTTTGAGACCAGCCTGGCCACCATAGTGAAACCCCATCTCTACTAAAAATACAAAAATTAGCCAGGTATGGTGGCGGGCACCTGTAATCCCAGCTACTCAGGAGGCTGAGGCAGGAGAATAACTTGAACCCAGGAGGCAGAGGTTGCAGTGAGCTGAGATTGCACCACTACACTCCAACCTGGATGACAGAGTGAGACTCTGTCTCAAAACAAACAAATAAACAAATCTGGGAAACTAAGAACATTTCTCCCATCTACCTTGTCTTCTCCGTTCCTTCCTGGTCCAGATATGGATAAGCAGTAATGTGTTTACCATGTCCATATGGGCATGTGGACAGCATGGGCTCAGTTTCCCCTCTTGCTCATACTCTTTCTTATGGTCCTTTTAGAATCATGTATTTCCTAGACCAAGTATTTTTTGTGTGTGTACTTTTACTTGTCTTTTGATCATTCTTCACAAATGGCAAGAGACAATTTTCTCTCCCTTTCTCTTTAAAATAATTAAGCATGATCTCTTGCTATTGTTCCTCCTTCCTCATATTATTTTAAAGAATTGACTTGATAGAACTAAAAGTAAGTAATTATTCTTGATTTCCAAATATCTTTATATGCTACTTTTTATAGGGAGAAAAAGAATATTAGTTGATAAAATAATCCACTTGCTATCTTCCCACAATATTTTTTTGTTTTTAATAACTATCAATTATTTGACTTAACTGTCAACTTTGGTGGCATAAATATTAATCCCCAGTCATAGACTATTGGGTTTCTGCCTCTGTGCACATAGTTATCCCTGAATGAATTTCATTTTACAAAATATTGATAATGCTGAAAATTTGATTTTTTTATAAATGTGTATGACTTTGGAATACTTTGTACTATAAAACAAACTAAAAATAAGATGACTGAGAACCTTCAACATCTTTAATTCTTTTTTCTTTTATTTTAATCACCTATTTTGAGAATTAATTCTAATTAATTTTCATTGTGACTTAAAATTTGCAAAAACAACAGCTAAATGGGTTTAGCATTTATCTTTTTTATGTTTCCTAGACTTGGATTGAAATTTTGCCAAATAAATATTTTTAAATACCCTACATTTGCATTCCTTCTAATAATCACAAACGTGAAATCACTGAATTCTCACAACTAATAAACTAACCTGAAGTATCACCTGAATCAATTTGGAGGTTGCATTTACTTTTAGACACAGTCCCTTATTGAGATCAGATTCAAATCTTGGTTAAGACACTTATTAGTAGTTTGAGTTGGTAATGTATTCACTTCCCTGAGCCTCACTCTCCTTGTGTATACAATAAGGATGGTAACATTGGCTTCAAAGGATTAAGGTGAAGTATAAATGCATATGTATTTGAAGTATCCAGCAATCAATAATGACAACTATTATTAATTATTAGACATTTTAAGGCAGTTAAATAAAAGGTCTGACTCTTATCAAAATATATCTCTATCATTTCTATCCTTTGAATGGTCATTGAGCAGCAGTTTTGGGTAAAAGTACTTCAAGAGAGCTCAGAAATTTAGATCAATTCGAAATGTACCAAGTACAAAATGCCAAGTTCTTTGCAAAAAGATGAGATATGAGAACTAGGTAAGAAACAATTATATATACAGGGAATTATGTGCGTATAATAGAGTGGAGGGGTGCTGTAATGCATCCAACTAAAATATGTGTTCAAAAATAATTTGAATAACAAGTTACCATTAATTGAGACATATTTCTTGTGAAACAGAATAGTAGCTCCTCACTACCCAGACCCCTTGACCTTCAGTCCTCAACAATTCATAATCAACAGATTCTTCCTGAACTGCTGAAGATGGAAAAACAATTTAAAAAAGAATCAGCACAGCTTTATTTTTTAATTAATGTAGTACATAGTAGTCATTAATTATAATAAAACTATAATAAAGTTAAGAATGATGAATTTTCAAAAATGCTAAGTTTGAGTTGGTTTTCTATTATTAGCAGGGTTGGATAAAATTGGGCAATATTTCATTGATTGTAATGTAATGCAAATGGCTGAATCTTTTCTTAGTTTTCTGTTTGTAACCATATGAAGTTGATACAAGGGAAAAATCTTTCAAAACAAAAAGCCTATAGTCAAAAGGAAAATTATAAAACATAACAGAAAAAGTTAAAACTTTAACAGGCTAAAATTCCTGGATTAATACGAATGACAAAACACCAATATTTTCATCTAATGAAATAGACAAGTAACCAGAACTACTAATTCCATAATATAAACTGGCCATGATACCTTGGGTAATATAAAAAGTCAATCATGGCCTGTTGCGGTCGCTCACGCCTGTAATCCCAGCACTTTGGGAGACCAAGGTGAGTGGATCACGAGGTCAGGAGTTTGAGACCAGCCTGGTCAACATGGTGAAACCCCATCTCTACTAAAAATACAAAAATTAGCCAGTCGCAGTGGTGGGTGCCTATAATCCCAGCTACTTAGGAGGCTGAGGCGGAAGAATTGCTTCAACCCAGGAGGTGGGGGCTGCAGTGAGCCGAGATCATGCCATTGCACTCCAGCCTAAGTGACAGAGCATGACTCCGTCTCAAAAAAAAAAAAAGTCAATCATTTTCTTGCTGTTTTCTTAACTATAATTTACTTAGGACAGGGAAAGTGACCTGAGGTCTAACTTCCACTGTCTTTGTCAGTTCATTCTGTACAACAACACAGCACAGACTACTTTGCAGAGATTAACACATATGTGTAATACACCATATTTAATCAAAACTTCCACAAAATTACTTTTAAAATTAAATAGTTTGAAGTGTTTTGCTATTAAATAAAATTCATAAATAATTTGTATACAAAGACTTGGAGAAATGAAATCAATGCACTCATTTAAAAATCTGTGATAGATGTATCTAATCTTTAATTATTAACATCTTGATAGTATTATTAAAATCTAATGATTTAATAATTTTTTAGGTTATGTGTATTGGTTGTTTGACCTCTAGGTTCAAAAACCAGCAGCTTTCCTTATTAACTATTAAGTTGTTTTTCTACATCTCTACATCTCAACTACAGAGTGAACATAACAATAGTGCTACCGCACAGAGGAGTAAATGATATAATACCTGTAAATCATTTGCACAGTTCTTGGAACATATAAATTGCTCAGTAAATGTTACTCTTGTTATTCTCATTATACTGAAATACAAATTGAAAATTTTAGCCTCTACTACATAATTTGAACATAAAATCATATATTATACTTACTTGTTTCTTAAACATTTTTGAATGCTGAGAAGCAATTACTCTATTATAACTTTTGAGGAAGCAATTGACTTAGACTCAACACGATGTCTTTTTACGTAAAGTTTGAGAGTCTAAAAGCATATCATTTTAGCTATATGTTTTGAAAACCTCAGGCCATGATCCAGGTAGAAAATCTTCCTTTTCGTTTTTTTAACTGCTGATACTTTGTGTTCAATCTAATAACAGTGACCTTATACTTAATGATCTAGATTTCCAATCCATGAAAAGAAATTTAAAAGAAAAATTACATCATTGAAGAAGCCACTATCAAATTCAAAACTCACTACAATGCTCAAGCACAGCAGGGAATAAAATTATTATTTTCAAACTCAGTGCAAAGACTTGGAATTGGTTTGTAAAAATGGACTTGCAAAAATAAGTTTTACATTAGAGTTGAATGATGAGAGTACTACACACAATATGATTTAGTTGTGCCAGAAGACAATATGATTACATTTAAGCAAGTTATATCAGAGAAAATCTTAGTTGTTTTCATATTACCTTATAAAGTCAAAATATAAATTAAATTTGTCAATTTAAAGAACTACAATTTAAAGAACTACAATTTAAAGAACTACTTTCCCTCTTTCCTTTTTTTTTGAGACAGGGTTATGCTCTGTAGCCCAAGCTGGAGTGCAGTGTCACAATCACCACTCACAGCAGCCTTGACCTCCCAAGCTAAAGCGATCGTCCCACCTCAGCCTCCTGAGTAGCTGGGACCACAGGTGCACACCACCATGCCTGGCTAGTTTATTTTTATTTCTAGTAGAAACAGTCCCTATGTTGCCCAGACTGGTCTCTAACTCCGGCTCAAGTA
This sequence comes from Piliocolobus tephrosceles, assembly GCF_002776525.5. Lineage (NCBI taxonomy): Eukaryota > Metazoa > Chordata > Mammalia > Primates > Cercopithecidae > Piliocolobus > Piliocolobus tephrosceles. Next base: position 29,016,926 of record NC_045438.1, on the reverse strand, counting down.
ATCCTCCCAGAATGCTGGGATTACTGGCATGAGCCATGGTGCCTGTCCCTCTATTTCCTTTTAAAGTTTATTGTGTATTCAAACAGTTTAGAAAAAATGTATAAAGATTAGAGTGTAAAGGAAAACTAGTTTTCAATTTCTGACATACAAGTGAATATGAAAGCACGGATCACCCATTTCCTATCTGTAGGGTAGGAAGCCAGTGGTAGGCTGAACTCCGAACAGAACTCTGTATGTGCTCAAGGACAACCATCATCTTACACGTTAGGTCAAATTTGCTATGCAGATTTGGCAGTGATCTGGGACATGTAACTTCTGGGGTGATGGAAATGTTCATTATCTTGATTATGATAATCATTTTATGAAAATACAGATATAGATATATATGAATGGATAGCCATATATTCATGGATATATATGTGTGTGTCAAAATGTATCATATTGTCCCCTTTACATGTGTGTCATTTGTTGAACATGAATTAAACATTAATTAAGTTTCTTTAAGAAACCTCTTATTGATATTGGGAAGAAATAGTCAAACAACCTACTAGAGAAATATGCACTTTATATAAAAATAAATAATTGTACTTCAGCCTGGGCAACAAGAGGGAAACTCCATTTCAAATAAATAAATAAATAAATAAGGATTTTGAACATATGAAGAAATAATTAACTTTACACATAAGAGAAGCAAAAATTAAGCCTCAGCTAACTACATACGAATGACAAAAACCCCGTAGTTTGGCGACTTCCAATGAATGACAAGGAAGGATGAGAGTTAAAAACCACTCTTCTACGTTGCTAATAGCAATGAAAAAATAAATGATAAATCCCTATGGAGGGCAGTTTGGCAATATCTACCAAAATTTCTGCAAAAATGACAAATGCATTTAATTTTAACCTGGTGTTCGTTCTCTGGGGAATTCATTCTACAAATTGTGATACTTGTAATAAATGACATATGTAGCATTGTATGGGGCTGTATTCAGGTTGCAGAGGTATATGAAAAGATTATCCATAAACCCCACTTTTTAAAAGGAAGTAATTTGGTCTTAACTGCAAAAGTCACTAGTTGGTATTAGAGAAAATGTTTCATAAGATTAATTTTTAAAATAAAGTTGATTTCTACACCTTGAACACTAGATTAATCTTATAAATTCAGCCCATAAGCTTCCATGATGATAGAATTCAAGTGATTCTCCTTCAGGGTTTGGATTTAAAAAGAGAAGCCAACTTACCCCAAAGAACAAATATCGCCTTTCAACCTGTCTTGCTTTTTAAAGTGATTCCTTCCTAAAAAATCACTGTTGAATAGAAGCTCAACCAGATGCTTGACAGTTTTTCCTCCATTCAGCTCGGGTTCCTTGATGACCTCATTTGCTTTTCATTCACATTGCTGGACTGCTGGGAGGACAGTGTGAAGCGTCTGTTCATCTGAAATTTAAATCAAATGCTTTCCGTTTTTAGTGTGAAATCCAAAGCATCAATGATCACTAACAATCATGGCAGAAAGTTAAAAGTTGTCTAATAGGGTTGATGGGTACAGCAAAGCACCATGGCACATGTATACCTACGTAACAAACCTGCACGTTCTGCGCATGTATCCCAGAACTTAAGGTATAATTATAACTGTGATAGTAAGTACAGCACTTAAGTGAGCTCTGTGAGTCTTTCGGGTGAATTATTGGACCTAGGGGGGTCGTGGAAATCCACAAATTTGTAGCCACCCAGCTAGCCAGAAGTGAGGGTAGCCCTGGAGACCCCTGAACTTGCAGTTGGTGCCTGAAGTAGGGGAAGCCCTGTGGGAAACTGTGCCTTCAGACTTTGCAGTTTGGAAAACTCGTTGTGCTGTCCTTCCTGAAGGACAGCCGGCCTTGTCTCTGCCGATCAGAAGCTTGGCACAGTAATCTCAGCTCGTGTCACGCAGCAAATGACCTGAAACTTGTGCTACATCTCTGAAATGCTCCCTTTATCTTCCCACTGGCCAATTCCTTCAAAAAGCATCTTGAAAAATATTGTAATTTTTTCATTAAAAATATTGGTTTCTCAGCAAATAATATTAAGTGCCCCTTTCGAGCCATACTATTACTAAAAGAAATAATAAAGGAGCAATAAATGCTAAGTGCTAGCATTTGCTAATTGCTTTTTTGTGATACCTCAGAGTTATGAACCAGGTGCAGTTATGATCTTCCTTTTCGCAGATGAGGAAAAGGAGGTTTAGGTTATGTAACTTGTCCAAAGTCATACATCCAGAAAGGAGGAAAACCAACATATAAACCTTACTTTTTTGACTCCATCACTTGAACTTGTAAACTGTATACCTTCAGAACATAGTGTTTCCAATCGTGCTGACAGGTAGATATATTTTTGGAATGAATAGCACTCTTAATTTTGGTTTTCCAAGAAGTGGATCCTGAGAGACCTTGGATGCAAATAAATACTAGGAAAGGAGCAGAAAAATGAAACAGGATAGTAAGACAGCCTGTAAAGAGTGAATTAATTAGCCCATTAACGCCATCGGTAACTGAACTCGATCCTGCTTGGGAGCTCTCGAAGTCTGAGTAGAAGTTGTGCCTCTGAGAAATCTATAATGGCCTTGTCCAATCCTTTGGGGTCTTTTAAACACCAATCAGTCTGATGTAAGACTGTTCCATTTCCAGCCTATCCGGGGCAGCATGGCCTCTAGTTGCAATGGAATTCCCCAGACAGTGGACAAAGGCCTTTCCTACACTGTATTGGCTAGGCCTGTGAGGCTGTGGGTGGACACTGACAAGTTCCTGGGTCACTCTCGATCCAGGAACTGTCTATCTGTAATGTCTTCTACAGTAGCCACATGTGGTTATTTGAATTTAAATTAATTAAAATTAAATAAAATTAAAATTTGTATCCCCAATCATATTATTCACATTTCAAATGCTCAATAACCATGGGGTAGGAGCTACAAAACTGACTAATGCAGATATAAAACGCTTCCATCAAAACAGAGAGTTCTGCTGTTCAGTGCTAGTTTATGCTATGTAGGATCATTTTTGGAATGTTCCTTCAAGAAAACAGTTTGGAAAAAAAAAAAAATCCAAACTATAATTGTTCATACCCTTTGAATGAATATTCCTGATCGCTAAAGGAAATAATCCTTGAACTACCTATGAGCCGCCTATGAAAAATGGGGATCAGCATAGCATTGTTTTCAATAACACACATACACACACAAGGAAACAATTTAAACACCCAGCATTTAAAAGGGATATATAATTAATTCATACTTCTGCAAATTGAAATGCTATCACTAAAAATTACTTTTTTATTTCTTTCTTTTTTTTTTTTTGAGACGGAGTTTCACTCTGGTCACCCAGGCTCTAGTGCAATGGTGCGATCTTGGCTCATGGCAACCTCCGCCTCACAGGTTCAAGTGGATCTCCTACCTCAGCCTCCCCAGTAGCTGGGATTACAGGCACCCATTGCCACACCTGGCTAAGTTTTGTATTTTTAGTAGAGACAGGGTTTCACCATGTTGGCCAGGCTAGTCACGAACTCCTGACCTTAAGTGATCTGCCCGCCTCAGCCTCCCAAAGAGCTGGGATTACAGGTGTGAGCCTCCATGCCTGGCCTAAAAATTACATTTTAGAAAGTTGAATAATATGTGAAAAAATTTTTATATCAGGCAAAATAACAGAAGTATGAAATAAATATAAATTAAAAAATAAACTGTGTATTATCTTAACTATTAAAATATAAGATTTAAATATTTTTCCTTATATATTTTCCATATTTTCTATCATGATAATGTTATTTCCATTATAATGAAAAATATGTTGTACCCATGCACACAATTTTTAAGGTCTTTGAAATCTTTATTTTCTTATTTAAGTCATTAATAGTACTGTTGAGCAGAACATGACTAAAGGCTAAACTGAGGGGCAAGATACTGAGAATCTTCCCCCAGGTGAAATGTAGCTGCCTCAGAACTTTTCAGGTATGAGTGTTCAACCAATTTTAACTCTTCCTTACTGTCTTAGCACCAAACCCATATTTCTTTATCTTGACTACAAGATGTTAATAAGAGTTCTGTAAGCAGGTCTGAATATGTTTGCTCATTCAATTTATTCAACAAATATTTATTGAGGAATCACTCTGTCCCAAGCTAAACAGGAAAGGTCCAAGGACTGTGCATAGAAGAGGCGAAGAGGTTGGGCGTAGTGGCTCATGCCTATAATCCCAGCACTTTGGGAGGCCGAGACAGGTGGATCACCTGAGGTCAGGAGTTCGAGATCAGCCTGGACAACATGGTGAAACCCATCTCTACAAAAAAGTACAAAAATTAGCTGGGTGTGGTGGCAGGCGCCTGTAATTCCAGCTACTCGGGAGGCTGAGGCAGGAGAATCGCTTGAACCCGGGAGGCAGAGGTTTCAGGGAGCTGAGATTACACCATTGCACTCCAGCCTGGGAGACAGAGCAAGACTCCGTTTCAAAAAAGAAAGAAAAAAAAAGAAAAAGAAGAAGAGGCGAACAAACCTAGCCTTACCTTTAAGGACAGCAGACCACCATGTTCTGGGCATGAATTGAACAGCACAACCAAGTCTGCCTGCCCAGCAGTTACTGCTGGGCTTCCCAACCTGCTGAACATTCACATTATATACTTTGGATTGTGATGCAGACCCTCTAGGTGCAAAGAGTTCCAACATAATACCGTTCTCCTGATAGGCTCGAAATAATAGCCTCAGTGTTCAGGAACTCTTAAGGGCACTCTGTGCAAATAAATCTGTGTTATTTTCTTTAACCATTTTATCATCAGACCTGTTCTGCACCACAAATTATATTACATAAGATATAATACTGTGCATCAAATTTGCTGTAAAACATCTTATAATATTTGTATGAGCAGGTAATTATTTTATGAATTATGACTAGAGAAAGATAATTTCTCCAACTGTGAAAATTGCCTATATTTCAGAGTCTGTAGTTATCTGTTTGACAGCCATTAAAACTGGTTGCTGTGGTGAGGTTTGCTGACTCTCTTTTGCTTTGAGCTTCCTTCCTCTCCTAGCTCCTCCCTATGCAGTTCATTTACTCATCATGAATTGATGGCTTCCTTTGTGCCACTAAGCACTAAAAGTACAAAGTTGGATAGGAAACAACCCTTGCTCTCAAATAACACAAAGTCTAATGGGGGAAAACACAGGTCTGTAATCAATTTTATCCCTAGGTGACAAATGTCATAATGGAAGTATAACATGATGTTATGGTGCACCTAATTCATGTTTAGTCGCCTCCAGTTTCTCTTAATACCTTGTGACTTACCTCACTGTTTAAGATAGTGTCAGCACATAGGTATAAATCTCAGTCCAATAGCTCAGGAGCATAAAACATGAATCTTCCACTGTTCCATGGGAATTTATATTCCCATGAATACTAAGTTCATGGCTCTGAGCCCCACTTCCACCAGGGTAAGGAGAAAGATAAGCAACCTCAGTCCTTCCTGGGGATCTTCCACTCTTACTTCCTAGGGCTGTGCCATGAAGTCTACGACATGGGCGCTGCTAAGGCATTGGGAATGAATGGGTGCTCTAGTAGGGAATCTTGCCTTTGGTCATCGGACATGTAGTTTTCTATCAAAATATCCACTGTCCCTGTCGACACAGTCCTCAGGACCAGAGGCTCACTACCACATCTGGGCCGTGCTTGGGCACAAGAAATTGGTCAAGGCCTCTGGGGCTCCCGTTTGTGCAAACTCACAGCACAGCATTGCTTTCTTGGGCATTGCTGTCTTCTCAGCAGTGCTACCAAGAAGGCAGGCCAAGGTCCTTCTCTCTCAGAGGACTTTCCCGCCAGTCTAGGCCTCCTGTCTTTATGTTTCACCAGAACACACTCTCTAAACCTGGGAAGCACCTAAATTTCCCTTAAGGCTCAAGCTTTTGTTTATAAAAACCAGAAACACCTGTAATAATTTATTGTTTCCACACTGCCCTGTTCCTCCCCAGTGGCAAGGAGCCCAGAGCCCACTTGGGAGAGAGGTGGCAGTGAGGAAGAAGGAATGTGGGCTCAGGAATGATCCCAGACACACATAGAAATCCCTCTGCCCAGTACTGCCTGCTTACAGCTCCCACATGCTGGGTCCACATTGAGTCCATTGCATGCAGTTCAAGAGAAGACTCAAGAAGGAGGAACATGCATGAAAACGTCTTTCCTTGTTTCTGGACGTCTGTTTTCCTTTCTGCCTTGCTTAACACCCGCGGCTCCCAGCCCTGACCACACATTGGAATCACAGAGAAGAGCTTTAAAAAAATACCTATGATCCACCCTCTTGAAATGCTCATGGAATTGGACTGATACGGAAGCTGAATATCAGCTTTTTTTAAGCTCCCCTGGAGATTAACTTGCAACCAGAAGTATGAATCATACCATTCCTATGCCCATCCGTTTCCAGTTCTCCCAAATTCCATTTTGTTAGCCCAGCCCTGCATTTTTTGAACGTTCAGATTCATCATGACATGCAGAAAAAAACAATTTTTAATGCACAGTGGGTTAAACAAGTGAGGCTGCTTGAAGCCTCTGGACACCTTGAAGAAGCTCTAGCTGCAGCAAAGAGAACAATCAAGTTATCACAACCCGTCAACAGACTGGAAGTCACCAATGTGCTGAGACGCTGGAGTTGTGAACTCTTTGTTAAGATATCCATCTGGCTTTGTATATACAACATGTATATCATATTATAATGCTCAGCACAGGGAATACAAGGATGGAAACACAATTGTCATCATGCATGGGCTTCTGGTTTATATCAGGATGAAAATACCTTATAGGCTGGTATCCTTAAGTATAACTAGTTTTACTTGCTTTGCTGGACCTGATTTTTTTAACAAAGGGTATCCTTATTCAACTAGCTGTGCGTCCTTGGGCAAGTCACTTGGCTTTTCTGAAATTTCTTGTTTCCATTTAGGAAATGAGAGGATTTTACCAGGTGTGGAAGATCCACATAGGTCTCCGTGTCTGCTGATGATGCAGCAGGAAATCAGAGGACATTGAATGATTCCTTTGATTTTTCTTTTTCTTTTTTTTTTGATGGAGTTTTGCTTTTGTTGCACAGGCTGGAGTGTGGTTGCACAATCTTGGCTCACTGCAACCTCTGCCTACCAGGTTCAAGTGATTCTCCTGCTTCAGCCTCCCAAGTAGCTGGGACTATAGGCACATGCCACCACGTCCGGCTAATGTTTGTGTTTCTGGTAGAGATGAGGTTTCACCATGTTGGCCAGGATGGCCTTGAACCCTTGGTCTCAAGCAATCCACCCACCTTGGCCTCCGAAAGTGCTGGGATTACAGGCATGAGCCATCGTGCCTAGCAAGATTCCTCTGAATTTTTGAACTATCAAAAGCAGACCACTAAAGCAGAGACTTGAGCAGCTGCTTGCACATCTCCCTATGTTCATATCAGCATTATTCAAGATAGTCAAAAGATTGAAAAAGCCCAAATGGACGAGTTAATGGGTGCAGCACGCCAACATGGCACATGTATACATATGTATAAAAACTGGCCGGGCGCGGTGGCTCAAGCCTGTAATCCCAGCACTTTGGGAGGCCGAGACGGGCGGATCACAAGGTCAGGAGATCGAGACCATCCTGGCTAACACGGTGAAACCCCGTCTCTACTAAAAATACAAAAAACTAGCCGGGCGAGGTGGCGGGCGCCTGTAGTCCCAGCTACTCCGGAGGCTGAGGCAAGAGAATGGCGTGAACCCGGGAGGCGGAGTTTGCAGTGAGCTGAGATCCGGCCACTGCACTCCAGCCTGGGCGACAGAGCAAGACTCTGTCTCAAAAAAAATAAATAAATAAAAAAATAAAAATAAAAACTGAACGTTATGCACATGTACCCTAGAGCTTAAAGTATAATTAAAAAAAAAAAAAGAAAAAGCCCAATGTCCACTGTCAAGTGAATGAATAAACAAAATGTGGTATGTACATCAAATGGAATATTATTCAGCCTTAAAAATGAAGGCTGTTCTCACACAAGCTATAACATGAATGAACCTTGAAAATATTATACTGAGAGAAATAATCCAGATATAAAAGAACAAATATTGTATGATTCCACTTACATGGCATACCTAAAATAGTCAAATTCATGGAGATAGGAAGCAAAATAATGGTTACCAGGTACTAAGGCTGCAGGGTGAATATGGGAGTTATTGTTCCATGAGTACAGAGTTTCATTTTGGGGATGATGAAAAAGTTCTGGAAATGGATAATAGTGATGATTGCACAATAATGTGAATATACTTATTGCCACTGAATTGTACCCTCAAAAAGGGTTAAGATGGTAAATTTTACATTATGTATATTTTTGCACAATTTATTTAAATGTAAAAAGATCAGATTACTGTATTTATTGTACATCCTTAGCTTTATGAAAAATCCTTGTAAACACAATATTACTACATTAATTTCAGTGATGTAAACAATTTTTTTTTTTTGAGACAGAGTTTCACTCTTGTCACCCAGGCTGGAGTGCAGTGGCGCGATCTTGGCTCACTGCAACCTCCGCCTCCTGGGTTCAAGTGATTCTCCTGCCTCAGCCTCCTGAATAGCTGGGATTACAGGCGCCCACCACCATACCCAGCTAATTTTTTTATTTTTAGTAGAGACGGGGTTTCACCATGTTGGCCAGGCTGGTCTTCAACTCCTGACCTCAGGTGATCCACCCACCTCGGCCTCCCAAAGTCCTGGGATTACAGGAGTGAGCCACTGTGCCCAGCCCCTCATAATTATTTTTTAAGGTGTTATACAAATTTATCAAAGGTATAATTTGTGCATAGTGACATTTGGGGATGATTTGCAAACTTTGACCTATAGGGCTGTCATTGGAAATAAATCATAATAAATCTTTCAATTGCTCCTCAAACTTGGCTGATCATAAGAATCAATGGTAATGATTAGAAATACTATGGGAACTCACTCCACCCACCTGAACCAGAATCTTCTAAGAAAGGACTTAGAAATCAATATTTTCATGAAGTACACCCATTGCTCTTATATTCAGTAAGTTGGAAAATACATTTTTAAAAATAAAATTCTGAATTGTGAGTTCAACAGGGAGAAACACAGGAGATCAGCAGCAACCTCTGCACCCTTCAATACCACCTCAAGCTCCAGTCTGCCCATCAGGCCCTCCAGAAAGATAGAATGACAGCTTCACTAATGCCCTTTCCTGGGGAAACCGGTGCTGTCCTGAATTACTGCAGATACTTCTGCAACAGTGGATAGAAAACTGTACCAGGAAGAGAACAACTGGATGAGATAACTCAACAAGTGATCGGATCAATTAGATAAGAAGGGTGATGTGATCAGAAGACAATGGAGCCAGGATTAAGCCAACAGCAGGCTGACCGCTCAATTTCCTTAGGCGTCTCTCCTTCGCACTTCATCAGGAACAAGTGCCCAGGCAAGCATTTTTCAAGCTGCCAAATGCCAAGGAGTTTGAAATGACAAGTTAGTTTTTGGCCTTGTTATAGAAATACTGACTTTTCCTCATATCTTAAGCTTTTTGGATAACCTAATATATGAATAAATTTTTTTCCTCTTCTTCCAACTACTCTCACCTTTATCTTGGTGTGCCACATTTGTTCCCAAATGTAATCAAAGAATGGTAGAAGTGAGTAGGCAACAGTTAAGATTGAAATGTAAGGATTTTTAAAAATAAGTTTACCATGGAACAATCTAAAGAGGAAAGCTGTATGTTCTTATAATCCTTACGGTCTTTATTTCTAATATGCCTATCTTATTGAATCTGATCCAGTCATCCCACAGACAATTTTTCTTAATAAACATAGAAATTAACCCTTCTGGTTTTAAAGCTTGAAACTCACCAGATCCAGGCAATGAAATACTAGCCTCTCATTCATCGTAATTGCTCCCTTACCCCTTCCACATTCCTGTTTTCCCATACATAGTTAACATTTCTCCCCCACTATATAAACCTCTAATTTTAGTTGACCAGGGAGATGGATTTGAGACTGAGCTCCCATCTCCTGGACTGCAGCACCTGATTAAAGCCTTCTTCCTTGGCAATACTTGTTGTCTCAGTCATTGGCTTTCTGTGCAGCAAATAGCAGGACCTAGACTAAACCCCTTGTGTTTTGGTAATATTATTTTGTACTTGTTATCATTCACATAACCTTTTCCTTTCCTCCTCTCTTCCCCATGTGCATTCACTCTCTTGCTTAGTACTGCTCTCTGTCTCTGTCTGTCTCTATCTCTCTCTCTCTCTAACACACACACACAAAACACACACACATACACACAAATTCAAACACACAGACTCATATTGAATAATGGACTATAGCCTACCAATTCGTATGAATTTTACCTTTTGGGCCAACTCTAAAAAGAGTGCTTCAGGCTGGGCGCGGTGGCTCACACCTGTAATCCCAGCACTTTGGGAGGCCGAGGCGGGAGGATCATGAGGTCAGGAGGTCGAGACCATCCTGGCTAACACATTGAAACCCCATCTCTACTAAAAATACAAAAAATTAGCTGGGCATGGTGGCACGCGTCTGTAGTCCCAGCTATTCAGGAGGCTAAGACAGGAGAATCGCTTGAACCCAGGAGGTGGAGGTAGCAGTGAGCTGAGATCACACCACTGCACTCCAGCCTGGGTGACAGAGGGAGACTCCATCTCAAAATAATAATAATAAAAATAATGAATAGAGTGCTTTTGTAACAACAAAAGTTTGAATATTCTGGCCTGTCCTCAAATGAACCTAGGGCTGGCAGAAGCACGAGCATTTGTCACTCATGAGAAACACAGGATCCCATGCCTTTTTTTGTCTCCACACCTCCCAACTGTGCTTTTGATATGGGAGACAGGCAGGGAAGTGCTGGGTAGAGAAGAGTGGGGTCCCTGGCTCCACCCTCTAGCCTGTACCCATGGACATAAGTGAGGATGGACACTCCTATTTTCATGCCCAAATATGGAATTTTCCAAGAGCACCCTGGCCCACCACACTCCCATCCTGTGCCTATAAAAACCCTGAGACCCTAGTGGGCACAGACACAAGCGGCTGGACGTCAAGAGGAACACACTGGCAGAACACACTGACAGACTCTGGCAGGCCATCGATAGCAGTACAATGTGGACCATGTGGAATCTGGGGATGGCTAGGGACGGTTGGAGGAGAGTCGGGCCACTGAGAGGCCTGACTCCAGGGGAAGACCACCTTCCCATCCCATCCCCCTTGTGGATCCCATCCATCTGCTGAGAGCTACTTCCACCATTCAGTAAAACTGTGCACTCATTCTCCAAGCCCATATGTGATTCAATTTTTCTGGTACATTAAGGCAAGAACCCTGTGATACAGAAAGCCTTCTGTCCTTGTGATAAGGCAGAGGATCTAATTGAGCTGATTAACACATGACACCTGCGGACAGCTAGGCTGAAAGAGTGCACTGTAACACACTCCCACTAGAGCTTCAGGAGCTGTAAACTCTCAATCCTAGGTGCTGCCATGGGGTCGGAGCCCACGCTCCCCATGACCTACCCGTCTGCATGCTCCCCCTAGGGGTTTGAGCTGCAGGGCCCCAAAGATGGGAGTCACACCCATCGCCTGATCTGTGAGGGCGTGTCCAAGTTTCACTTTGAGTCACACTGCATTAAGAAGATCCACTACCTTGTGTCCTCTTCTTCCTGTAGAGGTCTACAAAGTCAGACCAGCACTTAATGTAACAGATTAAGAGAGCCCAGCTTGACTGTACCAGCTGAGCAATATAGGCGGATACAGAAATCACCTTTCATGTGTTCTAACAAATGAGTACGTCCAAAAAAATAGTTTAATAAGCTGTAATAGTTTAATAATGTAAGTTCTTGCCACCACTCAGAGCTATAAAATGTTCAACTATCACCTGCACTATCACGTACACACTGAGCTATGTAACAGGAATTATGTTCCGTCAATGTGTCTGCTAAATAAAGATTTGTGCATTTTAGTTCAATGATGTAGCTACAAAGAAAATGAAGCCTGAAGACACTAGAACCTTCTGAGATACAAAGCTTTGAGTCCTTGACTTTGAATTCAACGTCTAAATTCCAATACATTATTATTATATCTGCCTTAAGATTGATATAGCAAATTTTTTTCTGATTAGTGTTATTTCTTCTAGGAGCTTAAGAAAGGTAACTAAGGAAGAATTAAGTGTAGTCAAAGATATATTATTGTGAACATATATGTACATACATGGGTATTTGTCACACTTGTCAGAACCTTCTTCCTTTGAGAGGTGCAAACATTAGCTGTCTGAGATCCATCCTGTTTCAAACTTACCTTATGTGTACTGTGAGGCTCCCAGTCTTGCTATCTTTCAATGGGGCAGCCACTACTCAGTTGCTGCCGTTCAGAAATATGAACTCAGTATCACCAGAACTTTTGATTTTTCAAGAGAAACCAAGATTCCAGATTTGTAGGTGATATATTCCATTTTTCAGATAAAACAAAGTAACCAGAACACACTCACTAATCAGATTTGCCTGGAGGAGGAGAAGGTGCTCTCTCCTTTGATCTTCTGATCTAGAAGAGATGGACCAAAAGCCTCTCCAGCAGTAATCTGTAAATATCACTTTTTACCTTTTCTCTATAAAACTCTAACTTTTCTGATATTAAGATAAAATTATTTCATTGAGAAAAATTTAAGAGTAGCAGATTACAAACAAAAAACATTAATTCCTCCAAATAGAGATTGCTACTTCTGCCTTCTAGTACATGCTTTCCCAGTCTGTGTAACCAAGCATTTCATTCTACTTTTATTTTATTCTTTCCACAAAACTGAATCATACTGTTTTAAATCTATTTTCAGTTGACCACATCCATGACTGTTTCTCTCTATATTGTGATTTTTCTAGATAAAATTTTTAATTACTACATAGTATTTTATTTTAAATATAAATTACTGTATTTCATTGGCCAATTCCTATTGTGGAAATTTTGTCTGTCCAATTTCTTTGCTATTCTGACCATTGCTGTGGCAAACACTTTTGTGTTCATTTCTGTTAATGTCTCCAGGCACATTCTTAGAAATGCTGTTTTGGGGCCAGAATGTGGAAATAGTTTTAATGTTTTTGGCTTGCATTAGTGCCCTTTGAAGTTGGATAGATTGGATTCAAATCACTTTTGCCTTTACAAGCAAAGGAACCTTAGGCGAGTTACCCTGTAAACTCCAGGACTTTCATCTATAAAATGGGAATAATATGACAGGGCAAGTTGTCCCCTTAGCAATGCGTAAGCTAACATTTGACCTTGCACTCTTGCTAATTTTCACATTTTCCAATGGAATAAATGGAGATGGTATTTAATTCTTTTTATTGCAAATAATGTAGATTTTCAGATACTGGTTTAAAATTTTGTGCAAGAGTTACCTATTCCTATTTTTTTCTATTGGTATATTAATTTTTTAGTTGGTTTTATGGATTATAGAGTTGACCCTTGAACAACATGTGTTGGAACCTCTCAGGTTCACTTACATGCAGATTTTCTTCTGCCTCTGCCACCCCTGAGACAGCAAGACCAACCTTCCTCTTCCTCCTCCTCCTCCTCAGCCTACTCACCTCGAGAAGATGGGTGTGAAGATCTTTATGATAATCCACTTCCACCCACATCGTAAATAGTAAATATGCGTTCTCTTCCTTGTTATTTGCTTTTCTTTTCTCTAACTCATTTTATTGTAACAGTACTGTATATAATACACATAACATACAAAATATGTGTTAATTGACTATGTTATCAGTTAAGATTCTGATCAACAGTAGGCTATTAGTAGTTAAGTTTGGGAGTAGTCAAAAGTTATATGCAAATTTTCAACTGCATAGCGGAGTCAGGGTCCCAACCCCTGTGTCGCACAAGGGTCAACTGTAATATATATATATACACATGAGTTTTTCCTTTTTAGTCAAATCTATCAATATTTTATTTTTATTATGTAATCTTAGGTTATTTTAAACCCTTTTTAATTTTTCATATTTACATATTTAACTTATCTGAGGAATTTATTGTGTAGGTGTTATGAGGCATTTTCCCAACAAAATGTATTGACTAATCCCTTCTTTGTCACCAATTTTAAAGATCTTTTCAGTACTTCCATATGAATATTTATGTTTCTAAGTTTCTATTCTGTTTCAGTATCTGTTCTCTTTTCCTCCAGAACCATGCTGTTAATAGTATAACACTTTTTAACATCTGGAAGTGCAAGTCAAGCATTTTTAGTTATTTTTACCTATTTATTCTTCCACATGAAAACTAGTCTCATAGTAAGTAAAACATATAACCATGCATGATTATTAATTGGAATTTATAAATTAATCCAAAGGTAAATGACATCTTCAAACTATCAAGACTTCTCAGTCACACATCCAGCTTTTGATAAAATTCAATAGCACAGTTCACAGTTACCATCTCTGGCAAAACCCCCTAGGATTGTAATCTGTGCTGCTGAACCATAAGCTTTGGCTGTCAACGAGGCAGAAGCAGGGATAAACCATATAAGTTTGACTCAAAGGCCAAAACACCAGGGTGTTTGTGACTCAAAGGTTCCAAAATTCTGGGACTCTGGCTCATTGCTATTTTTGTTCATTAATTTAACTAAACCTCCCAGATAAGTGATTGTTTAGTTTCTTTGAAAATACAAAAATTAGCTGGGCACGGTGGCTCCCGCCTGTAATCCCAGCACTCTGGGGGACCAAGGCGGGTAGATCACAAGGTCAGTAGTTCGAGACCAGCCTGGCCAACATGGTGAAACCCCATTTCTACTAAAAATACAAAAATTAGCCCGACATGGTGGCACGCGCCTGTAATCCCAGCTACTCAGGAGGCTGAGGCAAAAGAATGGCTTGAATCCGGGAGATGGAGGTTGCAATGAGCTGAGATTGTGCCACTGCACTCCACACTCCAGCCTGGGTGACAGAGCAAGACTCCATTTCAAAAAAAGAAAAAGAAAAAGAAAAAGAAAAAAATATAAAATATGAAACTTAAGTTACTATGACTGTGCTCACCACTTTTTCCTTCAAATTTATTGGAGGTGTTGTGAATTACAGACAACTCTGATAAGTCTTGCTAGATAAAAAGAACCAACGGAGACACTAATCTTCACAAAAGTAAGATTTTAATGATTTAAGCCATAGGAAATTACTGATCTTGAACTCTTGTGTACAAAAACGGCTGTTTCAGCAGAATTCTCAATTGCAACAATGTGGAACCAACCCAAATCCCCATCAATCAACAAGTGGATAAAGAAACTGCGGTATATATATGATGGAATACTACTTAACCATAAAAAGGAATGAATTAATGGCATTCGCAGTGACCTGGATGATACTGGAGACTATTACTCTAAGTGAAGTAACTCGGGAATGGAAAACCAAATATCGTATGTTCTCACTCATAAGCGGGAGCTAAGTTATGAGGATGAAAAGGCATAGGAATGACACAGTGGACTTTGGGGACTCAGGAAAAGGTGGGGGAAAGGGTGAGGGATAAATGACTACAAATTGGGTGCAGTGAATACTGCTGCAGTGATGTGTGCACCAAAATCTCACAAATTACCACTAAAGAACTTACGCATGTAACCAAACACCACTTGTTCCCCAATAACCTACGGGAATAAAAATTTTTAAAAAGTAAAATAAAAATGAATCCTTACAATTAAAAAAATGACTGTTTCAAATGCTTTAGCATAATGGATACAGACAGCCCCATTTGGTGTGTTCACCTGCTTGCCGTCTGTCAGCTTTATAGATGTCACTCCCTTTCAGACCAGGATGTATGAAAAAAATTAATAGTTTTGTTCCTTAAATGTTTAAAACATTAATATAAATATCTATGTTTTCAAAAATGAAGGAAAATTGGTGCATGCATGAATGTTTAGTAAAGGCTAAGGCCTTCCATCTCATACACAATTTGCTTCAAGAAAGAATGCTTTTCTGTCATTTATTTGACTCAGCTGCCTAAATAATCTTTCCAAAGCATGGAACATACTCTCAGTTCAATGACTCTCCCAAGCTTGAGCATATCTATAAACTCTTAACATTCTAAGCCTTTCTGCAATCTTCAGACCCTGTAACCTGTGGTTCCCTACCATGTGGTTGCTATTCCAAGCAGCATGGTCCTCCCTGAGGTTCCAAAACATGACTCGTTTATTTCTGGTTTTTTACTTTGAGTTCATTATATTGGTTCTGCTTTCTCCAGTTTCTTTGCTATCTAAACTATGTCCATTATTTAGATTCCAAATCAAGATCCATTCGCTTCCAGGACACTGTGGGAAACTCCAGCCCCAGGGTACTTTCTAAAGCTTCCATCATAGTTGGCTGTATATCATATTCTGCTTATCTTATGTATCTTATCTTCTTAGTAAGGCTTCTAACTTCTTTAGTGTATCATCATCCACCCCACTTTGGGCTATCTATCTAGTCAGTAAACATCTTGGTGACTAACATGTGCAAAGTATTTGAGTTGAATATTTCAGTTTTTATTTCATGTGGTCTGGTGATGGTTGGAAGAATATCATCAGGCCATAGTGGATGAGATGTTATGTTCCACTGGAACACCATGCTGCTATTGAGACACCAGAGTATGAAGAGGTCCCTGGAGAACCTCCAACCAGCCTGTGCACTAAGAGAATGGGGTGGAGTCACGGAAGTTCACGCAGTTTGCAGCAAGGAGGACCTGGCCTCTCTCTTATTCTGGTGTGGGAACTTGGAATTCAATCTGTGAGGTGAGAAGCATATACTAGCAGGACTCTCGCTCTGCTGAGAGCCACTCTTTCCCCCTTTTTTCCTTTTCGCCCAATAAATTCCATTTTTCTCACCCTTCAAAGTGAATATGAGCCTTATATTTCATGGCTGTGTGACAAGAACCCAACTCTTAGCTGAACTAAAGAGTCCTACAACACTATCATCTCCCATGGTAGCAAGGCTGCTACCCAAGAGAATTGCCCCGACATTGTTGTATGTGACAGCCACATCCTTGTTTTTGTACCTCAATTTTCCTTCTTTTATACACGCACAGCCTGGAACTGATTTTTGATAAATGTTTCATCCCTTCAAGTTCAGCCACGGTAGGAGATACTTTTTCTCAGAGCAGAATGAGGTATTGATCCAGGAGACGGCATATGCCGCCAGCAAAACTTTTAGGAATCTTTTATTGTCTCAGCTTTTGGACTTCAGAGCAATAAAACTAAAAATGCAAATAGAAAGAAAGATGACAAAAAGTTTTCATAATTCCTTAAAAAGTGCTCTTTGGTGATTGATGTTTTTATGTTAGATTGCCCCTTGAAGATTATAAATCACGTTCACAGCAGGTGACCCTATAATCTTCCTTTGTAGTTTTGACAAATTTATTAAATAAAGCTTACCCATATTCAGGCTGCTTTAGCTAAAGTCTTACCTCTTCTTGGCTTTAGTTAGACGAAGCCCTGTAATATTTAATACAAATTTATTTTCTTGATTTTTAATTCAATCAAATAATGGAATGGTTTAGCAGGAGCATTCATACATAATGTATTATTAATTCTTCTTAAAAATTATTGTGCCTTCAACTATTTAGGGATAATGCTTGCCTTCACATTTTGAAATATTTTCAGATGTTTCTGAAGCTCAGAATAAAGCTACCAGATATATCTTTTCTCATTTGATATATAGTTTATGCCTTCATGGTGTAGAAGATCACAAATAATATATCCATTATTTATGTGAGAAGAAGTTGTAAAGTTACTACTCAAAAGATGTTACATTGTTTAGTCAGCAATATTGTTTTATTAACTCTCCAGAAAAACTACTGGGCAAAAACTATATGCTTTTTAACGTTATTATGTTTGTATGACGTTATAATGTAACCTGTTTCCTTTTTCCCAGAAGTAGAATTGTGGTAAAAATCTGCAAATTTAAACATACGTGATCATTTCCAAGTACTCATTTTATTTTCAAATTTCCTTTTATCCATCGATGACTATAAGGTAGTATCTTCTGCTCTGCATACCTTTCTATCTTAGAGTTTAGAGAATTGTTTTAGTTTTTCTTCATTTGCTAGTTTTTCCCTAAGTCCTAATCTTCGCAAGGAAGCCAGAAGTGTGACAGAAAGGTGTGATTTTTAATTTACACCAGAGTCTCGCAAATAATGACTTTTCACACCCTGCTATTGCTGCCTAGCCTAGGGGAGGAGTTCTGTGGCTACTGTTTGTCATAGCAAATTAAATCCACTGCTGAAATTCAGAAAGATGTTCTTCTATATTTAACTCTGGTTTTCAATTTTTCAAGTTGGTGTTTGTGAATACTTATGAGTATGAGGCTTAATACTTTGAAGTCTACCTGTTTTCTAGGAAATGATTCCTGAAGACTATCTTTCCAGCTTGTCACATATGCAAGGTAAACATCTTTCCCCTTTTCCACTATTTTAACTATAATGTTCATAATTGTAACTTACTTAAATATACAAAAATGAAAAATACAACAATAGTTCTATTTAAAACTTCCATCAATAAAATTTAAATTCACGACTAATAAACATTTTTATCTTTCCTTATGATTCCATTTCTCCAGGCGTAGCTTTTTCCTTGGTCTTTATAGAATAGTCAGTATCTTAACGTACAAGTAAATCTATATCATTTGAGATTTCAATCTCAAATCTAAATCAATTAAGATTTCAAATTGACAAGTAATGATAAAAGGTTAAACTGTTTTAGATTTATTTCAGTTCTCCCCCACCCACCGCGCCTGCAAGTCCATCAGAGGTCCTTTGGATTCAATTACAAAAACAAGAAATAAGCTTCCTTAGGGAAATAGTTTTAAGTTTTCTAAGTGATTGGAGACAAGTGGCATGCCAAAATAACGGAAATAGTTAAAGAATGTATCTTGCAAACTTTGCCTATGCTTCTTTCACAATAATTATTAACATATTTAATTATTTTCCAATTTTGAATCTGCCCAATTAAGTAAAAAGTTTTCAATCAGAGTGGTAGTTTATCCTAGTTATCTCACCAATCATAACAGTGTCCAATAAAGTTCTAGAACTCAGAGAGACCCGTAAGAGTAGTATTGGAAGGAAGGACAGAAACATTCAGATTCTCCTGAGAAATTTGGGTCCTACTTCCTCCTCTTGCTAAAGGAAAACAATGAGAAGCAGTAAGTTACAATCTCCTTCTCCTAGCTAGGAGAAGCAAGGGGTTAACCAGTCTTGGTTTACTAAGTATCTCTGTCAGGCTTTTATCTGATCCTTCCTCCCTTCCTCCCCTGCCCACCCCTTCTGTAAATGTCAACCACTTCCTGAGGAGCCTGGTACTGGTGAATTTCACACCTTTCTTTTCTTTGTGAAGAAACCTGGGTGTTAATGGTACAGGATTGGGTACCATTGTGTGTCTCTGGCTGTCTGTTAGTAAAGCTTAGGATGCCTGTGGAAAAAAAGTAGGAGAAGGTGAAGAAATCCGAGAAATGAGATACTAGGAAATAGTTTTAAATCAGGTCCTATTTTTAAAGTCAGTGTGTGTTTTGTTAGCAATTTTTAAATGTACATTGTAAAAATCGTAATTTTTAAAAAGCTTAACATTGAGAGTATAAAGGAGTCTAGCAAAGGAAGGGGCTACTAAAAAAAAATTAAGGCACAATCAGAAAGAAAAGCTGGAGAATTCTCTGACCTTTTGCTCTACAGGTGTATTTACAGGAGACAGCAATGGAAACCTGGTCAGTTGAGCAGGTCTGCAGTTGGTTGGTGGAGAAAAATTTAGGAGAGCTAGTTCATAGGTTTCAAGGTGAGTTGTTTATACTTTCCAAAAATTTTAATTGAGCAGCCTAGATATTCTGATGTCCTCTGTTACTGAAAATTACTTTTGTTGCCAAATGTCTGTGTGCATGTAAATGTGGATATGGGGTTGCTGCAGTAGAGAACTTTTCATTTCTTTATGGACTGTAGCAGAGTTTCCACTTGAAAGTAACATCCATAGGAGAATATAGTATTTCAAGAACTCAAATAAAATAAAGTCTTACGGGTCATTTAAAATACATATTTGATATATGCATTTAATATTGCTTTTGCTCTTAAGTAATATAGTATGTACTTTTTGTAGTGTTGGGTTTATAAGGTTGAATACCGGCAAGGAGGTATTACGAAGAATAATTTCCTAAGATTTGTTTCCTTATAAAAACAATACCAGTTAGAGAGAACTAGAATGGGGAGGGTGTTAATGTGGAAATATTAAGTGTTTTATTGTGATTCCATGTTCTGGTACTTTCTTAGGACCAGGCATTGATTTGGAATTATGCAACATTGGAGTTCTATCTTTGTCAAAAATATGGATACATTTATAATGGCAGGGGACAAGTTTAGATGATCCTTTTATCACGAGAAGTAATTTTGCCTCTTCATAATGCCTGTGTGTTGCCAGAAAGCCATGTAGAAACTAATTTTTTTTCTTTTTCCCAGAGGAAGAAGTAAGTGGGGCCGCTCTTCTCGCACTTAATGATCGGATGGTTCAGCAACTGGTAAAGAAAATTGGGCACCAGGCTGTTCTGATGGATTTAATTAAAAAATACAAGCAGAACACTCAAGGACTGAAGTCCCCAGAAAACCCCGAAGAGACAGCCCTGGTCATGCAAACAGAGGCAGCCCGAGAGTGAGTGTGTTCATAAGTGGCCTTTTTTCCCCCAAGCTTTCCCAGTGATGTCTAGAGCATGACGTTTGGGTGTAAAGCCCTTTGAAAATTGTGATCATTTTCTGCTAGACTGTATGTACAGTATTTCTAATATTTGAGCAAAGGACACTGTGAAATTTTAAGAATCAAGAAACTTTCTTATACACCATTTTTTAAACACTGATTCCAATCATTAGGGAAGTCCTATTAGCAAGGAGTTTCTATGTAAAATGCTGTGGAACAAGCAGGTGAAATAGACATGTAACAAGAAGAAATGGATCCTGAAGCTCTGGTTTTAAAATCAGGGTTTGGGAAAGGCATCTTGATTGCTCCTTTGCTTTTCCCAAAACTGTTTATTAATCTATTTATTTATTTTCCTAGGATTTCTTAGAGTAATGAACTTACACTCTCCTCTAGCTGCCTTTACGATGTAATTTGCTGAACACATTATTGTCACATGAGTTTTCTAATTTTTTAAGAGTATCCTTATAATAATGAACACTATGAAACACCCCAAAAAATCATGTAGAAAAAGTAGTGGTGGCAGATAAAAGCTCTGAAGTTTGGGGATGGTTTTATCTGTTTGTTTTTTAATCACTGACGTCTGCAATGGAAAGAAATGATAACAGGATTTATAAGGTTAAAATTTTCATTTTACACATCCATCTATGCCCTGGGATCATTTCGGCCATTCTGATTTGATTTTTCCATTTTCAAGATTTTTTGTAAGGTTTCTAAGATTAAATACATTTTAAAGATTTTGATGATTGATAAAATCTATTCTATGTTTTTACTTTAATTTTCTGACATCAGATTGATAATAATAAAGATTTCTCTCTTTCTCCTTGATAAGTAATATAATGTTAGAGACCTGACATAAGCAAGTTTATTTCTAGAATATTTGAATATTTGGGACATGGAGGGAAATAGGTAGCCTTGAAGGGATGGTATAGAGCTGGACTGGAAATTCTACTACTTGATTTTTTTAAAAAAAAGCTTTTTGGGTTTTTTTGGAGATTGATCTCAGTCTGACCCCCAGGCTGGAGTGCTGTGGCAGGATCATAGCTCACAGCAGCTTCGAATTCCTGGGTTCAAGCAATCCTCCTGCTTCTGCCTCCCAAGTAGTTGGGATTACAGGCACTCAACACCATGCCTGGCTAATCTAGTTTTATTTTTTTAAACAAATAGTGGTCTCACTATGTTGCCCAGGTTGGTCTCCAACTCCTAGCCTCAAGCCATCCTCCCACTTCAGCCTCCTAAAGCGCTGGGATTACAGGCAAGAGCTGCTTCGCCCGGCCCCCAACTGATTTATTTGAAGGATTTCTAAACATTGTTTTGGCATATCTATGTAAAAGAGGACACTCTTGAACATGTAACTTTTGATGAAGTTCCCATTGCAAGCTTTTACTCCTTCCCAGCAAGGGAAGGGTAGGAACCTGAAAGAGAGATCAAGGTAATTTCCTTGCATTTTGGGATGAGTAGGACTTTTGAGCTGGAAGTTCCCTTCCATTGAGTGGAATCTTGATATTGCCTTAGGCACAGCTTAGAAGAAAACAGGCAGTCTTGTTTCCACTGCAAATCAGTTTGTAATGTTCTCAAGTAAAAGAGAACTGGCTGGACTGCCAGGAAACCTGGGCTTCCTTCCTGGTTCTACCACTGACTTGGATTGATTATATTAAATGTTGGCATTCCTACTTCTTCATCTGTACATTGTGAAAAGTAATATGGTACTTACCTCCTCTTTAATTTACACTGATGTTAGGAGTATCACAATCTTTGAGCAAATCTCTCCTTTTTCTCCTAGACTAAAATAGTCCTGTGTTAAATATGAAACTTTGTTAACTGGGTTAAGAAAGCTAGTTTCAAACATGCCCAAGACTGGGACCACTGTTTGGGGATTTATGAGTGGGGACTTTGCACTCTACCCACAGGCAGCTGACTCACCTTAGGGATTTGTTTGTCTTGTATTTAGATTAAATTATTCTGGTGCAGAATTACAATTGCATGTGAGAAGAGAAAACTTACTGCTTTGTATTTGATTAAAATGCTTGTTGGTTGTATTTGCTTATTGTCAAATATATTTATTAAATATGTTATCACTTGACAATCATGAAGTGAGAATGATAGTAGAAAGAGGCATGAGAATACGTTGTTTCATTAAACCCCCTTAGAGAGTGTTTAATAAAGATAGGAAACTTGGTGTACAGAAGAACTCTGAAGCTAGCTTTCAAGACACCTGATTTCAACCCCCTGTCATGATATTAGCCCCTCGTCCAGCCTTGGAAATTTGGCTGACCCCTTTTAGTTTTAGCTTCCTCAATTGTAAAATGAAGTAGGTAGAATAAGTGATACTTTAGGTCCCTTCTAAAGAGTCTGTGATGGCATTCTAGATCTGAGATAGCAGAAAGGTTTCCGTTTGAGTAGATTCCCATTAATGGCTAGTGGTTGCCTGTGTGAACCCAAAAGTCTCTGAGACAGGTCTCAATCAATTTAGAAAATTTATTTTGCCAAGGTTAAGGATGCATCCATGACACAGCTTCAGGAGGTCTGATGACATGTGCCCAATGTAGTCAGGTACAGCTTGCTTTTATACATTTTAGGGAGACATAACACATCAGTCAGTGGAAGATTTACATTTGTTTGAACTGGAAGCGCAGAACAACTCAAAGCTGGGGCTTCCAGGTCACAGGTGGATTTAAAATTTTTTCTGATTGGCAGCTTAGTGCAGTGGCTCACGCCTGTAATCCCAGCACTTTGGGAGACCAAGGCGGGCAGATCACTTGAGGTCAGGAGTTCGAGACCAGCCTGACCAACATGGTGAAACCCCGTCTCTACTAAAAATACAAAAATTAGCCAGGCATGGTGGTGGGTGCCTGTAGTCCCAGCTACTCAGGAGGCTGAGGCAGGAGAATTGCTTGAACCTGGGAGGCAGAGTTTGCAGTGAGCCGAGATCGTACCACTGCACTCCAGCCTGAGTGACAGAGCGAGACTCTGTCTCAAAAAAAAAAAAAAAAAGAAAAAGGAAGCCAGGCGTGGTGGCTCACGCCTGTAATCCCAGCACTTTGGGAGGCCGAGGCAGGCAGATCACGAGGTCAGGAAATCGAGACCATCCTGGCTAACACAGTGAAACCCTGTCTTTATTAAAATTAGCTGGGCGTGGTGGCGGGCACCTGTAGTCCCAGCTGCTCAGGAGGCTGAGGCAGGAGAATGGCATGAACCCAGGAGGCAGAGGTTTCAGTGAGCCGAGATCGGGCCATTGTACTCCAGCCTGGGCGACAAAGCAAGACTCAGGTCTCAAAATAAAAAAAAAAAAAAATTCTGATTGGTAATTGATTGAAAGAGTTATTATCAACAGAAATGTCTGGGTCATGGGGGTTTTGGAGACTAAGGTTTTCTCATGCAGATGAAGCCACCAGGTAGCAGGCTTCAGAGAGAATAGATCACAAATGTATCTCTTTTTTGTTTGAAATGGAGTCTTGCTTTGTCATCCAGGCTGGAATGCAGTGGTCCTGTCTCAGCTGACTGCAACTTCTGCCTCCCAGGTTCAAGCGATTCTCCTGCCTCAGCCTCCTGAGTAGCTGGGCTATAGGTGCCAGCCACCACGCCTGGCTAATTTTTTGTATTTTTAGTAGAGACAGGATTTCACTGTGTTAGCCAGGATGGTCTTGATCTCCTGACCTCGTGGTCTGCCTGCCTCAGCCTCCCAACATAAATGTTTCTTATTAGACTTAATGTCTGTGTTGATGTTAATGCTGGTCAACTTTTCCTGAATTCTAAAAGGGAGGAGGGTATAATGAGGCATGTCCAACCTTCCCTTCCCATCATGGCCTGAACTAGTTTTTCAGGTTAATTTTGGAATGCCTTTAGCTGAGAGGAGGGGTCCATTCAAATGGTTGGGGGGCCTTAGAATTTTATTTTTGGTTTACACCTGGCTTTTTTTTTTTTTGATGGAGTTTCACTCTTGTTGCCCAGGCTACAGTGCAATGGCACGATCTCAGCTCACTGCAACCTCCGCCTCCCAGGTTCAAGTGATTCTCCTGCCTCAGTCTCCCGAGTAGCTGAGATTACAGGCGCCTGCCACCACATCCCGCTGATTTTTGTGTTTTCAGTAGAGACAGGGCTTTGTCATCTTGGCCAGGCTGACCTCAAAATCCTGATGTAAGGTGATCCACCTGCCTTGGCCTCCCAAAATGCTGGGATTACAGACGTGAGCCGTCACACCCGGCCTGGCATGTTATTTATTTATTTTTTTTTTGAGACGGAGTCTCGCTCTGTCGCCCGGGCTGGAGTGCAGTGGAGGATTTGTAGGCCACTTCTGGGCAGGATATTTAGCATCTTGTTGATACCTCAGCAAATGATGGGGATATGAAATAGGTGGGCATATTTGCAGTTGCTTTTTGGTTGTTGTTCTTGTTGAAACTGGTAGAAAAATCATTGGTCAGGAAGGTGAAAAACTGAGTTCAAATCCTGGCACTGCTACTGAGTAGCTCACCAGGAGTTGCTTTGCCTTCTAGGCGTCAGTTGTGTTACTTGGAAAATGAGGGAGCTAGTGGAGTGTGTTTCTAAGATCATGAGGTTTCACAGATAATAAAATATCTCCCAAAGTGG
Organism: Piliocolobus tephrosceles; assembly: GCF_002776525.5. Taxonomy (NCBI): domain Eukaryota; kingdom Metazoa; phylum Chordata; class Mammalia; order Primates; family Cercopithecidae; genus Piliocolobus; species Piliocolobus tephrosceles. Next base: position 28,991,669 of record NC_045438.1, on the reverse strand, counting down.
CAGAGAGCAGAGTAGGGATCTGAGAGTTTACCATTTAATTTTGCCAGACAAGAATATTAGCTAAAAAAGAAACATTCTACGATCACCATCATTTCATAAAGGAAAATATTGTCTTTTTTTTTTTTTTGAGATGGGATCTTGCTCTGTTGCCCAGGCTGGAGTGCAGTGGCGAGATCTCGGCTCACTGCAAGCTCCACCTCCCGGGTTCACGCCATTCTCCTGCCTCAGCCTCCCGAGTAGCTGGGACTACAGGCGCCCACCACCATGCCCGGCTAATTTTTTGTATTTTTTGTATTTCACCGTGTTAGCCAGGATGGTCTCGATCTCCTGACCTCATGATCCACCTGCCTCAGCCTCCCAAAGTGCTGGGATTACAGGTGTGAGCCACCACGCCCAGCTGGAAAATATTGTCTTAATGCCATTTAAAAATAGGATAGATCGGTGAAAACAGCATTATGAACTGGCAGCAGTCTGCCTTCTGGCACATAGGAACTGTCTTGTTTTTCTAAGACCAGCCGAGCGGGTGCAAAAGAACCAGCGGGTAGGCAAGTGTAACAGCAAAACTGCTGGTT
>NC_045438.1:28805731-28991087 GCF_002776525.5 Piliocolobus tephrosceles | reverse complement strand
GGGGTGGGGAGAGCGGGGAGAGAAGGAGTATAGGGATGAGAGCCTAAGGCCTAAAAGCCTTGTATGTAAATTTCGGACCACTTGCCTAGCTGCTGGCAGAAATTGCTGAGGTCGATCACGCCACAGTGGAAAGGAAAATTAACCGCTTCCTCCTAAGGTCTTGCTCGAGCTGTAAGGTTTTTAAATTGGCTAGGAGGCACCCTAAGGGGGTGCTCTTTGGAAATTTGGACTGGGGGTTTCCCATTTGTTTCCTCTTTACCGACACACAATGGACACAATGGAAATGGAAGTGGATCTCTGCCTGGCTTCAAAGCGTCCTTTGGAACCAGCAGAGACAGACTGGAGGCTCTTGAAGCCAAGGTGGAGAGTACCTTCAGGCAGACGTCTCCGTCCTGCAAGGGTCTCCGAAGCCACGTGGTGGCTTCCAAGCCACTTGGTGGCTCAAAATGGACCTCGGACCTGCGCAGGATTTTGGCCGAGGGTGGTAAAGAGGAGACAAGGGCACTTACCCCAGAGAGGCCGTGAGAGTGAGCGAAGTGGGTCTCAGGTCCTGGTCCGTCCGTGGCGTGGAACGAGGAGGAGGAGGCTCCCCGGACCCTGGGGGCCCTGAGGAGGGGTCTCCTCCCGAGTTTCGGCACCATCTGTCTTGTTTTTCTAAGACCAGCCGAGCGGGCGCAAAAGAACCAGCGGGTAGGCAAGTGTAACAGCAAAACTGCTGGTTTATTTTAGTAACCTAAGGTGTGCGGGAGAAGTCTGTCGGCCTCCGGGGAAGGAGGCCGGCAGAGTCCCCCCATGGGGCTCTCGGAGGGACTTCCCACAGTCCCGACATCCCGACAGGAGTGGGGCTGCAAGAAGGCCGCGTGGCTCAATGGCGGAGAGCGGCTTTTCTAGGAGTGGGAGGGCAATAGGTGGGGCATGGGCGTGTCAGGGGCGTTCCGCAGGTGCGACCAGGTAAATCTTGGTCTCTTCAGATTGACGTCACCTGGCGCATGCCCAGTTGGTCTGCACCCTCCCTGGGCGCCGGCTGCATTTTCGCGCACGCGGGAAGAGTTGGGGGTGGGGATGAAGAACCCGAAAGTGCACCATCTTGCCTCGGTTCGTCCAAACAGGAACCAATTAATTAAATGACACCAGGGGGGCCTTCTTTCCGTTCTCTTACTCATGAGTCTAATGTGGAACTTGGAAGTGGACACAGACCATGATGTTTACTCTGGGCTGGTGCTACCCTCTGAGCTGCTGTGAGATCAATGGTCATGTCACCTGTTGAATAGTGCCTGACCCACCTCTTCTTCCTTCGTTACAGGGATGAAGAGTCCTCTAGTCCAGCCAGCCATGGGGAGCGAATGCCATCTTTCTATCCAGCTGAAAACCTTGATAATGGACTAATTGACCAAAGAGTATTGAAACAGAGGTGGGGATACCAACTTTAAGACAATTTAAAGCCAAATAACATTCTTCTCTATTTCTTCTTGATAAAGTTTCATATGTTTAGCTATATTTCTAATTTGAAACTTTTTGTTTTCCTAGAAGGAAATATTTTTATACAGTGATAAAGATATTTGGTAAAAGATGAAGATTAAATTTTCTGGTCTTTGTACTGGAAAAGTGAAGTTTTAGAATGATTTGTAGTGTACATGTTTCAAGTGTACATTTTTAAGGAAAAAGAGGATTTCTCTGTGATAAACTCTTCAAGGTGATTGGCAGTAGTCACAAAGATGAAATTTATTCAGTGAATAATGTTCTATAGAGTATCCCTTGGTGGAGTTTGAGTTTTGAATTTTGTAGTTGTTGCTTTAACTTGACTCTCCCGATTGAGGGAGGTAAGCACTTGCTTTATATTCCAGTTGTTTTGGTAAACATCTCCTTCATGTTCCTACACTGGGTTTTACATAGTGTAATATTTCAATATATGGATTACAACAGAACAAAGGAAAACTGTAGACTTAGAGAACCACATGTAGGACTTGGTGCTGAGATGGTCATAGGTAAGATGTGATACGGAGGTCATGGCATCTCCTAGAATAGCGGTTCCCAACCTTTTCGACACCAGAGACTGATTTCATGGAAAACAGTTTTTCCAAGGACTGGGGTCGGGGGATGGTTTGGGGATGAGTCAAGCACATCCCATTTATTGCACACTTTATTTCTTTTTTTTTTTTGAGATGGAGTCTGGCTCTGTCTTACAGTGGCTGGATCTCAGCTCACTGCAAGCTCCGCCTTCCGGGTTTACACCATTCTCCTGCCTCAGCTTCCCCGAGTAGCTGGGACTACAGGCGCCTGCCACCTCGCCCGGCTAGTTTTTTGTATTTTTTAGTAGAGACGGGGTTTTACCGTGTTAGCCAGGATGGTCTCGATCTCCTGACCTCGTGATCCACCCGTCTCAGCCTCCCAAAGTGCTGGGATTACAGACTTCAGCCACCGCGCCCGGCCTGCGCACTTTATTTCTATTATTATATTCTAATATATAATGAAATAATCATACAACTCACCATAATGTAGAATCAGTGAGGGCCCTGAGCTTATTTTTCTGCAACTAGACAGTCCCATCTTGGGGTGATGGCAGACAGTGACAGATCATCAGGCATCAGATTCTCATAAGGAGTGCGCAACCTAGATCCTTCACATGCACAGTTCACAATAAGGTTTGCGCTCCTATGAGCATCTAATGCTGCCACTGATCTGACAGGAGGCGGAGCTCAGGTGGTAATGCCAGTGATGGGAAGTGGCTATAAATATAGATGAAGCTTTGCTCGCTTACCCGCTGCTCACCTCCTGCTGTGTGGCTTGGTTCCTAACAGGCCATGAACCAGTACCGGTATGTGGCCTGGGGGTTAAGAACCCCTGTCCTGGAGCATTTCACAGCCATCCCACCCAGGCAATCCGTGCATCTATAACTCATATTACCTATTGTCTCCAGCCACTAACAAGCAAATGCAAGGCCTTAAACGTAGTTCATTGAAAAGAGAGACTGTCAGCTTGCACAGAAAGAATAATCGGGCAATAGACAAGAAAGGATGTAGTCCTTCAGTTGTCACAACCCATTTACACTATCAGCCTATTTTGCCCGCGCAACAGTTCAGAAAGGTGGGCGTTATTCTCTGGTTTTTGTAAATGAGTACAACCGAGATTTAGAGCAGTCAAAGGATTTCTAGCTATTTTTTCCAAGTAGGCTGTTACTGCCTCAGCACAGGACCTAGCCACCCTCAGCATGAGAGTTCAGGGGACTGGGCAACAGCCTCTGACTCAGGCCTGCAAGGTCCCAGCAGCCCTATGAGCACAGAGAAGGGCAGCACCTTTTATGAGGAGCTCCTGCAAATGGGCTTTGGCTCTGGGCTGTCCTTTCTGCTCTTTCCCTCTCTTCAACCTTGGACCCTACCTCCAGCCCCACAGCCTCGGTGCCTCAAGATCTCCCAGTGTTAGGGCCCACTGACTCTTGTTTGGGGTGGTGACGAAGAAGGTGGAAGGGCATGTCCTACATGTGAAATTCATTGCCTTGGTCTTCCTGGATTGAACTACGATTCAGAAAGTGGAAATTCATTTGTAAAGTGGCTTCATTGCCGTCCTTCCCACTCATGGGTGCTTGCTGATTCCTAGAGCTTTCCCGTGATTGGCTCCAGGTGCACGGGGTAAGCCATGAGCTCTCAACTACCCCTTCCAACAGGAAGCTGCTAATTGTAGCCAGTCCACATGTCTGTAACTGTGGAAGTGTGAGTAGAGTTGGGGAGAACCGTGATTAGTCCCAGTGCTACCTACCCTAGTAGCACTATCTCTGTATCCTCATCTGCAAAATGGAAATAATAATGATACTTTCTCATGGTGCTGTTTTGAGCATTAAGAATAGATAATGCGGCCGGGCGCGGTGGCTCAAGCCTGTAATCCCAGCACTTTGGGAGGCCGAGACGGGCGGATCACGAGGTCAGGAGATCGAGACCATCCGGGCTAACACTGTGAAACCTCGTCTCTACTAAAAAATACAAAAAAAAAAAAAAAAAAAAAAAAAACTAGCCCGGCGAGGTGGCCAGCGCCTGTAGTCCCAGCTACTCGGGAGGCTGAGGCAGGAGAATGGCGTGAACCCGGGAGGCGGAGCTTGCAGTGAGCTGAGATCCACTGCACTCCAGCCTGGGCAACAGAGTGAGACTCCGTCTCAAAAAAAAGAGAAAAGAATAGATAATGCCTGCCAAGTTCCAAGCAGAGTGGAAGCACACAGAGGACACTCGGTGTACAACCATTTCTCCAGCCCTGCTCCTGGAGGTGTTCCTACTTTCCTTAGGGTGTCTTTTCTCTGCCTACTTAACACAGCAGATAAGGATGCAACCTTCTATACCTGTAGGTCTTCTCTTTTCTTTCGTTTTTTTTTTTTTTTTTGATGACATGGGGTCTCACTCTATCACCCAGGCTGGAGTGCAGTGATGCAATCAGGGCTCACTGCAGCCTTGACCTTCCAGGCTCCCGTAGTCCTCCCGCCTTAACCTTCGGAGTAGCTGGGACCACAGGTATGCACTACCAGGCCCAGCTACTTTTTTTAACGATGTGTAGAGATGAGATCTCAGCGTGTTGCCCAGGCTATCTTTCCTCCTTTCTAAGCCCTCTGACATTTGGTCCTCATCATGCTCCTGTGATACTGGCTGGGCAGGGTTATTCCAATTGTTTTCACATGGCTCCCTTAATGGCATTTCACATTCTTCATAACACCTGGCAAGGGGGAGGAGAAAAATAGGACTGGCTAAGAAATTGAGAGAAATAGAAGGGTTTGGAAACTAGAAGTGACACGCCCCTATCTTTATCTCTGGTCATAAAGTCTCTCCTAAGCCCTTTACTTATCTGTTTACCACCAGCTGCCCTTCTCTGCATACTGTACCTTGGGGTTAATGTTTCAAAAACTAAACTTATCTTTCCTGCCTTTGTATGTATTTGGCAGTAAGAAACAAAAATCCTCTCACAGTAAAGACAACGGGAGTTTCTTGTAAGCAAAGCATTTCCCAGCATCCAAGGGCAGAACAAGTAAGTTCCCGAGCATGAAGAAACAGGTGCTGGAAAGCCAGGCGGAGAAGTGGTCCCTTCCTTTCTCGCGGGTCATCTCTGTCTCCATTCTGCTTCCCTGTCTAGTCAGCCTCATTTCCTTGCTTCTCCTTACTAGGACAGATTTATCATACTACTTCTGGCTGTTCTGCTTCCCTCAAACTGCCTGGCATACGACTGCCTTGCCCTAGTACCAACTCCAAAGGAAATTCTCCCTATAAACAGCTCAGGTCCTCCCAGCCAAATGACTCTGTCTTTAATGACTCTGTCTTTCAGTGTTGCTTTGTTCATGGGCCCGGCTTGAATCAGGTGTCTCCTCCTGGGCAATCAGCTGTGTGGGAGGAGTGGCCCATAAAGGCAGGGTGAAGTACCTATTTTAAATATTTCCCCTATGGCCCTGCCGTTTATCCAGGGCTGTGGATTGAGAGGGGGCAGAAGATTCTCTCCCCTCCAATGTCCTATCTCAGATGGTGGCTCCACCATCCAACCCTGTGAGCCAGATGGTTGGAGCCACTCTTGGTCCCTTTCTCCTGCCCCTCTGCCTAGGGCACTATTCAGTCGACAGTTGTTGATTAAGGGCCTACTGTATGATTTTTGTGTCATGGTGTGTAGTTCCCTGCCTCTGCTCAACATCCTTCTACAGAAAGCCTGTGGTGACATTCCAGGCCAGGCACAGAGCCCTTCCTCTGTGTACAGTACCATCTACTTATCTCGTGCTTGACTTGTAAACTAGCTAATGAAATTGATCACTTTAAAGTTTGTATTCTCTCATTAGACTATGAATGCCTCAAGGACAATGACCATTTCTTGGCTATTGTAAACCCAGCATTTAGCTTGACTGCTTGCACATAGAGGCTCAATAGGAGCTTTAAAATGGAACTTAGGGCTGGGCATGGTGGCTCATGCCTATAATCCCAGCACTTTGGGAGGCTGAGGCGGGTGGATCACCTGAGGTCAGGAGTTTGAGAGCAGTCTGGCCAACATGGTAAAACCCCGTCTCTACTAAAAATACAAAAATTAGCCTGGCATGGTATCGTGCACCTGTAATCCCAGCTACTCAAGAGGCCGAGGCAATAGAATCACTTGAATCCATGAGGCAGAGGTTACAGTGAGCTGAGATCACGCCATTGCACTCCAGCCTAGGTGACATAGTGAGACTCTGTCCAAATAAAATAAAATAATAAAATAAAATAAAATAAAATTCAAATCTTGGGATGTGTGAGCCAATGAAAGACTGAATACACTTTCATAGGAAGGGATAAATATTTGAATAAACATCAATTTTTTTAGATATTTTAATACAATCCGTATGTTAATTTTTTTTTTTTTTTTTTCCTACAGAGCCAGACTCTAGGAGTCTATAAGCCATTCATCCATAACAGGCTAGAAATCTGAAGGTGTTTGGCCACAGGGCTTTCTTGAAGCCAGCCTTTTTCAAGAGGTAGAGAGGGATGGGGAATAAGTGCCAGCTTTTGGAGTCTCACATATTGGGTTCAAATCTTGACTCCTCCATTTGCTCACCAAATGGTTTCTGAACCATGTCTCCTGAACCTCAATATGTAGTCCTATGAGGTCCCAGTGATAGAACGTATCAAAGCACCTGGCAGCTGTTACCACACCTCACAAGCTGGCAGTTACCATTCTTGTGGGGTTTTTTTTTCCTGTTTTCCCTGAAGTGAACATATCCATTCCATCCAGATTGTTTGCTGACCAAAAAGAAAAAAGCCTGGAAATTCACCTGACTCTAGCTCTTGGAATGGCTCTAACAGTAGTGAAAATGAGGTGTGTGTTCCAGTGGGTGAATTGGGTGTCCAAGGAAACGCTAGAGTGCTGTGGCACATTGCAGTTTTCTCCAGTGACAGCAGATACTGTGCTCTTTGTAAAAATTTTTTTGATACAGAGTCTCACTCTGTCACCCAGGCTGGGGTGCAGTGGCGCTATCTCAGCTCATTGCAACCTCCACTTCCCAGGCTCAAACAATTCTCCCACCTCAGTCTCCTCACTGCAAGCGTGCACTGCCACACCCAGCTAATTTTTGTATTTTTTGTAGAGAGAGGGTTTCAACATGTAGCCCAGGCTAGTCCTGAAGATACTGTGCCCTTTACTGAATTGCATAAATGCCCTTTCTGGGAGAAGAGATTGATAGGTCCCATATTCATCATGTGCTGGTGATTTTTGGGGAAGAGCTTTTTTTTACAATGTTATTCTTTGTTTTTTTTTTTTTTTTGTCTATCCTATTTGAAACTGTTCACCTCTCTTTTATAACTAATAAGGCATGAAATCAGATAAACAGGTAGAGGCTTCCTAAATGTTACTTTCAAGACTGCTCACTTGAATTTTAAATATATATGTCCAGATGTTTTGCTTCTGTTTTTGGGTATAATTATAAATTAGTCATGGTTTCGTGCATATTTAAAAATTATTTTAATGACAAACTTTCTTTTTGTTCTCGATCTGGCCACTGCAATGAAATGGTGTAGAATAAGCTAATCCTTCCTGCCTTTGCTCAGTGATTAAGGCAAATATCAATGGATTTCAACACATCTGATGTATTGTTTGCAGGCTCTTCCACACGGGTAGTTCAGGCAAGAGGCCACACAGTTGTGTGTGCATCCAATACCAGTGTGCAATAAAGGGAAGCTGCAATGAAGTGTGCCAGCCTAGTTGTGGGTTCATTAATGCAGGTTCCAATTAGATGTGTGATTTGTCTACTCAATTCCTACTCCTCAATTCCTTGGTCCTCTATAGGCCAAGAGCTCTGGGTGAGGGAATGATGAGAGGAACCAGTCTTATTCATCTATCCAGTCCCTGACACAGGTGATCAACAAATGTTCATTGCATGAAGGTACAGATGTATTAAGCATTTTCTGTGGGCTCTTGTTAATTGAAATAATATGTGACCACAATAGATAATGCAAGAGCCTTGTAGAAAGACACGAGGGTGAGATGCAATATCTTGAGATCCATTGTCACCCATGGTGATTCAATTATAGAGCTAAAGGGAAGATGGTCTGGGAGAGCAGTAAGCATAGATATTAGACCAGGATGTCAATCCTGCTAATAGCCAGGGTTGGTAAGTCTGGAGATGAAGATAGGCAAGTATTTGAGTTTAGTTTTAAACCCTAGCTCTGTCATTTACCAGCTGAGTAACCTTGGACAAGTTATATAACCTTACTAGGTCTTACTTTTCTTATCTGTAAGATAAATAGAAGAATGAATTAATTTATGAAAAAAGCTTAGGAGCTCATTAGTTTTACCTATTGTTGTTCTTGTCTGGGCAGTCACTAAGACACAGGGTCCAAAGGGATTTAAAAAAAAGATTCTGCTCTCAATTCTAGTAAGTGATCCCAAAGCAGAAGCAGCTCTAGGAACGGCAGGTAGGCCAGCAGTGTCTGGAAGCCTTCCCAGGACTCAGGGCTCCAGGCAAGAGGAGGGTATGCTTCAGGCCTCCCAGAAGGCCTGGGACACCTGTTGGTTGTTGCTGTAGAAAACAAAACAGAAACAAGGTCTATGAACCAATATGTACCATGAGGTGAAGAGGGAAGTTTCAAGAATCTGATTAGCGAAGGCCAGTTACCACTGGGTGGGGGGGGGGGGGGGGGGAAAACACCCCAGGGGGGGGAAGCGGGGAGGGTGGGTGGGGGCGCTGGGGGGGGGGGGGGGGGGGGGGGGGGGATCAAAGACCACACAGGTGTTGAATCGACATGTTTAGATCTGAGTCCCAGGGCAGTGGAGCAAGGATCTGAGAGTGAAATGCAAGATCCCATCATTTTGGACCACTTGCATGTGTAGAACCTCATGCCTAAAGGTTCTGTGTTGTGGAAATATTACATGCTAACCCTGTTCCTTGATTAGAGATTCCCAGCATACAGTAATGTAGTAATGTAGGCTTTGAGAAGTCCTATAGTGAAACAAACAAATAAAAAAACCAACTTAACTTTGTTTAACCCGGGATTCTCTTTGTGTAACATCTATTAACATTACAACAAAACACCTTAGGAAATACTTATTTAAAGATTCCTTACCTAAATCAGGATTCATTCATTCATTCAATATGTAAATACTTACTGAGTGCTTACTATGTTGTAGGTACTGGGGATACAGTAGGGAAAAAAACTGATCAAGCCTCCCACTTTGCAGAGCTCACCTTCTAATGTGGGGAGAAAAATAAATAAATATAACATTAGATGATAAATGTGCTTAAATGCTATGAAGACCAGTGATGCAGAAAAGCAGGAGTGGGGACAGAGGGTGAGCAGTGTGTGTGTACGTGTATGTGTCAGTGTACAGGAGGGCTCTGTTTCAGATGGGTTCTCAGGGAAGTCCTTTCAGCTTTGACTAGATGATATTTGAGCAGGGACCCTAATGATGTGAGGAATATTGGCTTTGAGCTAGAACCAAACTTTCTCTCAGGGGAGGATATCTGCGGACCCAGCCAAACAGGAATTACAGAATCAGGGGAAATTGGGCTGACATGATTGATAAAGAACCCCGACTCCTGGTCATTTCTGTTAAATGTATTATTAAGTCTTTGTAGAGGTCCAAAATAATCTTGATTTCTAATCTTGTTTTTCTTTTGTTCAGTCCAAATTACTGACTATACCCCATGCGCTAGGTACTATGTAGACATGGAGTTGGGGGTGGACACTTTATTCCTTTCCTTGGGGAATTTAGAGTCTGGTAGGCAAGACAGATACGTAAGCGAGTACCTGCAACACAGAAAAATATGCCAAAAGAGAAATGCAGACGTAACACAGAGAGGGAGAAGTAAGACTTCCCGGGAAGTAAGCGTGGCGAAGACCCCTGGGGAAAGGCTTCACAAATACTGAAGGAGGATTTTGAAAGATGATTAGAAACTTATCTTAAAGAAAATGAAGCGGGAGAAGAAAAGGACATTTACAGTATGTGCAAGGTTACAAACACCTGAAATAGCATGGAGGATTCTGTTTGGATTCTTTTCGGAATGTGACAGAGACAGAGAAAATGGAGTTGCTGTAAATGGTGACATTCTCATAGAGAGGTAAGGAGGGGAGTTCTATGCCATGCTAAGCATCTCTTAACTTTGCACATTAGATTAGGGATGATTTATGAGCTATGACTCTAAAGGTCAACCAGGGTTCAGCTGAGTGTGATATGAACTCTATCCTGGGTCCCATAAAGCCACATGGGGTGCAACTGAAGCCTGGTGAGATGCTAAGAAAACAGCTTTTGGAGGGTTTATTTTTGGTGTGTTTGACCTTTTTGTAATTCTCCACAATCACAGCCTAGTTCTTAGATACCTTTTGTGTTTCCAGAGGATTCCACCTCAATCCCCAGATCTGCCTCTCTAGCCTGCCTCACTGGTTTTCGTATCTCAAATTTATGGGCTTAGTGACCTGGTACTTCTCTTCACTCACCACTTGACTCTTGGTGCTTTGCTAGTGAGTGGTTTCTTTGTCATGATGGGCTGTTTTAGCATAACAGAGAGCTCCTTTTTGAAAGGGGACAGTTTTACGTCTGAAAACACAAATTTAGGCTAGATGTGGTGGTTCACATTTCTAATTCCAACACTTTGGGAAGCCAGGGCAGGAGAATCACTTGAGGCCAGGAGTTTGAGACTAGCGTGGGCAACACAGCAAGACCTCATCTCTACAAAAACAAATTTTAAAAATTATCTGGGTGTGGTGGTGCTTGCTTGTAGTCCTAGCTACTCAGGAGGCTAAGGTGGGAGGCTCCCGCTGAGCCCAGGACTTTGAGGCTACAGTGAGTCATGATTGTGCCACGGCACTCCTGCCTGGATAACAGAGAGAGACTCTGTCTCTTAAAAAAGAAAAGAAAACACAAGTTTATAGAACTACAGACTGTCTTTATCAGTCATAGAATGTTATCTTTGATATTTTTTATCTTTTTCAAACATTGCTAAACCTTTCCAATATTTTTGTCACAAACTATTTCATTCAACAAGGACATAGGAAAATCAAGACAGATAAGGAGACTAGATGTAGTTGAGTGCTCATGGGGCCAGCGTTGGACCAGGCCAGGTTGGGGATTCAGATGAGGAGAACCACATGCGTGGCAGGAGTGTGGCAGTGAGTAAAACCCAATGGAGAAGAAGGCTTGAGATAAACCTAGTGAGGGCAACTGAGGGCATTCTAGGTAAGTGAAGCAACTGCGAACACATGCATAGTGCATTCTGGAGATTTAGTAAGGCTTGTGTCTGGACTGGAGCTGACACAGTGTATAGTAGATGATAATAAGAGTACAAAAACTCCTAATTAATAAATATGAAGAATTCAAATTTGGGATTTTAAGAAATTACAGACCATTGAATTTTATTTTTCTCATAGAATTTTAAAATCCTATCACCTGTTTTATTTGTAGAAGTAAAAAGAGAAAGAAAAATTCCTTTAAATGTAAGACAATGAAATTGGAAGCACCAATTTCAACAAAGCAAGAAACTGTGGCTCTATTAAAAAAAAAAAAAAAAAAAAGGAAGGAAGCAACAGTTTTAAACTCTTAAGCTTCCTCCAATTCAAAAAGAAATGCTGAAGCTTTCTGCTTTGAAAATTCAAGAGCTTACTTTTTCCCTAAGGCAATATTATCCACTTTCATGGGGATAAAATAACTGCCAAATACTGAGTAGCTCCAAAAGGGATTTAAATACAGAGAATGGACTCAGAGTTTTCTTTCCAAATGTGAATATTTACATCCAAATATGTCAACAAATCATAGTTATTTTCCTCTTCCTGGGGAGCCCCAGGAACCCAAAGAGATGATAATTAAGGAATGAGCCTGGCTCAGGTTACCCTCAGAAATAGGAAGCAGTAACTCTCCTTTCAGGGAGACCACATACTGAAGATGTTATTGGTCAAAGAGACTAACATAGTAAACTCTGACTGCATAGTAAACTCTCATGGTGTCTAATTGCTGGGGATAGAGGAATCCTGAATCACCCATGTCGCTCAGTACATATATGGGTTACATTGTCCGCAAACAGGAAGATTATCATGCCTATGACAACCGGAAAATGTGAAATCGTGCAGAAGGCAGATATCTAGTATAGTCAAGTGCTGAATGTGAACTTGCAGGTCTTCTATATACTTGATCTTTAAACTATGGGACTTATAAATTTGAAGTTATAGTTCCACGTTGGTTCCCAGTGATGTTTCAGTACCAGGAATAGTGTTTGAAGTTGGACATGATTATGGTGTCAAGCAAGACTGGCTTATTTTGCTTGGACCTTGGACCACGTCTTGGTTCCAAAAGTAGCCCTGGAAGCCATTGGCCAGTTCTACCTGGCCCCTCCACTGATTAAATCGTTGTTTATGTTAAATTGGATGATGGATCAGAAAGGAGAAGGGTTTATGGCTGTATAGGGGGATAAATTGTGAGGACCTGAAATTAGAAAAAATGAGCTACTTATTTTTTTAATCTCTTTTCCCCATGTTTTTCAGATTGGATCATTTCTGTTGATCTGTCTTCAAATTCAATGAGTACTTCCTCCTAGATCTCCATTGCTATTACTCCTATCTAGTACAGTTTTTAATTTCGAATTTTGTATTTTTTTCTTCTAAATTTCTATTTGCTTCTTTTAAACAATTTCTATTTCTCTGCTAAATTTTCCTGTCATTTCAGTCATTCTGGCATATATTTCTTTAATTCACTGAACATTGTTAGAATAGCTGCTTTAAAATCCTTGCCAACATCTGGTTCATCTTAGCATCACATTCTAATGATTGTCTTTACTCTTGAGGATGGATTACATTTTCTGGGGTTTTTTTTGTATATTACATAATTTTGGATTAAATATGAATGTTACAATGTGGAGTCTCTTGAATCTGTTGTGTTCGCCCAAACAATGTTGACATTTTGTTCTAGAAAACCTCAAAATTGGTTGGACTCACGTGGAAAACTCAGTCTCCTGGGTGTTGGTTAAAATCTGTTGAGTTCTTTTATCTTTAGTCCAGTTATGCATGTGTGTAGTTCAGGATCATCCAGAGATTTGAACAGTTTATATACAGATTGTGGAGTTTTCCCTCATTAGTTCATTCTTTTCTGGGATTTTCCTCTTCTTTTCCACATATGCAGTTGCCTGAAATTCTGCCCCCAAGTCTTTGAGTCCAGAAATACTACAGGGTTTTCTATTCGAGTTTTGGCAGCACAGGGTGAGGCCTGCCTCCAGGCCAAAAGCCATGAAAAGGGAACCTGGTCAAAGGTCCAGTGTCTTCCTCTTGTTCTAAGTGTAGGCTTCTTTTCAAAACCTGCATTCTGTTTTTCACCTTTCAGTGTTTTCAGTTAGTTTTTTAAAAATGTGTTTAATGTTTATGGTTAATGTTTGTGAGGTAGCTGGTCCAGTGGGAGCTCATTAAGGCATTCCAGCAGAACTCTGCTGGGAGACTGTCGAAGCAGTCCACAGTTGAGTGGCGAATACTTGGATTAGTGTAGTAGCATGAACCATGGATATAAGTAAATAAATACAGAGATAAAATGTAGGGAAAATTTCGTGACACTTTGGAGTGAAAAATGAAGGTAAAAGAGACATCACGATGTTAAACCTGAGTTGCTAAGAGAAACGGGTACAGTAAAATAAACAAGGAAATTGCAATTCTGTGTTAGTCCATACATACCATAGACTTGGTGACCTAAACACAGACGTTTATTTTCTGGTGGTTCTAGAGGCTGTAAGCCTGAGATCAAGGCACTGACCTCTTCCGTTTCTGTTGAGGACCCTCTTTTTCACTTGCAGATGGCTACATTTTCTCTCTGACCTCACATGGCATACAGATCTTTTAAGAAGACTAATCCTGTCATCTCAGGGTCCACCCTTGTGATTTCATTTAACTAAATTACTTCCATAAAAGTCTATCTCCAAGTACAGTCACATTGGAGGTTAGGGCTTCAACATACAGAATTTGAAAGGAACACAGTTCAGTTCCTAGAACATGAAAGCCTAGTTTTTGGTTTTTTGTTTGTTTGGTTTTTTTTAAGATTATTAATTATTTTTGGATTTGTTGAGTATAAGATAAACAATGTACAAGTTGTTGGAGATCGAAAATGGAGCATGGAGAACAGATTATTGATGATAGATTTATAATTTATCAACATAGAGCTCAGAGCTGAGGTCATGGGGCTGGGTGAGTTCTCTGAGGAAGAAAGCAGAGAGCAATACAGAGGATTAAGGGGGCAGGAACCCAGCCATATGCAAATTCTCACAGAAAGTAAAGGAAGTATAAATCAGCAAATAAACAAGGTGTCAGAGAGATCGGAAGAAAGGCAGGAAAATGAAACAGTGTCAAGGAAGATAAGGAAGAAAAGGGGTGTGAGGAAGTGGTCAGTAGCACTAAAAATGCAGTTAGGTCAGTAGCACTAAATGCAGTCTTATAAAAGGCTGTGGTCAAAAGGCCCTGCATTTGCCAATTAGGAAATCATTATTGACTTTTGAGGAAGCAGTCCAGGTGAGGTGATTGGGAAGAGAGTCAGGTAAGAGAGGTTAAGGAAAAGCAGAATGAAAGTGATTTGAAAGACATGCCTAGAGCATAAATGGGGAGCCAAATCTACAGGGTAATGAATGCAATCACAGACCAGTGAAGTGTCCATATCCTTGCCCAGACCAAATCAAATTCAGCCCTGCTTAGATAGCTACTTCTTTCAGATGTCTGGTTTATTCTTTCAACAAAAAATCGCTGTATTATCAACTCTGCTAAGCAATGTTATATACACTGGAGATTAAACAAACAGTCCCCGCCCTCATGTAACATCTGTGTTTCTTCTGCTTCCTACCAACTGCTGTTCTGTGCATTCAGATTTTTCTTTAGAGAGCTGGTGCTCACCTGAGCCCATTCTTAACAGAGCCGTCTTTCCTACCCTGTGTGAGCCTCATCAGAGTATACCATATGCTCTTTGGAAGTAGGGTAAGAATTGGATATTTTTTCACTCTTACTAAAGTTAGAAAATGTTGGAGGGTCAATTAGCTTTTTCATGAAAACACCATCTAATCATTTTTTAAATAAGCACCGAATACAATAATGATATGGCCAATTATCAAATGTGTTGTCTTAACTTTATTGTAAGTTTTATTTTATTACAAATATAAGCTCTACGCATAAGCTGAGAGTTTAGTAAGCAGTGAACTCTGAATCAGTTAGCCAGGGGCCAATTGCAGGCATTAACATGTTTTAAAAGCTTCCTGGTTGATTTTACCGTGCACCCAGGATTGAGATACCTTGGGCTAGATATCTGTTGTTTTGTGGTGCTGATTTTGTCAAAAAGCCTGGTTCTGAGGTGGGAACAGTAATATAACCGGCCTTTGCGTTGAACTGCTGTCTGCTCCCTGCCCTTACTTTTGGCTGACTTATTTTGGTGTTCTGCCCAACTCTAGCTTAATAAAAATATTATGAATAATCTTAACCCCACAGTAAAGCTTTTTTTAATCCAGTGCAAATATAATTTTACAGATGAGAAATGATTTTGCCTGCAGTTATCTACTTGCAAATTAGAATGTATTTTTAATTTCTGATGAATCACTTTTCGTGTGTAATACTCATTTTGACTGGCATTAGGTGGCATGGGTTGGTTTTTAGTCAATTCCAGAATATCTTCTTACATTGTTTTAATGTAAAGAAAATGAAAAGTTGATGCTTCTGATCTTTCCTAATACATTACTCTATTTAGAGCAAGATGGAGTATCTGTCTTCTTGGATCCTTTATGCTTCTAGCTACATTCTGGATGTTTGAGAAAAATAATACCATGCAGTATAGTCTCCGCCCTGATACTGGAATAAAAAGGGGGGAAAGTTTGTAGAATAAAAAGACAGCGTAACGAGCTTTATTTTATAACACTGGAACATTGAACTTATCTGATGAGGTGGTACTAAGTAATATAACAACTTCAAAACCTGGACCTGGCAGGCAGCTAATTTAGCTACTTGAAAATTACTGGGAAAAAAGAGATAGATGTTAAGATTACTGAAACCAGCTTAACACCTGCCAAGTTACATCACTTTTAAAAAATGCTAGGAAGGGCTGGGCACGGGGGCTCACACCTGTAATCCCAACGCTTTGGGAGGCCGAGGTGGGCGGATCACGAGGTCAGGAGACTGAGACCATCCTGGCCAACACGGTGAAACCCCGTCTCTACTAAAAACTTCAAAAAATTAGCCCGGCTTGGTGGTGGGTGTCTGTAGTCCCAGCTACTCAGGAGGCTGAGGCAGGAGAATCGCTTGAACCCGGGAGGCGGAGGTTGCAGTGAGCTGAGATCGCACCACTGCACTCCAGCCTGGGCGACAGAGCAAGACTCAGTCTCAAAAAAAAAAAAAAAAAAAAAAAAAACACACAAAAATCCCAGGAACACACAAAAGACATCCAACAAAACTGGCCATTACTTTATATTCCTTGGTCTCAGTAAATACAAGAGGGGTAATTTGGCCATGGGAGAAAGAAATAAAGTAATAGAATATGGAAGAAAATGAGGAGTGTGAAAGAGTAATTGGTGTTTAGTAGACCCCCAATAAATGCTGGTTGAATGAATGAACAAAATGAAAGAGTAACATACTGGAAAACAGATTGGGCTACAGCAGAGACTCAAATCTGGAAATTTCCTGTTGTGGTATTTAGTTAAGTATTAAGTTATTGGTGTGCTTATCTTAGCCAGGACATAATTTCACCACTGATATAGTAGGGACCGCCAAAGGGGGAAGAAAGGAAAGGGAGCTTATCATAAAAAGGGATGTGAGAGTGCTTTCTCCTGTGTGCTTGATTCTCCATATCGCATTATAGCTCGTGCATTCTTTTTTTTTTTTTTGAGACGGAGTCTCGCTCTGCCGCCCAGGCTGGAGTGCAGTGGCCGGATCTCAGCTCACTGCAAGCTCCGCCTCCCGGGTTCACGCCATTCTCCTGCCTCAGCCTCCCGAGTAGCTGGGACTACAGGCGCCCGCCTCGTCGCCCGGCTAGTTTTTTTTGTATTTTTTAGTAGAGACGGGGTTTCACCGTATTAGCCAGGATGGTCTCCATCTCCTGACCTCGTGATCCACCGGTCTCGGCCTCCCAAAGTGCTGGGATTACAGGCTTGAGCCACCGCGCCCGGCCGCTCGTGCATTCTTATAAAGGATGACGGAAAATGCTAAAAGAACCCTAGCCTTTCAAAATTCATCTGAATTTTGGGTTCCATGGTTATCTGAAAATTAACCTACTTAGGCCAACTTAGGAAATCTTCCTGTTGTCTTCTACTTGGCTTGCCTCTGTTTCTTAACTTCCACCACAATCAATCCTATTTATAAATGGATTAAGAGCTACGTAGTGCCTTTGATTCAATGTTAGCTGGACACTTTATTAATATTACAGAGTCTTCATTTTGCACACTCAGTGGTCAGTCACTAACTTTAAGGCTTGAATGTTGTCTGATAATTTTATAAACAGCCTTATTGATGTTTCATTTACATAGCATAAAGTTCACCCATTTAAAGTGAGCAAGAGGCTGTCTGTGTTGGCTCATGCCTGTAATCCCGCCACTTTGGGAAGCTACAGCAAGAGGATTGGTTGAGCTTAGAGTTCGAGATGAAACTGGGCAACAAAATAAGACCCCACCTCCACCAAAAATTAAAAAAAATTAACTGGGCATGGTGGAACGTGCCTGTACTCCCAGCTATTCGGGAGGCTGAAGTGGGAAGATTGCTCGAGACCAGGAGGTCAAGGCTGCAGTGAGCTATGATTGCACCCCTGCACACCAGCCTGGATGGCAGAGCAAGACTCTGTCTAAAAAAAAAAAAAAATTGGCTGGACACAGTGGCTTACGCCTGTATCCCAGCACTTTGGGAGGCCAAGGTGGGCAGGTCAGGAGATTGAGACCATCCTGGCCAACATGGTGAAACCCCATCTCTACTAAAATACAAAAAATTAGCCGGTGTGGTGGCACACGCCTGTAGTCCCAGCTACTCAGGAGGCTGAGGCAGGGAAATCGCTTGAACCCGGGAGGCGGAGGTTGCAGTGAGCTAAGATTGTGCCACAGCACTCCAGCCTGGCAACAGAGTGAGACTCTGTCTCAAAAAAAATTACAGTAAAAGATAAAGTGAATAGCTCAGTTAATTTTAGCAGCTTTATATGCTTGTACAACAAATAATCACTACCCATTTTATCCACCTTCAGCCTCAGGCAACTCCTGATCTGCCTTCTGTAGTTATAGTTTTTTCTTCTTTTTTCTTTTTTTTTGAGACCAAGTCTCGCTCTGTCGCCCAAGCTGGAGTGCAGTGGCGTGATCTCGGCTCACTGCAACCTCCACCTCCTGGGTTCAAGCGATTCTCCTGTCTCACCCTCCTGAGTAGCTGGGATTACAGGCACGCCACCAAACCGGCTGATTTTTTTTATTTGTAGTAGAGAAGGGGTTTCACCGTGTTAGCCAGGATGGTCTCGATCTACTGACCTCATAATCTGCCTGCCTCGACCTCCCAAAATGCTGGGATTACAGGTGTGAGCCACCACGCCCGGCTGTAGTTATCGTTTTCTGCAGCCCTTCATAGAAATTTCATCTGGATGGAACTGGAATATCTGTTATTTATATTTAATTTAGAAACTAAGTTCACCTTATCAGAATAGGCAAAGACCAACTAAATTAGGTGGATCTTGTATTTCGTTATAAATAGCAGCAGAATAAATTAATTAGAAGAATTTTCTTAACAGGTGCTAAGACTTTATGGTAGGCCTCATTTGCTTTGCTGAATTGCAACGTATTTTCTTTTTGTTAAGTATATTGTCTAGTTTTGAGCTATGCATTACATTTTCTCTTTAAGAAAAATGAATTAGCTCTTCCGGGGACGTTGTCATCAGGCACTCAGAATGGTCCAGCGTTTGACATACCGACGTAGGCTTTCCTACAATACAGCCTCTAACAAAACTAGGCTGTCCCGAACCCCTGGTAATAGAATTGTTTACCTTTATACCAAGAAGGTTGGGAAAGCACCAAAATCTGCATGTGGTGTGTGCCCAGGCAGACTTCGAGGGGTTCGTGCTGTAAGACCTAAAGTTCTTATGAGATTGTCCAAAACAAAGAAACATGTCAGCAGGGCCTATGGTGGTTCCATGTGTGCTAAATGTGTTCGTGACAGGATCAAGTGTGCTTTCCTTATCGAGGAGCAGAAAATCGTTGTGAAAGTGTTGAAGGCACAAGCACAGAGTCAGAAAGCTAAATTAAAAAATGAAACTTTTTTGAGTAATAAAAATGAAAAGACTTGCTGTAAAAAAAAAAAAAAAAGAAAAAAAGAAAAATGAATTAGTATGCATTTCAGCTTCAGGCTTTATTCTAAAGTCTATATTATTATGACTTTTTCTAAAGAATAAATATGTGTTGTGTGAATGGACAAAGACACTTAATGAGCCTTCAAACATTTGTGGATGGATGAATGGATGGAAGATAGCTTGATGACCTCCATATATTTGGGTCTCGGGAAAGTTGTTTATTTCGTAAGTTCTCAGGATGTAGCAAATTAATAAATTGCATATATATGGAATAGAATTTCATTCTTTGTGTGTTTTTATTTCACAGAAGAAATGTGAAACATATTCTAGCTAGAAGCAAAGCATTACAATGGACGAAGTCCTATGTTTTACCGGAGTTTCCCTATGATGTCAAATGCATATTAGCAGAGGGGAAGTGCCCGGATCACAGCATGAGGATAAGGATCATTGAGTTTCTCCAGGCCGACATGACTAAGTATCTGGAAGGCTCACTGTGAGTGACAACAGGACAGGCTTGCTGCTTTGGGAAAGGGTCTGTTTTGGAATAGAGTAGAATTCACATGGAATCAACTCTCTTTAGATTGTGGATGACATATTGGTAATAGGTCCCAAATTGCCCAATATTTAAATCTCTTTTTGTTATGTAGAAAAATGTGAAGAAAAGTGAGTGTAATTTAGACTCATCTTAAAGGAAGGAATGTGGACTGCTTGAAGTGAAACATATCCTCCTTGTTTTGGTGAACAGGTACCCCAGCACCCAGCAGTACAATGACGTAGTTAATGCCCTGCTGCAGGCCCACCCTTTCCTGGATGAGGACGGCTGTGGCTTTGTAAGTGACCACCTGGCACCATTCTGTTAATTTCAGACTGTCTTAAAATAATAGCCTTGTGTTGCCCAGTAATTTTATGCTTCATCCATCTTTTCTTGATGTCTCTCTCTCTCTCTCCAATTCTATATATCTAGGTCTATCTGTTTCTGTTTTTCTCTTTTTTTTGTCTCTTTGGTCTCTCTCTGACTTTGTTTCTGTCTTTCACTTTCTGTTAGTCCATGCTTCTTTCTTGACTTCACGCTCTCTCTCGCTCTCTTTGTCTGTCTCCTTGTCTTCCCTTTTTCATAACTTCTTGGTCTCTCTCTGCCCTGTGTTTCTTTGTCTTCTTTGTCTCTCTCCATCATCATATTGCTGCCCTCTCAAAACTGGAAGCTCAGTGTAACAGAGTTGGTCAAGAGTTGCCTAGGGCTGAGGGTGGCCAAAATGGACAGTGATTATGGTTGCACAAGCATATAAAGTTGCTAAAATTAACCGAGCTGTTCACTTTAGAGTCTTAAGGGTTTTAAGGGTTAGGAAGGGTCTTTAGGAGATGTGACACATAGAAAGAGAAAGACATGGCTGCACCTGCTTCAGAGCTGTCATCAGGTGTTTCTTGCCTTCTCAGACCCAGTGGAGCTGTTGTTTGGCTTTTGAGGTCCAGGCCTCCAACCTTACCTGGCCCTGTCACATCTCTTCTGTCCTGATAAAAACACACCCCCAGGATACTTTGGGGCAGCAGTTCTTTGTTTTGTTTTTTTTGTTTTATTTTGTTTTGTTTTTTGAGACAGAATCTCGCTCTCTCACCCAGGCTGGAGTACAGTGGCGCGATCTCAGCTCACTGCAACCTCTGCCTCCCGGGTTCAAGCAATTCTCTGGGGCAGGAGTTCTAACCTCTGGTTGCACATTAGGATTCCTAGAGATTCAGGTTGAATTAATCTGAGGATGGGACACTGTCATTAACATTTTTTAAATTTCCCAAAATTATTCTAATATACAACCAGGGCTGAGAACCACTGCCGCTGACATTTCAGCACAAACTTTGCTGTTTGAACCTGCCTATCTCCTGGATTTCAAAGACCAGTGTCTTCATTGCACAACAATGTGAATATAATTAACACTATTGAACTGTACCTAAGAATCGTTAATACAAAATTAATTTTTGACGCTGTAACTATATGAGTTAAGGAACAATTACGAAGAGCTATAGCTATGTATAGGTAGCTATGTAAAGCTAGACTGTTATTTCCTGTATCTATATGTCATGTGCATACACGTTGGTAGTCATATCTAAAGAAGACAGATGTCTTTTTGTACTTTACTGTCTCAGATGTTTGTGAAAAGATATTTTTTTGCTGTGCTTTCTTAAGGACATGGAATTTCAGCAATTAATTCCAAGAACAACAAAGGATAAATGCCAATATCTATGAATATAAGGACATTTTAAGGCTGTTTCGTCCCTCCCTCCCCTCCTCCCATCCTCCTTCCTTCCTTCCTTCCTTCCTTCCTTCCTTCCTTCCTTCCTTCCTCACTTCTTCCCTTCCTTGCCTCCCTCCCACTTTCTTCCTTCCTTCCTTTCCTTCCTTCCTTATTTGTATTTACCCCTCCCTCCCTCCCTTCCTTCTTTCTTTCCTTCCTTCCTTCCTTCTTTTTTTGTATTTTTAAGAAAAGGTTCATTATATATGGAGAGAATCACAGAATTTTCTCAATGGGAGAGGCCATTAAAGGTTTTTTTCACCACTCAGACTGAGGAAAGATGTTGTATACCATGTCTGGAAAAATAGTAATTATTGAAGCCAAGATTAGAATTCAGGTATTCTTGCTTCTAGGATGACATCCTTTCCAAAATATGCCACTGCATATAAAGTACACTATAGAAGAAATTGAATTTCCTCTAAAAAACAAAACAAAACGAAACAAAAAAAACAAGGCAACGACAACAACAATACTAAACAAACCTGGCGCCCCAACATTGACAATCATGTCAATATGGCTGACAAAACTGAGTCTCAGAATTTCTTCCACACTGGAGATACATCTACCAACATAATATCTAATCAGTGTTACTGTACATAGAACTTGTGTGTTTTTTTTTTGTTTGTTTTGTTTTTTTTTTTTTGAGATGGGGTTTCGCTCTGTCTCCCAGGCTGGAATGCAGTGGCGCGATCTCGGCTCACTGCAAGCTCTGCCTCCTGGGTTCATGACATTCTCCTGCCTCAACCTCCCGAGTAGTTGGGACTACAGGTGCCTGCCACCACGCCCGGCTAATTTTTTGTATTTTTTAGTAGAGACGGAGTTTCACCGCGTTAGCCAGGATAGAACTTGTGTGTGTGTGTGTTTTAATTTACATTTATTGTTTGAATAAATTACATATTTATATAGTTCAAAATTCAAAAACTACAAAAGGGTATAAATAGAAAAGTTTCCCACCTGCGCTTGCTTCTCCAGCCGCCTAATTTTCCTCCCCAGAAGTAATCAATGTTATTAGAGTCCTTCTAGAGAATCTTTGCATATACATAAGCAAATCCATATTGATCTAATACCTTTTGACCTTTAGTTTCATGGTTATCAAAGTGAGACACATACAAACTAACAAATACTGCTTTCTTTGCTCTTGCGCGCATTTTATCCACATCTGTTCCCAGTGGCGTTCACGAACGACTGGTTAACTGATAAAGAGACATGAACAAAATTGCTTAGCCAATTAGGGCTCAAATTTGCATCTGGTGCCTGGATGGATGTTTACCCAAATTCTCCCTGCAAATGTGTATGAGGTTGTGTTTCTAATGTTACAGGGGAAAATGTACAAAATTTCAGAGAACATTAATGGGAGGCAGGGGTGGAGAAAGAAAAAGAGTGCACAAACTTGGTTATTTTTAGGGCTAAGTTTATTTTTAACTCTTTTTTTTTTTTTTAGACGGAGTCTTGCTCTGTCGCCCAGGCTGGAGTGCAGTGGCTGGATCTCAGCTCACTGCAAGCTCCGCCTCCCGGGTTCACACCATTCTCCTGCCTCAGCCTCCCGAGTAGCTGGGACCACAGGCGCCGGCCACCTCGCCCGGCTACTTTTTTGTATTTTTAGTAGAGACAGGGTTTCACCGTGTTAGTCAGGATGGTCTCGATCTCCTGACCTCGTGATCCGCCTGTCTCGGCCTCCCAAAGTGCTGGGATTACAGGCTTGAGCCACCGCACCCGGCCTATTTTTAACTCTTTATTTTGAAAAATTTTTGTCTGGGTGTGGTGGCTCACACCTATAATCCCAGCACTTTGGGAGGCTAAGGTGGGCAGATCACCTGAGGTCAGGAGTTCAAGACCAGCCTGGCCAACATGGTGAAACCCTGTCTCTACTAAAAACACAAAAATTAGCTGGGCATGGCGGCAGGTGCCTGTATTCCCAGCTACACAGGATGCTGAGGCAAGAGAATCACTTCAACCCAGGAGGCGGAGATTACAGTGAGCCGAGATCGTGTCATCGCACTCTAGCCTGTGGCACAAGAGCAAGACTTCATCTCCAAAAAAAAAAAAAAAAAAGAATAAGGACAATCTCTTATATAACCACAATACCATTTTTATACCCAAGAAAATTAGCAATAATTGCATAATATATACTATCCATATTCACATTTCTCCAATTTTTCAAAAATGTTTTAAAAATAATTTTTTGCCATAATATCTAATTGAGTATTATGCATTGCATTGGTTATTATGTCTCTTTAATTTCTTTTTGCCTAGACAGTCTCTCCAAACCCTTTTTTATTTTTCCGCATATTTGCTTTGTGGACAAGTCTAGTCCAGTTGCCATGTGAGGTGGTCCACATTCTGCGTTTGCATGTGCAAAGGTCTGCTGGTGATGCTGTGGACTGTAAGGTGGTCCACAGTCTGCGTTTGCATGTGCAAAGGTCTGCTGGTGATGCTGTGGACTGCTTCATATGTCACAACAGGAGGTCTGCAATTTCAGGGTCATTTTTTATTTCAGAGTGTTTGACGGAGAGCTGTCTTCATGTAGAACTTTCTACACCCTCTCTAGCTGGAAACGTGGAGGAGAGGGATGATTATTCTGTAACACAAATATTTCCTACTGAGTCTGCCTACCTGAGGCATCTGTGTAAGTAACTCACGGTGTCAGGCGTATAGCAGATTCTCAGTAAATACTCGTTGATTGAATACTCATGTGGAAGATTGTATTTGATTTGTCCTTTATCTGTTCCTATCAGACAGTTAATAAAGAGAGACAGGAGAGCCTAGAAAGAAGAAATTGGCAATTTAAAAATGTCCTAGTCGTTGATTGCTGTAATACCTCCCACCAGGTTCAGCATGTTTAGAAACCCTTCAGAGCTGTGGGAAACAGGTGGGAAAAAAATGTACTGTACTTGCACTAGTTCATATTTCATGGCTAAGAAAAATACAAGCCGTTCTTTTTGTCTGTTCTGTTGTAAAACAGCAATGGTAAAGTCCAAGCTCACAAGCACCCCTGTGGGAGGTGATAAGGCATCTCTGACTCATGCATACGGGGAGCTTAATCAGTGCTGCAGCCATACTCCAGCCCTCAACCACTGCCTTTCTTACTAGGGCTGTTGAAGGACTTTACAAATAGCGCTTGAGTTTGCAGATATATTCAATGAGTAGCTACTCACTTGAGTCTCCCAAAAAGCCAGTACAGTTAATAGGACAGATCTTATTTTTCTGTTTTATAGTTCAAGAAACTGAAATTAAGAGGGGTTACTTGGCTAATATGTATTCAGGCTAGCTACTTGGACCTACAGTCTTCCCAATTTAGGCTATGGTGCATTCAGGGATTACTCTTATTGGGACTTACAAACCATATAACCAGGAATAGCAAAATCTAAGTGCCAAACATTTGGCTAATGTTATTTTGGTGGCATTCCCATTGACCTGTGAGGAAATAGAGCTGAGAAAACATGCCCAGGCCGGGCGCGGTGGCTCAAGCCTGTAATCCCAGCACTTTGGGAGGCCGAGATGGGCGGATCACGAGGTCAGGAGATGGCGACCATCCTGGCTAACACGTTGAAACCCCGTCTCTACTAAAAAAAGTACAAAAAACTAGTCAGGCGAGGTGGCGGGAGCCTGTAGTCGCAGCTACTCCAGAGGCTGAGGCAGGAGAATGGCGTAAGCCCAGGAGGTGGAGCTTGCAGTGAGCTGATATCCGGCCACTGCACTCCAGCCTGGGCAACAGAGCCAGACTCCCTCTCAAAAAAAAAAAACATGCCCAAAGCCACTCAGTGACTTACCACTCTCTCTCATGGCCAGGGCTCAGAGGGAAACACAGGCCCATATGCCTGCATGGGTTTTTTTTTTTTTTTCCTTCCCTGCACTCACTGTGGGGATCTATTCAAGCACACGACATTGCAGGGGAGATGAGCAGCAGAAGCAGCCCTGAGTCACTGACTTCAAGAAGGGTTGGGCCAGCCGGGTGTGGCAGCTCATGCTTGTAATCCCAGCACTTTGGGAGGCCAAGATGGATGGGTCACCTGAGGTCGGGAGTTCGAGACCAGCCTGACCAACATGGAGAAACCTCGTCTCTACTAAAAATACAAAAAATTAGCTGAGCATGGTGGCACATGTCTGTAATCTCAGCTACTCAGGAGGCTGAGGCAAGAAAATAGTTTGAGCCCAGGAAGTGGAGGTTGCAGTGAGCCGAGATTGTGCCATTGCACTCCAGCCTGAGCAACAAGAGTGAAACTCTGTCTCAAAAAAAAAAAAAAAAAAAATTAAAGAAGAAGAAGCATTGGGCCACCACTCATGCAGTGAGTTAGTTACCAGCTAAGCACTGCCAAGACTCAGAGTCTTGCTTCTGGTCTGTCCTGTTGACACCTGCATCTCCTGCTTCATAGAGTATTGACACAAGGTATCAAACATTTATAGTTTCCAGAATGCATGAAGCACTATGCTGGACTTGGTAGTGGGCAAAGCAGGCATGAGCCTTTCTTTGTGTGCTTATAGCCTACAGGGAGGGAGGGAGGGAAGGAAGGAAGGCAGGCAGGCAAAGGAAAAGAAAAGAAAAAAAAAAGAAGTAGAAATAAAAACAAAGTATCACATAGATGAGAGTAGATTACCACCGTGGTAAGTGCCAGTGAAGAAAGGGCAGCTCCAACGCCAAGCTGTTACAGAGGCCAGAGGAGGCTTCCATGAAGCACAGGCTGAGCTGAGACCTGAAGGCAAAGCAAGGGTCAACTACATACTAGCTAGGTGTGGGAAAAGAGGGATAAAGCTTTCCAGGCCCAAACTGAAGGCCCAGCAGTGAAAGTGATGTTGGCATATTGAGGAAGAAGTCCAGGGGTGCTTCCTAGGTGTTGTCCATCTCTCTGGTCTCACAAAAACTCCACATGCCAAATAGATCCTTCCAGAGCTCAAATCTGACCATTCACTCTCCCAACTCAACATGGCCTAGGAATACTTCCTAACCTGGCTGTTCTGATGAATTCTCTATAGAGCTTTAAAAATACAGACATCTGGGCTCCATTCCAATCTCCCGAACCAGCATCTGTGTAGTCTCGAGCAGTAGCAAGCAGCAGCATCGCATGGGAGCTTGCAAGAAATGCACACTCTCAGCCTACCCCTGACCTCAAAATCAGAGACGCTGAGAGTGGGGCTCAGCAACCTGTGCTCTAACAGGTCCTCCAGGAATTGATTCAGGCTAAATTTTGAGAACCATTGCTTTAGAGGAAAGACCAAGGGCAAAAGTTCCTGTGAGGTTCTAATATGGCCTGTCTACAAAGACAGATTTAAGATCTGGTTCAGGATTACATTGAGGCTCCTTAATGGGGTGACCATGGCCCTTGATGATTGGGCTGGCTCCTCTCTCCCACCTTACTTTTTACCCCATCCTCTATCATTCCCTCATCTTGAGCTCTGTGCTCCAGCCTCCCACAACTCTTGGTAGTTATCCAAAGGGCACTAGCTCTCCCTCCATTCCATTGCACATGCAGCTTCATCCTCCTGGAACGTCTGAGCATCCACCCAACCGGCATTCCCTGATGCTATCTCCATCCCTTCCTGCAGTTACCTGACCCTAAGACCTAAGCCTCAGTTTAGATTCAAGAACTTCCTACAGGAAGGCTTTTATGATCTCCTAACACAATGTAAATGAATGATGTATCTTCCCCTATTATAATAGTTTTCACTCTATATTAAAATCACTTATCCCTCTGCTACACTGAAAGTGAGGTCCACCTACACCTTTCTCCCTCCCAGAGTGGGGACTTGGTCTTTGTGTTTGAAACAGTAGAGGCGCCGCAGATGCTTAGGGAGTGAATGCCAACAGTACTCACCAAAACAAATTTCAAAAGGTGACAGAAAATTATTTTTAAAGAAAATGCATCAATCCATAAGCCACTATCAGGTCTTTTCTAGAACCCACTAGAAAAATGGAGTTGGTTGTGGATACAGCAGAGTCTAGTGGAAAGTATCACTTTTGGGAATTAGAAAATCTAGGTTCAAGAACTGATATATTTACTCAATAACCATATGACACTGGAAAAAGATTTCTATTTCTGTGACTTTGTCTTCTTACCTATAACTTAGGGTTTATAATTTCTGTAGCAGTGTCACAAGATTGCTGTGAGGGTAAAAGGAAGGATAGATAAATATTATTTCTATTACTATGATGTGAAAATAATTTCAAGCCCAAAGATGATAGGTATGTATTGTTGTTGTACAGGTGTATTGTTTATATAGGATTATCTCAATCTCCTTGAAGATTAACTGGCCTGTTGTGTTATTTTACAGTTTTTATGGAAACGAGCCCTCAAAGATCGCTTTAAATATGTTCGAAGACCCATAGAAGATGATGAGCAAGTGATTAGAAATAAGTGTAAATTTGGACACCGAAGAGGCCAGACAAGGAAATCTCTTGCTGATACAAGATTTGATGAAATTAAACTTGTCCAGATAAAAGTAAGATTGAATTCATACATGTTCTGATGACTTGATAGATTGATATATTGATTAAGGAATAATAAATAATAGCGTTTAAAATAATTAAAACAAAATGAGATAACTTTTTAAAATTTGAAGTATAGTCAAGAACCAAGTCTGTTTTGCATGGCTAACAATGAGCGTGGTATTTCCAAGAAAAGAATTCCCAAAGCAATTACTGAACATCTCATGTCCAGTTTTTTTTTTTTTACAACCTTCAAAAACGTGGAAAAACTCTTAAGTTCTGAGTCCTTGAATGATTTTTTTTTTTTTTTTTGCTCTTATCCTAAAATGCATCTTATGTTCTTGATGCTCTTACTGCTACAGAAAGCGTTTTAATACTCACATTGTCTGAGTTAGGTAGCCTCCGGTCTCCAGGTTTCAGGGAAGAAATAACTCACGTGCATGGATACAAAACTCCATCATGGCCTTCCGTTCCCTGCTGGTCCTGAAGCCTTTCCACCCAACCCAGAAGTGGCTGTCGGGAGCTCCAGGCTGAGGGTCCCTGGGAGGGCCTGGAGATTCTTCCCTCAGCAGGTGGGAGGTCATGGGAATTCCAGTTGTCTGAGATCCTGTACGTATTCCTTTTCTACCTCGGAGCACCGAAATATCCTCAGAAACAAAAATTTCCCCTGCTATCAAAGTAGATTGAACTCTTTAAGAAGGATGTCTGAACTACCAAATATGAAAGTGAAATCTCTTATCTTCCCAATTCTATTTCTATCTTAACCCCATACGAATATGTAAATCCTAACTCTTCACCACAAACAAGTTTATATTAGTGAATGTACTTGGTGTAAATATTCTATTTTCTTTTTCGTCTGGTATATTTATTTGATAATAGAAGGGCAAAGCACTGAGTCACCTCAGTTTTATTAGTGCTAGTTATAAGATCCATAAGATAAGAATATTTTAAATATATTTTGTAACCACTCATCCCAGCATCATGCATAATGCAAAACTTGGATGAAAGTATGTACTTGAAATATCTTATTCTAATTTTCAGTGAGGCTTTCAAAATGATAGGTCAGTTAAGATAACACAATTCTATAACTGTTCTTTGACAAAAAGACAAGACAGCTGAGAGGTGCCCTAAATTTAGTGGTGAAACTTTTTAGAAACTTTGCAAAATTCTAATTACAAACTAAAATTATAAGATAGAATCATATTTATTTTGAAATATTTTATGTTCTTAAAAATCACTTTGTGAGAGGGACCCAGATGGCCGAATAGGAACAGCCCTGGTCTGCAGCTAGCTCCCAGACAGACCAATGCAGAAGGTGGGTAATTTCTGCATTTCCAACTAAGGTACCCAGTTCATCTCATTGGTACAGGTTAGACAATGGGTCCAACGCACAGAGGGCGAACAGAAGCAGGGTGAGGCATTGCTTCACTCGGGAAGTGCAAGGAGCCGAGGACCTCCTTCCCCGAGCCAAAGGAAGCCATGTGAGACTGTGCTACCTGGCTGGGTTACTACACTTTTCCCACAGTTTTTGCAATCTGCAGATCAGGAGATTCCCTCGTATGCCTACACCACCAGGGCCCTGGGTTTCAAGCACAAAACTGGGTGGCTGTTTGGGCAGACACTGAGCTAGCTGCAGGAGGATTTTTTTCACACCCCAGTGGCACCTGGAACCCCATTAAGACAGAACTGTTCAGTCCCCTGGAAAAGGGGCTGAAGCCAGGGAGCCAAGTGGTCTTGCTCAGTGGGTCCCACTCCCATGGAGCCCAGCAAGCTAAGAACCATGGACTTGAAATTCTCACTGCCAGCACAGCAGTCTGAAGTTGACCTGGGACAATCGAGCTTGGTGGGGGGAGGGTCATCCACCATTACTGAGGCTTTAGTAGGCAGTTTTCTAAACCCTGACAGTGCTAAGGAGGCTGGGAGGTCTGGGCTGGGCACAGCAAAGTGGCTGTGCCCAGACTGCTTCTCTAGACTCCTCCTCACTGGGCAGGGCATCTCTGAAGGAAAGGTAGCATCCTGAGCCAGGGGCTTACAGACATAACCCCCATCTCCGTGGGACAGAGCACCTGGGGGAAGGGGCAGCTATGGGCGCAGCTTCAGTGGATTTAATCCTTCCTGCCTGCTGGCTCTGAAGAGAGCAGCTGATTCTGACAAGAGGGATTCTCCCAGCACAGCGCACCAGCTCTGCTAAGGAACAGACTGCCTCCTCAAGTGGGTCCTTGACCCCCGTGCCTCCTGACTGGGAGAGCCTTCCCAACAGGGGTTGACAGACATCTCATACAGGAGAGCTCTGGTTGGCATCTGGCCAGTGCCCCTCTGGAACGAAGCTTCCAGAGGAAGGAGTAGGCAGTGATCTTTGCTGCTCTGCAGCCTCCACTGGTGATACCCTGGCAAACAGGATCTGGAGTGGACCTCCAGCAAACTGTAGCAGACCTGCAGAAGAAGGGCCTGTTAGAAGAAAAACTAACACACAGAAAGCAACAACATCAATGTCAACATAAAGGACTCCCACACAAAAACCCCATCCAAAGATCATGAGCCTCAAAGATCAAAGGTAGATAAATCCACGAAGATGAGGAAAAACCAGTACAAAAACACTGAAAATTCCAAAAATCATAATTTTTCTTCTCCTCCAAATGTTAGCAACTTCTTTCCAACAAAGGCACACAACTGGATAGAAAATGAGATTGATGACAGCTTCAGAAGGTGAGTAATAACAAACTAGTCTGAGCTAAAGGAGCATGTTCTAACCCAATACACGGAAGCTAAGAAACTTGATAAAAGGTTATAGGAACTGCAAACTAGAATAACCAGTTTAGAGAGGAACATAAATGACCTGACGG
This sequence comes from Piliocolobus tephrosceles, assembly GCF_002776525.5. Taxonomy (NCBI): domain Eukaryota; kingdom Metazoa; phylum Chordata; class Mammalia; order Primates; family Cercopithecidae; genus Piliocolobus; species Piliocolobus tephrosceles. Next base: position 28,960,317 of record NC_045438.1, on the reverse strand, counting down.
AGCTGAAAAACAATGCACGAGAACTTCGTCAAGTATACATCAAGTAATGATAGTGGAATCGATCAAGTGGAAGAAAGGATATCAAAGATTGAAGATCAACTTACTGAAATAAGGCATGAAGAAAAGATTAGAGAAAAAAGAATGAAAATGAATGAACAAAGCCTCCAAGAAGTATGGGACTACATGAAAAGAGCAAACATACGATTAATTGGTGTACCTGAAGGTGACAGAGAGAATGGAACCAAGTTGGAAAACACACTTCTGGATATTATCCAGGAGAAATTCCCTAACCTAGCAAGACAGGCCAACATGTAAATTCAGGAAATACAGAGAACACCACTAAGATACCCCTCAAGAAGAGCAACCCGAAACACATTGTTGTTAGACTCACCAGGGTTGAAATGAAGGAAAAAATGTTAAGGGCAGTCAGGGAGAAAGGTCAGGTTACCCACAAAGGGAAGCCCATTAGACTAACAGCAGATCTCTCTGCAGAAACCCTACAAGCCAGAAGAGAATGGGGGCCAATATCCAACATTATTAAAGAAAAGAATTTTCTACCCCAAATTTCATATCCAGCCAAACTAAGCTTCATAAGTGGAGGAGAAATAAAATCCTTTACAGACAAGCAAATGCTGAGGGGTTTTGTCACCACTGGGCCTGCCTTACAAGAGTTCCTTAAGGAAGCACTAAAAATGGAAAGGAAAAACTGGTACCAGCCACTGCAAAAACAAACTAAAATGTAAAGACCAATGACACGATAAAGAAACTGCATCAACTAATGGGCAAAATAACCAACTAGCATCATGATGACAGGATCAAATTCACACATAACAATATTAACCTTAAATGTAAATGGGCTAAATGACCCAATTAAAAGACACAGACTGGCAAACTGGATAAAGAGTCAAGACCCATCAGTGTGCTATACTCGGGTGATCCATCTCATGTGCAAAGATATACATAGGCTCAAAACAAAGGGATGGAAGAATATTTACCAAGCAAATAGAAAGCAAAAAAGAGCACGGGTTGCAATCCTAGTCTCTGATAAAACAGACTTTATACCAACACAGATCAAAAAAGACAAAGAAGGACATTACATAATGGTAAAGGGATAAATGCAGCAAGAAGAGCTAACTATCCTAAATATATATGCACCTAATACAAGAGCACCCAGATTCATAAAACAAGTTCTTGGAGACCTGCAAAGAGATGTAGACTCCCACACAATAATAGTAGGAGACTTTAACACCCTACTATCAATATTAGACAGATCAACGAGTCAGAAAATTAACAAGGATATTCAGAACTTGAACTCAGCTCTGGACCAAGTGGACCTAATAGATACCTGCGGAACTCTCCACCCCAAATCAACAGAACATACATTCTTCTCAGTGCCACACAACACATATTCTAAAATTGATCACATAATTGGAAGTAAAACACTCCTCAGCAAATGCAAAAGAATGGAAATCATAATAATCTTTCAGACCACAGTGCAATCAAATTAGAACTCAGGATTAAGAAATTCACTAAAAACTCACTGTACAACTACATGGAAATTGAATAGCCTGCTCCTGAATGCCTACTGGGTAAATAACGAAATGAAGACAGAAACAAAGATGTTCTTTGAAACCAGTGAGAACAAAGACACAATGTACCAGAAGATTTCAGGCCAATATGCCTGACAAACAACAATGCAAAAATCTTCAATAAAATACAAGCAAACTGAATCTAGCAGCACATCAGAAAGTTTATCCACCACAATCAAGTCAGCTTTATCGCTGGTATGCAAGACTGGTTCAACATATGCAAATCAATACACATAATCCATTACATAAACAAAACCAATGACAAAAACCACATGGCTATCTCAATAGATGCAGAAAAGACCTTCAATAAAATTCAACAGCCCTCGATGCTAAAATCTCTCAATAAACTAGGTATTGATGGAACATATCTCAAAATAATAAGAGCTATTTATGACAAACCCATAACCAACATCACACTGAATGGGCAAAAGCTGGAAGCATTCCCTTTGAAAACCGGCACAAGACAAGGATACCCTCTCTCACCACTCTTATTCAAGATGGTATTGGAAGTTCTGGCCTGAGCAGTCAGGCAAGAGAAAGAAATAAAGAGTATTCAAATAGGACGAGAGGAAGTCAAATGGTCTCTGTTTGCAGAAGACATGATTGTATATTTAGAAAACCCCATCATCTCAGCCCAAAATCTCCTTAAGCAGATAAGCAACTTCAGCAAGTTCTCAGTATACAAAATCAATGTGCAAAACCTACAAGCATTCCCATACACCAATAATAGACAAACAGCCAAATCATGAGTGAACTCCCATTCACAATTGCTGCAAAGAGATTAAAATACCTAGGAACAGAACTTACAAGAGACATGAAAGACCTCTTCAAGGAGAACTACAAACCACTGCTCAAGAAATAAGAGAGGACACAAAGGAAAGGAAAGACGTTCCATGCTCATGGATAGGAAGAATCAATATTGTGAAAACAGCCATACTGCCTAAAGTAATTAATAGATTCAATGCTATTCCCATCAAACTATCAGTATTTACAATAGCAAAGATTTGGAACCAACCCAAATGTCATCAATGATAGACTGGATAAAGAAACTGTGGCACATATACACCATGGAATACTATGCAGCCATAAAAAAGAATGAGTTCATGTCCTTTGCAGGGACATGGATGAAGCTGGAAGCCATCATTCTCAGCAAACTAACACAGAAACAGGAAACCAAACACACCGTGTGTTCTAATTAATAAGTTGGAATTGAACAATGAGAACACATGGACACAGGGAGGGGAACATCACACACCAGGGCCTATTGGGGGTAGGGGACAAGGGGAGGGAGAGCATGAGGACAATTACCTAATACATGTGGGTCTTATAACCTAGATGACAGGTTGATAGGTGCAGCAAACAACTATGGTACATATATACCTATGTAACAAACTCGCACTTTCTGCACATGTATCCCAAAACTTAAAATGAAATAAAATAAAAATCACTTTGTAAAATAACAGCATTACATTATGCTTAAGTTGCTTTTCACAAACATTTGATTTTCAGTAGAATAAAGGTGGAGTTCCTTTCAATTCAGTTTTCCCTCTTTTTCTATGAGGTATTCTCCACCAAAATTCAATGGAATTGATGAATGGTAAAATCAATTGTCCCCAGCCTTAGAACTCAAGGGTCAGTCTGTGGGATCAGAGGTCACACCCCTGGACACGAGTCTAAATGCAAACCCCCCTCTTGTGTTGACACATCATCTTTGAACCAGCTTGTACACTCACACTTTCTGTCCCTTCTTCATGGAACTACACTCTTCGTGGTTTTTCCTTTCTAGCCCCCAAGACATGCTTGAATCCTAAGATGAACCCTGCTGTGGTCAATCCAGGGCTCTTTGCTACAAAATGAACAGGGAATTGAATGTATTGAGGTTAGCAGTTAAATGGCAATGGAATTTACTTTTGACCTTCCTGCCAGCTAAGGCTAAAAAAAAAGATGATAGGGTGGTCATTGTTGACATCTGCAGAGACAACATTTTTGCTGGCAAACAAATCTAATTGGTAAGGATTTAACTTTTCTCCCCCTTACAAATAGTGCAAATCGTTGATTCTTTGAAGACTATAGCCTCTCCGTTTATGCTCTCATGTCTGTAAAGCAAAAAGCTTTAAAGGATGTGAAAACTATTTATAGTGGAATATTACAGAAACACTCTGTTTCTGTATTTTGTATGCTACGTGGGGATTAAGCAAATGTACAAACACTAAGAAGTGTGTTTATTGAGGGGGCTCCATCCTTTGAATTTATCTCATATAATTTTATTTTTCAGAGTGATTACCAACATTATTTTTAATCTTTGGTTTGAACTTCTTCCGTTGATAGCTCCTTTGTAATGTCTTTAAGATTGCTGAGCCAGGCACAGTGGCTCACATCTGTAATCCCAGCACTTTGGGAGACTGAGACGGGAGGATTACTTGAGTCCATGTGTCATATATATTGAAAGCAGCCTGGGCAACATAGTGAGACCCCCTCTCTACAAAAACTAAACAAAATTAGCCAGGTATGGTGGCATGTGCCTGTAAGTCCCAGCTACTCATGAGGCTGAGGTGTGAGAACTGCTTGAGCCAGGAGGTTGAGGCTTCAGTGAGCTGAGAACGCACCACTGCACTCTAGCCTGGGTGACAGAGCCAGACCCTGTCTCAAAGGAAAAAAAAAAAAGATTTCTGAACATTAAAATTGTTTTAAGACACACTTGGGTAACTCTCATGTTTTAAAATTTTTTAACTGGGCACAATATTTTTATAACACAGAAAAAAATTATTTCCTATGCTGCAGAGATGGAAAATGTCGATGCAGGCAAGACACAGGGGTCTGGCCATTCACTCAAAGGCAAGAAAGTGGGTGTGGCTAAACTGGAGGAAGATCTTGGGAAGGGATAAATAAAGGAAGAGATTTTCTTTTGTTTTGCTTAATTTTGTTTCTGTTCTTTTTTCTTTGGTTGTCTGATGGGATTTACCAAAGAATTGAAGGTAGATGTCTCAATGAAAGAAGGTAGATTTTTTTTTTTTTTTTTGAGACAGTATTTCACTCTTGTTGCCCAGGCTAGAGTGCGATGGTGCAATCTCGGCTCACTGCAAGCTCTGCCTCCCAGGTTCAAGCGATTCTCCTGCCTCAGCCTCCTGAGTAGGTGGGATTACAGGTATGCACCACCACATCCAGCTAATTTTTTGCATTTTTAGTAAAAATGGGGTTTTGCCATGTTGGGCAGGCTGGTCTCGAACTCCTGACCTCAGGTGAGCCACCCACCTTAGCCTCCCAAAGTGCTGGGATTACAGGCGTGAGGCACTGCGCCCGGCCAGGATGAATTTCTTAGTCCTGTCACGTGGGCTTCCACAGGTAGACCAGGCAGCTGCAGAACTTGTGTGGGTCTGAGCAGAGGGGGCAGATCTTTTGTCCTTAACCCTCCACCCACTGCATGCTGCTATGCCATTTTAGCTCTGCTTAAGCTATGTTCTTTGGCTGCAAAACTTGAAGCATCTGAAGTGCCAAAGCACCAACTGTGAGTCAATACACCTGAGTTCCTCATGTCCCACTGCTAGAAAGACTTATCATCATGTTAGATAGATAGCTTTGCTTGTCAGAATCTCACATTGTGTTCCCAGACCAATCTTGCAAAATGCTGGGTATTTTGCAATGTTTAAAGATGCCTTTCCAACCTCAGTACCTCATGTGGCTACATGTATGGTCGTGCAGTCAGTGCAGCAGCTGTGCCATCTCTTTTTATGCATCTGACTTTTAGTTTTAAGTCCAGAGAGTGTATAGCCCCATGAATTGATAAATCGGCTTTCTTTTCTTAAGTGTCTTTTACTGTACCTCATCGTGTATTTATAAACAGATAAAATTAGATTCTCAAAACAGTACACTTAACTGAGTAATTTCATAAGTTGCTGACAGTCTCTTGTTAAAATGATGAAAATGTTGGATTTAAAAGCTTAGAGGAATGGTGTGGAACTGCATGGCAAAGTAAGATTGTACTTTATACAGTAATTTTTTGTTTTTGGTCATAATCCTTAAGTGTTAAAGTTGAGTGAATCAAACTCCTTACTTCATGGCACATTATCACTGTTGCCCTGTGCTGGATCTTTCTCTGGTTTTATGATTCCTTTCTGTCCCCATTTCTATCTGCCTTTCTCCACACTTCTGACTGTAGGGAACCATTTTAAAGCGTTTCATATGTATTTTTTGTTTGTAAATGTTCCAGAATGTATTCTGTCATTTGGGATTCATGTATATTTGATTTAACATAAATGGGGATTCTTTACCTCATTCAATTTCACCTTTTAAACTGACACTCTTTTAAAGATTCATTCGTGTATATTTCAAGTCCATTGATTTTAACCATTATAGAGTACTCTTGCCTCAAGTCCTGTTCCCACTACAAATTGCACCGCAGAGAACACCGTTATACATACCTGGTTATGAAGCTGTGTGCCCTTTCTTTGGGTTGCACATCCAGAAGTGGAACTGATGGGGCTCAAGGCATGCGTGTACTTAATTTGACCAGTTGCTCTTCAAAACGACTTTGCTAATCTCACTTCCACACCAGTGCAGATCCCTGTATTCCGGCCAACGCTTACCGTTATCTAGCCTTCCAAATGCTGCCAAGACTAATAGGTATAAAGCATCATTTCATTCTTGTTGTGATTTACATTTCCATGGATTACTGAGCCTGGGCATCTCTTCATATGTGTGTTAGCCTTTTGCATCTCTTCTAGAAAATTACCTCTTTAGATCCATTGCCTGTTTTCTAATGGGTTTGCATCTTTTTCTTGTTGATTTGTAGACTGCAGTCTTTCCCATGCCCCAAGTCACAAAGTTTCTCCCTTATTCTTTCTTCCATTATGTTTGTACTTTTAACTTTCATGTTTAAATCTTTAAGTCATCTGTAGTTCATCTTTGATAGACCAATGGAATAAGAAAGAATGCCCAGAATACACCCATGTCTATTTGGGAACTTAATGTACAATAAACGTGGCACCATAAACCCATGAAGAAAATGGGCTATTTTGTAACTGGTGTTGAGAAAGTGGTTCATTATATGGAGATCTCTATTTAACAGCATATACAGTCTGTTCTTAAGCCATAGTATATTGCATTTTCCACTAGTGTTTATTACTTAGTACCACTTAGTGTAGAGACATTTTTTGTTGCCCAGTGGAAGATGTGCTGTGTCAGGGGAGTCCCTCAGTGGGGAAGATTCTGTGTAGGTTCATCCTCATTTTCAGAAGAAGGGGAAGAGGGAGTCCTCTTAAACCATCCCCCAGGACCCCCTTGTAGCATCTGCTCTCTCACTGAATGACATCCTGGGCTGTGGTGCCACAAATGGAGGGAGTGTTGAACCAAAAGAAGGTTCTGAGCATCGGCCAGCACAGGGAGCACCAGGACAAGCTCTGGCTAGCCCTTGGGGGAGTATCCTGCTGTAACTGGATGGAGATGGACTGCTGGAAGGATCCTGCTCTTACTATCCTGACCCTGGAATGAAGGAGGTCATATCTGGTCTTCATGGGGCATGGGACCTTGGATCCCCACGTCATCATAGCTCGATGTTGATCCTTTCCTTGGGGATCTCTTCATCAAAAAAATTCGTTGGTGGTCCTCTTGGCCTCTGTCAGATGTACCATTTGAAGCATCAGGATGTAAACATACTTACCAAAATGCTTAACTTCTTAATACTTTCTTGACTAATGCATGCATTTTCTTTTCTTAATTACTAAAGTTTCTTTCAGCCGGTAGAGCTATCAACCTATTATCATAAACTTTTCGGCCATGAAAAAAAAAAGCTGACATTGATAATAGCCAGCGATTCTTTAAAAATTTTCAGAAAAAAATTTTGACTTGTACTATATAGGTGTCTAGCTTTTTACATTTATGGCTGATCTTTTCAACTACTTTGAAAAGATTCTTCTCTGTCTTTATGGGGTAAATTCACTCTAAATTTGATATTTGGTGAAAATAATTTTGTTTTCTTGAAGCAGAATACAAAGGATGTAAATACCATTTACATCTCAGCTGGAGCTTTTGCTTATCTCTTTCTGTGTTTTTTTGTTTGTTTTTGTTTTGTTTTGTTTTGTTTTCTAACTGCAATGGAGTTTTCTTGATTTGGAGGCTTTTAATGTTATGTAGGTGGATAGATTATTTTACCTTTGTCAGTTAGTTTAGTCTACATTTGGTTTGTGTTTTGCTTTAAGAGTTTTAAATAAGTAACTTAGTCCTATTAGTTTCTTCAAATTTTCTTTTAATTTTATCTGCTAAGAGGTCTTCATTGTATGATGTATTCATTACTTCTGATTTCAAGTTCCTACAATGTATGTTGTCTTCTCCAGAAACAACAGTTGTTTGAGGTTTTTAGTTTCTTGTTTATCATATTTCTAGTAGTTCTATTTATCATTGAAAGTGAAGTACTGAAGTCTCCAACTATAATTCTGGAATTGTCTATTTTTCCTTTCAGTTCTGTCAGTTTTTGTCTCATGGTTTTGGGGGCTCTGTTGTTAGGTGTATATGAGTTTATAATTGCTATATCTTCCTGATGTAACCCTCCTGGCCCTGTTACTTACCAGTTTAACCAATTCTTTGCCTTTGTACAATCAGCAGGATTGTACTTCTCCACCCCCTTGAAGTTAGGTATGGTCACAAGGCTGGCCAATGAAATGTGAGCAGATGTCACATGTGCGTTAAAGATCCAGCATACAATTCCTCATTTACCTCTTTTTTCGGTGACAATTGACAACATTCTAGATGATGGAGTCATGTCCTTGGGTAAGGAGGATTAGGAGCAGGGCCCCAAGATGGGCATGTCACATGTGTGATAAACTTTTGTCACTATAAGGTGTGGGAGTTGTCAGGTGCAGCAGCGTAATCTTGCCTGTGGCAGGTAATACCAGGGACTCCAAACACACTATGTCAAGCATTGGATCCACTTCTCTGTGATTCTCCTGTGCCTGTGCTGGCTTCATGAAGCAATGAAGGCATTTTTTGAGGATCAGGCTAGTCCTGCCATCCTCCCTTGTGATTTTACAATCTGTGTCCTTGTACCATCTTTAGCATGGGGAAATATATGAGAGTTATTGCCATTTGTTATAATAAGAACACTTAGAACATAGGGAAAAAATGATTTTGCTTTGAGTAAAAACACCTAGTTTTCATTTTTACAGCTAATTTATTTGAAGATTCTTTCTAGGCCCTCAGTACTAGGTATACATTGTCTCTTTTGTGAATTTAATTTTAAGAACATTTCTCTAAGTCTGAAACATAGAGAAAAAAATACCTAATATTTTACCTCATTCTGATGTGACATATTCTATCAAATATATACTGGAACAACATGGCAATTTCTTTAGAGAGGATAACTTGTGCCTCTTTTTTTTTTTTTAACCTACTTTATGTGTAGGATACTGATGCATGGATTTGATAAATGCTTTTAGGATGTTCTCGTATTCCATAGTCTTCCACATATTTGCTAAATAAGTTAGTTAACTAACTACCAGGTGTTAAATTATTAACACTATACCTATAATTCATTTCTCTCTTAAAACATTTTATTTTCCTACTTATTGGGTACATATATACCCTATAGCTTTGAAAGCTATGAAATAGCTTTGTGTGTTAGATTTCTTTGGCTTAGAAATAAAATATAATTAAAGTTGTGCAAAAACTACCTAGTGAGTCAAATGTTAAGAATATTTACTAAGTTTCTTTGGACTATCTTATGACAGTTACTGTTGTTTTTTTACTAGGCCTGACACATAATGATTTATTGTATAAATACTAATTATTGTATAGCCTTTTCCACAGATGTTTCTCTCATGATAGAAAATTGAACAAGACAGCAAAAGTTGAAGAAAAATCTTGACAGTTAATTTCATTCTACATAGAGTGCAATTACTGTCATTAGCAGGTGGCATATTTACTAATACTGCAAAGTTTTACAAGTAAGCTGCACACTTGGAAACATGGGGCAAGGTTGCATGGGTGAAACTCTGCCCGCGGATTGACTGAGACACATGCCTGAATGCTAAGCTAAGCTACTGTTCAAGTTCCATAGGGGGTACATCATTTCCAAGTCAATACTTGATGACAATAGAATTGGAAATGAGGATGACTGGGATTTGGTATGAGGAAACCCCTAGTATCTAACACAACACTGTCCAATAGAAATATAATATGTGCTGCTTATGTAATTTTTAATTTTCTAGTAGCAGAAATTTTTAAAAAGTAAAAAGAGGCAAATGGAATTAATGTTAATAGTAGATTTAACTCACTATATGCAAAATATTATTTCAACATGTAGTCATTCTAAAAAATTGTTAATGAGATATTTTACATTCTTTTTTTGCATACTAAATATTTGAAATACAGTGTTTGCAGCTTACATTTCAATCTGGGCTATCTCTGGCGGGGGGGAAAAAAGCTAGGTTCAATGGCACATGCCTGTAGTCCCAGCTACTTTGGGAGGCAAATGCAAGAGGATTGCTTGAGCCCAGGAGTTAGAATCCAGCTGGGCAACATAGCAAAACCCACTCTTCTATTAAAAAATAATAAAAATGACAATAAAAATTGTTAAAAATTAGAAATATCAATTTGGGCTAGTCACATTTCAAGTGCTCAGAAGCCACATGTGGCTAGTGGCTACCATACTGGACAGCTGAGATAAATACACCCTTTGGGTAGTTAGAGAATGAGTGAGATGACAATCTACAGAGAACATTATAGTCAGCAGGGAGTAAGTATGTCCAGTTATTTGCTGGTGATGTTCAGAAGCTACAGTCCACAGTCTTAGGTATGGAACCTTTATTTACATAGTGCCTTTAAAGTAGATTTTTCTTAGGGTATTTCTAAGAATTATTCAGGGACCAGATGCAGTGACTCATGCCTGTAACCCCAGCACTTTGGGATCTGAAGTGGGAGAATCCCTTGAGCCCCGGAGTTCAAGACAAGCTTGGGCAACATGGCAAGATACCATTTTCTTAAAATATTATTTTAAAGAGAATTATTCAATTTTCATAACACGATACTCTCTTTGTAAACTTATTCAGATTGTGGGATACAGAACAAAGTTATCTTTATCAAAGTCAAGATGAGTTTTTATTCATTTCTGGGAGATAAAAAAAGCTATAACTACATTTTTAACCATGCCGTCTTACTACTTCAAAAGCAGTCTCATTCTTCCGTTGAAATCAAACTTAGAAATATTCTCCTCCTTATTTCTATTCCAGCTGTCAGCTTAAACTAAAAGTTGGCTATAACTATGCTCTGCTATTACAACCAACTCTCTGGGAGCTTAGGTTGCTGTGGTGTTGGAGTAGAGAGACCACTCTATGTTGCCAAAACTGGTGTGGTAAAGGAAGCATAGCATACACTCTTTATACAATTGGTTTGGCTGTAACTCAGGTTAATGTTCTGGTTAATTTATGCTGATTCCTCGAAAGTCACACATCTCACAGGTGAGTCCTACATTTCCCTTCAGTGTATTTCTTGGCCTGAAGTGATCTCTTCCCTTCTTCATGTCTTCTTCCGTTGATTCTTCCTTGAGCACGGCCCTCCCTTAACTTTCTCTACTGGGGCAGACATCTTGAAGTCAACAGTCAGCAGCCGTTTCCAGCTGCTGTTCTGTAAGATTCAGACATTTCTTACTCACTAGTTCCCTCATTTCAATGTGCACTGTTAAAGAAATCAGCCTGTTAGAGAAGTGGGGAACTACCCTAACAGAAACCTGAACACCTGAGCATCTCTGTGCTTGGAAAAGTCACTTCCCCTTTGAGGTTCTCAATTTGCCCATCAGTAAAGTATGAGGCATGGACTAGGTGATTTCTTTTTTTTTTTTTTTTTTTGAGACGGAGTCTTGCTGTGTCTCCTGGGCTGGAGTGCAGTGGCGGGATCTCAGCTCACTGCAAGCTCCGCCTCCCGGGTTTACGCCATTCTCCTGCCTCAGCCTCCGGAGTAGCTGGGATTACAGGCGCCCGCCACCTCGCCCGGCTAGTTTTTTGTATTTTTAGTAGAGACGGGGTTTCACCTTGTTAGCCAGGATGATCTCGATCTCCTGACCTCATGATCCGCCCGTCTCGGCCTCCCAAAGTGCTGGGATTACAGGCTTGAGCCACAGCGCCCGGCGGACTAGGTGATTTCTAAGTTCTTTCCAGCTTTAATAATATGTAAATCATTAACAGTATATCTAATAATATATAAATCTAATAATATGTAAATTATTAAAATGGTGAGAATTTAAACTTCTGATGTAGCCTTCTAATAATTAGGAAAATCACTTCGGTCTAGAATACAACCCATCAACACTGTGTTAATCTCATCAGTGCGATCAGGTGGAAGCACTCTAGAAACGTTATTTTCATGATCGGGTAAGAATTTTGGAGGAAGTAGTACATTATATGTACAGTAGTATCTAAATGTCAGTATCAGCAATTATATCACTTCTACTGTATTTCAGTAGACGAAAGAAAGCTGTTTAATTAAAACATTTTTCTGTACTTTAAAAAATTAGAATGTTTTCTTACTTAAGAAATTGTCATTCTATGCATTTGAGACATACAGAAGAAAAAATATATATAACATATATGTAATTTATGAGACAAAATAAACACTGTTAACCCAACATTTAAGTTTAGACTAGAACACTGCCTGCACCATTGTGTGTGACCCTCTCCCGTCACCTGCCTCTCTAACACCATGGGCCTCTAGAAGTAATCACTACTCTGAATTTTATGTTTATCATTCAACTGTTTTTAAAATAAATGATATTGTCACATATGCATGAATTCTTAAGAGAGATATTGCTTAGTTTTGCTTGTTTTTTTCAAGCACATATTTTATTTGAATAAATCCTCTGAGGTCCATTTTTATGTTCAACAGTTTAAAACATATACAAACAAAGCTTGAAAGTAAATGAAGATCTGACATATCTGAAACTTAACTTAAAGGTTTTTTTTTTTTTCTTTTCACCACCTTCCACATTTTACATTTGAAACTCCTTGGCTTCGTTGACAATCCATTGTCCTGGTTCTCCTGCTCCTATAATTTTCTCCCTTTCTAGAAATCTAAATCTGGATAATTTCTAAGAAATATCAAATCTGTATCTCTCCATTCACAAGTTTCCTAGCTATTCTTCCAACCTCCATTAAAAGATTTCATCGCCTTTAAGTCCCAGCTTTCAACCCTGGCCCTCCATGGTTTTCCACAATCTTCAGATTCGCTCTACTAAACTTTCCCGTAACATGCTCTGCCCTTCCTGTCTCTCCACCCAGAACTGTCCTTTCTTCTTTCAAATTCTATTATCCCTTAAAATCTGATCAGTTCCTCATCTTCCACGAATTTTCCTTCACTACCCTAGCCTAAAACAAATTCTAGTTTTGCTTGTTTTTGAGATTTACAAAATGATATGAAAACTTTATGTTAACTTTGATAAGTTCCTTTTTTTCGCCCAATGTAATGTCACTGGAATTCATCCAGGTTGTTCAGTTGAGTGTAGTTTATTCGTTTTCCTGTCGGTTTAATCTATTGTGACAGGCAACCAGTTTATTTGGCTCTTCTCTTCTTAACAGATATTTGATTTGTTTCCAGTTTTGGCTGTTATGAACTGTGCTGCTGTGATTATTCTTGTATGTGTGTCTTGAAGCATATGTGAAAGCTTTTTTCAAGGATTTATACTTAGGAGTGGATTTGCTGGCTCACTGGCTCACAGGGTGTGCAGATATTCAACTTTATAAGACAGTGCCAAATTATTTTCCTGGATGATTAAGCTCCCTGAGCAGCACTTGTTAATCATCTGATTTCTTTTCCACTCACCCCACCCCCATGCAATGCTACCACCCCACTTCCAATCTATTGGGAATAAAATGGTACCATGTTTGGTTTCCATTTCAGTTATGTATGAGGGTGATCATCTTTTCATATGTTTATAAAATATTCATGTTGCCTCCTCTGTAAAGTGTCTGTTCATGTCTTTTGCCTATTTTTCTATGAGGCTGCCCTTTTTTTCAATTTACTTGTAAAAATCCTTTGTATATTCTGTATTCTACTCCTTTTCTAATTATATCGGTTGCAAATATCTTCTCACAGTTTGTGCCTTCCCTTTTAAATTTCTTTCTGGTATCTTTTGACAAGGAAGGACAAGGTTGCAGTTTTGATGTAGTTAGAGTTATCAGTCATTTATCTTATGATTAGTGCTTTTGAGGCAGGAGAATAGGGTCTGGAGGCAGGAAGCCTAAGGCCAATTTGCACCAACTTCCTAGAACTGAATCAAAAGGAAAACCCCAACTTACCAAGCCCAGGTAACAAAGGGATCAGAGGCTACTCCCTTTGCAACCTCCCACCTGCCTCTGTGTGGCAGATGAAAAAATGGAAAGTCGTCTGTATTAGTCTGTTTTCACACTGATAAAGACATCCTGATAAAGGTATCATGATAAAGACATCCCTGAGACTGGGCAATTTACAAAAGAAAGAGGTTTATTGAACTAACAGTTACACATGACTGGGGAGGCCTCACAATTATGGCAGAAGGCAAGGAGGAGCAAGTCACGTCTTCTGTGGATGGCAGCAGGCAGAGAGAGAGCTTGTGCAGAGAAACTCCCATTTTTAAAACCATAGGATCTTGTGAGACCCATTCACTATCATGAGAACAGCAGGAGAAAGACTTGCCCCCATGATTCAATCATCTCCCATCTGGTCCCTCTCACAACACGTGGAAATTACGGGAGCTACAAGATGAGATTGGGTGGGGACACAGAGCCAAACCATATCAATCTCTGATTGGTCCCCTCTTGCAACCAATCAGACTGGTAGCAGGCCTAGTCTTCATTTGCATTGGGATATGACTTTGTTACTTCACTTCAGCCTCTGGTCCCTTCCCACAACCAATCAGACATTTGCATAGAGTGTAACTTTGTAACTTCACTTCAGTCACTGATTGGTCACCTTCCACAACCAATCAGACTGGTTGTGGGCCTCTCCTTTATTTACATGGGGGTAAACCGAGTCACCAATGGGAAACTACTAGAGACTATTTAAAATCCAGAAAATTTTCTTGAGCAGCCAGCTTGAGCCTGCTCCCACTCCATGGAGTGTACTTTCATTTCAATAAATCTGTGTTTTTGTTGCTTCTTTATTTCATGGCTTTGTTATACGTTTCTTCCAATTCTTTGTTCAAGACACCAAGAACCTGGATGACTTGTAGTCAAGGCCCTCCACTGGTAACACTTTTAAAAAGGAAATCCTTTCTTACCTTGAAGTGATAAGAAATATTTCTATATTTTCTTTAAATTTTTTTAAGTTTTTGCTCTTAAAATTTAACTTCTTAAGCCATATGGAATTTTTTTTTTCTTATGGATAGAAAATTTTCTTGCACCTTTTAGAAGATAGTCCTTCTCTTCCCCAGATTCGTAATGCCATCTCTGTTGTTTCCATGGCTCTGTGTCTATAAGCTCTGCTGTTTTCCACTAGCAAAGTCATCTGTCCCTGCATCAATACCAACTTCCTTACTTACATAGCTGTAAAATGTCTTGATACTTTCCCATCACGGCTTTATTATTCTTTAGGAATGCCTTGGTTATTCTTGAGATTTTTAATCTTTCAAGTGAGTTTTAGAATCAGCTAGTCAAGTTCTGATAAAAAAAAAACTTGTGGTTTTTGATAGGTTTGGGATTTTGACAGAAATATCGAATCAACAGCTCTACTTGGAGAAAGATGACTTTCTTACAATATTGAATCTTTCTAGCTGTGAACATAATAGACTATCCATTTATTTAAGTCTCACTAATATTTTATAGTTTCATAATTTTCTTAAAAGTCTTGCACATTTTTTGTTCATTTTATTCCTAGGTATCTTACAAGTTTTTTTGCAATTTAATTTTTTTTGCAAAATATAATTGTACAAAATTTTATTTTCTACGTTAGTATATGTTAGAATATTTATCTTGTATTCAGTTGCTCTGAAAAACTCAGTTGTAACAAATTATATCTGCATAATTTTAAGTTTTCTTTTGAACAATCACATAATCTATGAATAATGACAATTTTGTTTCTGTCTTTTCAATTTTTATACCTTTTATTTACTTATCTTACTACTCTAACTGGAATTTCAGTACAGGCTGAGTAAGAGTGTAATAAATCATCTTTGTGTTGCTTCTGATTTTAAAGATTATTCTTTTAAAATTTCACCATTAAAAATCATATCTGTCAGGCGCGGTGGCTCATGCCTGTAATCCCAACAATTTGGGAGGCCAAGGTAGCAGATCACTTAAGCCCAGGGGTTCAAGACCAGCCTGGGCAACATGGCAAGACCTGTCTCTACAAAAGTACAAACATTAGCCAGGTGTGGTGGCAGGGCCCTGTAGGCCCATCTATTGGGATGCTGAAGTGGGAGGATCACTCATGCCTGGGAGTTTGAAGCTGCACTGAGCTGTGATCACTCCACTGCACTTCAGCCTGGGTGACAGACACAGTGAGACCTTGTCTAAAAAAAAAAAATTATATTAACTATAGGTTTTTTGGTATGTAACTTTATAGATTTGGAAAATTTCTGTTATTCTGACAAAAGCGTTTTTCTTTAATCATAGGGGAACATTATATAAGATACTTTTTCTGCATTATTTGAAATGGTCATGTTTTTTCATCTTTAATTAGTTAATGCAGTATATGATGTTTACACATGTTTAGATAATCCAAGTAAAATTACAGAACTGTTGTAATTTTATTATTATCATTTATTTCTTTATTGAGACGGAATCTCACTCTGTTGCCCAGGCTGGAGTGCAGTGGCGTGATCTCGGCTCACCACAACCTCCGCCTCCTGGGTTCAAACGATTCTCCTGTCTCAGTCCCCCGGGTAGCTGGGATTACAGGCGTGCGCCACCACACCTGGCTACGTTTTTGTATTTTCAGTAGAGACACGGTTTCACCACGTTAGCCAGGCTGGTCTCAAACTCCTGACCTAAGGTGATCCACCCACCTCGGCCTCCCAACATTTATTATTATTTTTGTAGAGATAGAGCCTTGCTATGTTGCCCTGGCTTCTCTCAAACTCCTGGCCTCAAGTAACCCTCGGCCTCAGCCTCCCAAAGTATCGGGATTACTGAGTGTGAGCTGCTGTGCCAAGCTATTCATACACCACATTTCTCAAAACCTACTCTTTTCTGCCCCAAATCTTTCTCTAACAGTGGCCCCCAAATTGAGATTTTAATATGATAGTATGTGAAACATAATGAGTAAATCAATCATGTTTTCTTTTAGTTTACTATAGTTCCCTTACCAATTTCAAACCACCCTTGAGTTTCTGAGGTATAATAAATTCAAGTTAGTTGTTCCTTGTTTCTAATATCTGCACCTTTGTTCATCAATGAGAGTGACCTGCGCTTTTCCTCTCTTACACTGTTCTTTCAGGTTTGGGGATCAATGTCATAGAGGTTTGGTAGGATGGGTTAGAGAGTATTCCTTTTTTTTTTCCTTCCTTTTTTCTTTTATTTTTCTTTCTTTCTTTTTTCTTTTTTTTTGAGACAGTCTCACTCTGTTGCCCAGGCTGGAGTGTAGTGGTGTGATCTTAGCTCACTGCAACTTCCGCCTCTTGGTTCAAGCAATTCTCATGCCTCAGCTTCCCAAATAGCTGGGATTACAGATGTGTGCTACCGTGTCCGGCTAATTTTTGTATTTTTAGTAGAGGTGGGGTTTCGCCATGTTGGCCAGGCTGGTCTTGAACTCCTGGATTTAGGTGATCCTACTGCCTCGTCCTTCCAAAGTGCTGGGGTTACAGGTATGAGCCACCATGCCTGGCCTCCTTTACTTTTTCTTGAAAATTTTTGCATAAATTTGAACACTCTGTTTCAAAAGTTAAGTAGATTTTCTCTGTAAAACCCTCAAGTCTTTCTTGATATTTTCTTTGTGGAAATACTTTTATCTTCCAATTAAATTTATGTAAGATTATAGGAACTTCTTAATTTTGATAATTTTATTTTTCTAGGAGTTTGTTCACTTGGCCTAGGTCTTGTTAGTCATTCTGTGTCCACAGAAAGTAGATCTACTGAGGCTTTCCTATGTGTTTGTAAAAGCCTTGATATAAGAGGACTGTAGGTTCCTTATCGTCTCTTTCATCCTTTATAGGTATCATCTGTTCGCATTCTGGTCAGCTAGATGGTTGATCAACTTTCATTTATGTGCAGTTCAGCTGACTGTCCTCTTAACTCGTATTTCTAGAAAGATATTTTTCTTATTTCCTCAAAGCTGATTGTCTTAGATTTTCAACAAGAATAAGTGAGGTGTTTCTTAGCTGCCCCCACCCCGCCCAACTTACCCTGTTGTATGGTGAATAAAATTATTAATGATTTAGCATCAGAAAATAACCTGTTATTATTTTGAATTTGGATTATATGGCATGGTACTGCAGCTATAAAAAGTCATTTAAAAAGAAAAAAGATAAACAATAGTAATAACAAAACCTTAATACTTTAAAAAATATCTTCTTAACATTTTATCTTCTAAAATTTAAATGCATAGAAATGAGCAACATTTTATTCAGTGGGAACCTTCTGGATAATCTATCTCCATATAAAAGGATAACGCAGGAATTAAAGTAACTCTTTTAGATCTTTCAAAAGAATAGATTATAATTCCATGATAAGTAATTAACTATCTAATTTATTGTCATTAAAGAGTGTCCATTTATTAGTTATGTTCAATATCAAGTGTAACCAGGCATGGTGATCCTCACCTTAGGAATGAGCTAAGAGTGGGCAACAGCAGCCTGAAATTCATGTTTTCATAGAAACATGGAATCCATTGATAGGTTGAAAATGTTTTGCAGGAAGAAGCTGTTTGTTTCGATTCTGAGCTGGATGAACATATTAAGTGGTTCCAGCAAGAATATGTGAAAACAGAAAAGGACTGGAGAGAAATTGACAAAAGAATGAGCCAAACTTTGGAAATAAGAAGAAAGATGATTGGCAGCCGAACACCTCTGAAGGACATTCTTAAACTGTTTCCTTTCTTAAAGTGCCCTTATCAGGTATCTTTATTCACTTTATTCACTATATATATAATATATATAGTATATATATGTATATAGAGTATATATAGTGTGTATATGTATATATAATAGATATAGTATATATAGTGTATATATACACATACACACATATATATTTTAATATTTTATAAATATATATATATATTTTTTAGACAGAGTCTTGCTCTGTTGCTCAGGCCGGAGTACAGTGATGTGATCTCAGCTCACTGCAACCTCTGCCTCCCAGGTTCAAGCGATTCTCCTGCCTCAGCCTCCTGAGTAGCTGGGACTACACGTGTGTGCCACCATGCCCGACTAATTTTTATATTTTCAGTAGAGATGGAGTTTCACCATTTTGACCAGGCTGGTCTTGAACTCCTGACCTCAGGTGATCTGCCTGCCTCGGCCTCCCAAATTGCTGGGATTACAGTGTCCAAATGGATTTTTCCCTCTTTCCTCTTGGAGTGGTAACAGGATAGCATAGCAAGACAGTGGGGGTGAATCTCAGTGGGACATGAGGCCCAAAGGGCTGCAACCAGAGTCATTTGACAGGAGTTTCAGGAAGCGGACCCTCCCCACCCACCCTCTTTCCTAACCCTGAAAAAGGAATATTAAAAAAAAAGAGAAGAATTTCAGTAAGCGTATCCAGATAATAGGCACTGGCTGCCTTCAGAACTAAAGAGTTCTGTGTCATTGGACATATTGTGGAGGCCAGTGGATCATCACTTAGGGGCATTTTGACAATGTGAATCATTATCCCCTGTCATGCTTTTATATAATCAAGGGAGTTTATTAAGGAACTGTTAGTATGCATCCTTACTAAAAATATGTTTCCTTTATGATCCCACACAATTTCATAAGTGTTCTTAAAAATACATGAAATTTAGCGCCGGGCATGGTGGCTCACGCCTGTAATCCCAGCACTTTGGGAGGCTGAGGTGGGTGGATTGCTTGAGCCCAGGAGTTCAAGACCTGCCTGGGCAACCTGGTAAAACCCCATCTCTACTAAAAGTACCAAAATTATCCGAGCTTAGTAGTGCATGCCTGTAGTCCCAACTATTCTGGGAGACTAAGGCAGGAGGATCACCTAAGCCTAGGGAGGTCAAGGCTGCAGTGAGCCACGATTGGGCCACTGTACTCCAACTTGGTGACACAGTGAGACCCTGTCTCAATGAAAAAAAAAAAAAAAATATATATATATATATATATGAAATGTAATGGGTAAATCAATCAAACACCCTTCCATTTAGTTCACTTAGAGTGGCCATTCAAGGGTCTTTCACAATTTTAGTGTAATTTTTGGTGGTGGTATATAATGAAAGATCATCAAAGGTTTTACCTGAGAACATATTTCATGGAGAAATTCTATGTATTCAATTAACCAAATTAAACATGAAACATCTACATCTACATATTTTTCTCCTGAACAAAGGGAATTAGGAATTGCCTGTAAGTATTATTTTAATAGTGACATAAGTAGCAAATGTCTGAATGCTCCTCTGTAACAGCATGTTCTCAGTGCTTTCCAAGGATTAATCTACCTAATCCTCTCAGCAACCATACGGTGGCTTTCGCTTGTTTCCCCTTCATCTTCGGGTTATTAGAAACTGTAATAGCCAGTTGCCTCTGGCTATTAGAAAAGTATGCCAAATGGACACAGCTGCAAAATACAGTCTTAAAGCAAAAGCCTGTCAAACTTATGGTCTATACACTCCTTACATGTAGAGAGCATGTTTTAATATTAACAGTTCCCAAAGTGCCTAGCAGAGCAACATCTGTGACACAGCAATGTCATCTTGCTTTTTTGAATGCTGAATGAATTAGTGGAGGTTGGTAAGGCTGTTGTAATCACTAATGTCGCAGCCTTAGGGGTCTTCATTGGAATGCAGCCTACAAAGACCTACTGATGAATATAAATGGACTATATTGAGCAGCTTTTTAAAGAACCATTGGTGACAGTAAGGTGGAGGGTCTGTCACAGCTTGTGTGAGGAGCAGAGAGATTTCAGACCTGAGGCTGTCCCCTGTGCTTTGTTAAGGCCTTCCACTGTGGCATAGGTGTATCTTCTGCACCATTCCTCAGGTATTTCACCCTTTATATCCAAAATATGGAGTATGGTTTTTGTAATGACTATACTTATTGAATAGAGTTGCCTAGTGACTGTTTTTATTGATTGATTGATTGATTGAGACAGAGTCTTACTTTGTCACCCAGGCTGGAGTGCAGTGGCACAATCTTGGCTCACTGCAGCCGCTGCCTCCCAGGTTCAAGTGATTCTCCTGCCTTAGCCTCCCAAGTAGCTGGGACTACAGGTGCACACCACCATGCCTGGCTAATTTTTATATTTTTAGTAGAGATAGGGTTTCACCATGTTGGTCAGGCTGGTCTTGGAACTCCTGACTTCAGGTGATCCACCTGCCTCAGCCTCCCAAAGTGCTGGGATTACAGCTGTGAGCCACTGCACCCGACCTTATTGTTTTAAACAAAAGAACGAATCATTTTCGGTTTTTCCAAGAAGTACCTCCCTAACTCAGCCCTATGCAGCTGGGATTTCCAATTTATAAAACCCTTGTGTGCTTCCTAAAATAAAAGCAAGTTTGACCTTGCAAATACCTAGTTAACAAACAATCCCATGAGAAGACAGTTGTCCCTGCACCAAACCACCCCACCGCCTGTTGCTCCTACCATTGTGAAAACACTGAGTGCTTAGGGAGCTGGTGGAGACAGGGTGGCAGAACACTAGCAGCTGAGGTGGGGGGTGGTCCTGACTGTTAACACTGACCCTCCATCATCTCCATGCTCATTAACCTCCTTCCTCAAAAAACTTTCTTTCAACAGAATATTTAAAAATTCAGAATGTAACAATTTATTAGATTATCTAAAATATTATCAACTAGGAATGTGTTACTGGGATCTATTGGATGTTGCACAAGACAAGTAGGAGGGAGTTGAGAGAAGGAAAATACCAAACACAAACTGAAACCCTTCCCCAAATTTTCCAAAAATCCTTTCAGATGTCATAGTTTCTGCCTTCCTGAGAAACAATTTCAATCATCATCTCTTTAAGTGAAGTACATGAGAATCGCCAGCTAATAAAGTCTCAAAAAATTAAAAAGATAAAGAATCTGAGTTTGGTTTTGGCCCAAATGGAGTAACTGATACTGGCCTAGTCTTCCCACTGTTAACATGGATAAAGCTGGAAAAAAAAATATGTATGAGGCAACTGCACTCAGGCATTAGGCAACAGGCATTGCAGACCCTGACCCTTGATAACAGAGAAAGACATAAGATGTGCCTCAGTTTTGTGCATGGGTTACTTTCTAGCTCACTGTACAGAATGGTGGGAGGCAAGCAGAATGCGGAGGTCTCACGGAGCTACACAGGAAGAGATCAGAGTTGAGGAATGACGAAGCAGCTGGCCTTTGTAGGACAGGCACTGGAGGAAAGCGGGCTAGAGCCGAAGTCTACACACGGATGCCCTGGGGATCCTTGGTTGACAGCTGAGACTTCACACAGTATTGCTAATAAGAATTCAGGCCAGGTGTGGTGGCTCATGCCTGTAATCCCAACACTTTGGGAGGCTGAGGCAGGCAGATCACTTGAGGTCAGGAGTTCGAGACCAGCCTGGCCAACATGGTGCAATGCTGTCTCCACTAAAAATACAAAAATTAGCTGGGTGTGGTGGTGCACACCTGTAATCCCAGCTAGTTAGGAGGCTGAGGCAGAAGAATGGCTTGAACCTGGAAGGCGGAGGCACAGTGAGCCAAGATCATGCCACTGGACTCCAACCTGGGCGATGGAGTGAGATTCTGTCTCAAAAAAAAAAAGAAAAAGAAAAGAAAAAAGAATTCTGGCCCAGTGTGTAGAGACCCTGCAGAACACCTCAGGCATTCACCTGAGACTCTAGAAAACGATGCCTCATGAGTGAGAACCATGCCTAAGTTTGAGCTAGGACCTTAGCTGGGAATAAGGACAAACAACAAGACAAAATTGCCCAAAGAAATGATAAAATCAAGTCTGACAGGACCAGAAGATCGACCCGTAATTTATCTGCCTATCAGAACAAAATTTAACACCCTTTAAAGGAACATAATTTAATCCAGACTCCCCACTAGTGGACCATTAGAGGTTACAGTGAGCACTGCCATTCCCATTTCCAACTCTTGGTTCCTGGACCCATGAATTCTGGCTGTGGAAGAAACTGCACCGTGTCCCGGATGCCGATTCAGAGCTCATACAGCCTGGGGGAACCTTGTCCCAGCCCGACAAGGTATTGCCACCTAGCTGGTGCTGTAACTGAGTCTTCAACAGGCCACTCCACCAGTCTGGCAAGCCAGCTGCTTCAGGACAGGATGGTGGGGAACATGATAAGACCAGTGAATTCCATGTATCATCACCATAGGGAATCTCAGCAGAGAAATGAAATACATGCACACACGCACATGCACACACACACACGCACACACACACATGCACACACGAACCAAATTGAAATTCAAACCTGCAAAGAACATTTATCTGGAATGAAAACATCACCATGTGCATAGGCTTAAGAGCATATTGGAAAATGAAAAATAAGGAGCTGTGAATCTGAAGATAGATTAATAGGAATTATCCAATCTGAGTAACAGAAAGAAAAAGGATTAAGATGATTAATTTGTAGGACATAATCTGGGGTTGTGAAAAAGGGGGCTTTTTTTTGTTGTTGTTCCAATGTTTATTTTAGGTTCAGCAGGGGATACATCGTGCAGGCTTGTTACACAAGTAAACTGCATGTTGTGGGGGTTTGGTGTACAGCTTATTTTACATCACCCAGGTAGTGAGCATAATACCTGATAGGTATTTTTTGATCCTCACCTTCCACCCACCCTCTAATCTCAAGTAGACTCCAGGGTCTATTGTTCCCTTCTTTGTGTCCAGGTGGACTCAGTGGTTAGCTCCCACTTACAAGAAAGAACATGCAGTATCTGGTTTTCTATTCCTGCGTTAATTTGCTTAGAACAATGGCCTCCAGCTGTATCTATGTTGCTGCAAAGGACATGATTTCACTCTTTTTTATGGCTGCGTAGTATTCTATGGTGTACGTGTACACTTTCTTTATCCAGTCCGCTATTGATGGGCATCTAAGTGGATTCCATGTTATTACTATTGTGAATGGTGCTTCAGTGAACACATATGTGCATGTGTCTTTCTTTATATTCCTTTGGGTAGATACCCAGTAATGGGATTCCTGGGTCAAATGGTAGTTCTGTTTTAAGTTCTTTGAGAAATCTCCAAACTGCTTTCCACAGTGGCTGAACTAATAATTTACATTCCCATTAGCAGTGCATAAATGTTGGAGAGGGAGGCTTTTCTGTGGCTGACCATTCACAGCTGAGAGCTTGGCTACACAGACGTTTGTGCTCATAAGTAAATACATTGAGATATAATGGGAGCCAGGTATCTCACTGTTGAAGAGAATTAGAAGCTTGGGAAGGGGAAGGTTAGGAAAAGCCCTGTGGTATTGGTTTGGCAGTGAAAGTATCAATGTGAACTCATGGTTTTAGTCTTTATGTATGGCTATTTAATATTTACATATAGATATACAGTTATCGATATTTCTGGATCAATCGGTGCCTGTGTTTATGTAAATTAAAACATTTCCTAGATTTCTACTAAGAGAAAGTCTAGAGCAATAACATGTCTGTAGCAAGTAGTACACCAGGGCTGAAATCTTTTATTATTATTTTTTTTGGTTGGGTATTTTTTTGAGAGAGAGTCTCACTCTGTTGTCCAGGCCGGAGCGTCATGATCATGGTTCACTGCAGCCTCGGCCTCCCAGGGCTCAGGCGATCCTCCTACCTCAGCCTCCTGAGTATCTGGGACTACAGACGTGCGCCACCATGCCTGGCAAATTTTTGTATGTTTTGTAGAGACAGATTTCGCCCTGTTGCTCATGCAGGTCTCAAACTCCTGGGCTCAAATGATCCTCCTCCCTTGGCCTCCCAAAGTGCTAGGATTACAGGCATGAGCCACAGTGCCTGGCCTGAAATCTTAAGTTTTTAAAGATAATTCTTCATGAAAAGGAATCAGGGTTCTTGGAGAAATAGCTCACTACAGGGTTGGGGGCAAAACAAAAATGAAAACAACAACAAACCAAGACGAGTTTGAAATACTGTGTAATGCCAGAAATGAAGGAAGTTCTTGCACACTAATAAGGATATGCCAGGAGGGGATGGGAGTACGTTTGAAGCGGCTCCTACTGGCCAAGCCTAGGCAATTCGAGCAATTCTATAAATAATGAAAGGATCAGATTTGTAACTGTTTGGGTAAAATGGGAATTTATTAACCTCTAGTGATAGAAATAAAAAAGTAAATATATGTAGAAGAAAAGAAACTATCTTAAAACAGAAAGCCAACTAATCCATGTAGAAAGAATGGAATTAGAAAAGTCGCCATTTGGCAAGTATTGTAGTAGTACTTGATTCAGGCAAGAATCATTAATGGATGTGGAATCTGATGGATCAGAGTTACACAAGGAACAAGATATTTACATAAACTCAAGGTATTTCCTCATAAAATACAACATATATTAACTTTACAGTGGAAAAACCTGGTGAATTCCATTTTTCATCAAGTAATAAAAGTTATTACCTCCAATACTGGAACCAGTTACCATTTTGTGCTTCCGGATACAGTGAGAAATGCTAACATTCTTGCCAGAAATGCCTATCTGAAATATCATAAAACTGCCAAGGAGAAATATTCTACAAAGTAACTGGCCTCCACGTTTCAGAAACTGTCAAGGAAACTAACAAGTTGTCTGAAACTGGAGACTACAGAGACTGTGGTATCTAAATCTCATATGTGATCCTGGATTAGATCCTGGACCTGTTAAGAACATGACCGGAACAACTGGCAAATTTGAATGGAATGTGTAGTAGATTTTCCTGAATGTGAGTGTCCTTGTACTTAGGAAATACACAACGAGGTATTAAGGAATAGTGGGGCATTATGTCTATAGCTCATTTTCAAATGGATCAGAAATTGGGGGAAGTTGCACAGGGGGCACTTGTAAGTTCTATTTACTACTTCTGCAACTTCAATGTAAACTTGAAATTATTTCAAAACAAAAAGTTAGAAAAGAAATTCTTAGGCTATGAGCCCAGAACAGTGGAGTATTCACCTTCTTCATCCTTCACTTCACAGCTTCCTGCTGAGAAAACAGTTTTCTAAGGGTATTAATCTAGATTAGTGGTGCACTGTGGGTTGCCTGGTAACAAAGACACTGTGCCTTATGCATTCCAGCTTTCTGACAACTTAACTTTCAGACCTAATCTCTGGGCAATTTATAGTCTACCAAAGCATTCAAGGAACAACGAGGCCCAGTGGGTAGTATGTGATTGTTCTTTCTAGTTTTAGGAAAAGCAATGACTAAATTTAATTCATACGAGTGTGGGTGGCTAATGATCTGATAACGCCACTCTGTCAAAAACAAGATGGGGAGTGGTGGCGGAATCCTCTGAGGGGGAAGAATTCAGGCAGTGGTAGGAAGGGGTAGTTTGAGGAAAGGGGCTTCCATAAAGTCAACTGGTTTTGCTTTGACCTTGTAGTCCAATCTGCACATATATTGTTTCTTTTTCTTTATTTTCAAGACAAGGTCTCACTAAGTTGCGCAGGCTGGAGTGCAGTGGCACAGTCTCAGTTCACTGCAGTCTTGATCTCCCCAGGCTCAGGCTATCTTCTCACCTCAGCCTCCTGAGTAGCTGAGACTATACACATGTGTGGCCATGCCCAGCTAATTTTTGTGGTTTTGTAGAGACGGGGTTTTGCTGTGTTGCCCAGGCTGGTCTCAAACTCCTGGGCACAAATGATCCTCCTGCTCTGGCCTTCCAAAATGCTGGGATTATAAGCATGAGCCACAGTGTTCGGTCATATATCGTTTTTCACTGTTTACCTCTGTCTACTCTTACAGTGTTTCTAAAGCACTCTCCTTTCCCTAAATTTAGGATACCATGGTTAGGTCTTTTTCAGGGGTTGCTTCCTAAAATCAGTTTTGTTCTTTGCTGCTTGTTGAACAAGATGTAACAATGTAGTTTACCTAAAGAAATGTAAGCTCTTAGAATCTTAGCTGGGTAACCCAAAGAGCCTACATATGCATATACCCTTTGAATCCTCAATTTAGTTGAGTCTGCATCCAAAGTTCTAATTCTGTAGGTTTAGAAATTTGCCATGCCCATTATTTATCATTTCGCATTCATTTCAGGCTTTCATTCTTTTCTCCTCCCTCATCCTAAGGCTTTAATTCTCCACTAAAACTTCTAAGTTATCAAGTACTTAGTTTAAACCAGCATTGAAAGCTTAATTCTAAAGGTTTTATGTCTTTATATTCTATATATTAGCTTTTCTTGTGATCTGATGTATGCACTGCTTTCTTCTTTTGTCAGATATTCAGAGAATTCCAACTTCTTACAAGAACAGATATTTGTAAGAAAACAAGGCACATTTTGGAATCCTATTCAGAAAATATACTGACTTCTTTTTCAGTGGTGGACAATCCAATCAATATTCTATTGCAAGAAAAAATGAAACATTACACAGATGAAGACATGTTGAAATGTTAGTAAACCTTGTGGAGCGGCGTGATTTTGTCTGCTATCTGTCAGGATATCTAGAAAAGTTATGCTTTGGTAGTCAGTAAAATTCAGTAATTACATTTATTGAGTTTAAAAAATATATTTAAAAATTATTAAAAATTTACATTACTAAAGTATATTTAATAACAATTTTCAATATTTAAGTAAGAAGTGAAACAACTGGTGGGGAAAAAAAGAAATTTTCAAATTAGGGGAGGAGGAGAGGTATAGATTTTAAAAGTATACTGGATATTGTAAAAGTATATTTAGGGAACTAGTAACCTGCTAATTTTACAATACAAATCACAAGGGGCAGTATAAAATCTTCCTGGCTGATGGACAGACAGTACAGAACTCTTGTCTTCTCCTGGCAGTGCTCTGGAGGGCAGACAGGAGATTGTGAACGTTTTATTAGAAGAGGGTGTGGTTTAAAAAGGTGTGAAACATTGATCTAAGAAGGTTAGTTTGTTTTCTGTCCAAGGTAACAAAAAATCCAGATGTTTCAATACTAGCTTAGCTTACAACTGCTAAAAGCTTATTTTTACTTCAAATGTTAACTTATTTGCTTTGACAGACATGAAGCTGACAGCCACATGTTTACTCCTCCCAGATGTTTTTGGGGATGATCCCAGTCTTTTTGTCATCATGAATGAACAGGTGTGTAGTATGTGAATGGCCACTGGTTTGACATTTTACATCTTCATGCGATTATTTATGTATTTAATTAATTTATTTATATTTTTGAGATAGAGTCTCACTCTGTTGCCCAGACTGGAGTGCAGTGGCGTGATCTTGGCTCACTGCAACCTCTGCCTCCTGGTTCAAGCGATTCTTGTGCCTCAGCCTCCCGAGTAGCTGGGATTATAGGCATGCACCACCACGCCCAGCTAATTTTTGTATTTTTAGTAGAGACGGGGTTTCACGGTGTTGGTCAGGCTGGTCTGGAACTCCTGACCTCAGGTGATTCACCTGCCTTGGCCTCCCGAAGTGCTGGGATTACAGGCGTGAGCTACCGAGCCCAACCGCGATAACTTATTTAAAAGCAAAGTTGGTGGCCTATTTTGAAGTATGTTTGTTGTATTTACAAATATGCTACATTGCAACAACCCCATTTATTGTTAATACCATGATTAAGTTCAGGTCTGTTTTATTCTTTAGCTATTTTACGTATCACAGTAATGACTCCATTCTTTTTTTCAGGTGCAAGTATCCACACCTGTGTTGGAAGTTAAAAACCCTTTCAACATGGAGGTCTGCGAATTTTCTTTATATTTAGAAAGGGAGAGGCTCACAAAGGTGGACGACTGTGTTACAGCCTTGGCTGTGCTAGTAGCTGCCTTTCACGTATTTGGGATTGAGTGTCCAAGAAGACTGTCCCAAACCTTCAACTTCCTAGAAACGTTGATTTTTGATATGCACAGTCCCTATTTTCCTTCTTTGAAAGAAAAGGAAAAGGAAGTAGGATTTCAACTCCCAGTCACTTAATAGCATGCCAAACATTGTACTGGAATTTACCTCTGGGAAAGCTGAAGCTTCATGAAAAATAGTTTTGATTTAGGGTTGTGGTAGAGGTAGGTATGAGAAAAATCATCTTGTATCATAGATGCTAATGAATTTCAGTGCTTTCTATCTTTACACTTAGATATTAAGTTCTTTGTGAAATTCTGTAATAAAATTCCACTTCATTAAAGAGCTATCGATTTATTTTGAGTTTTTAGAAATTCCACGGTTGAAGTTATATTTCCAGAGGTGCCTCGGTTTTTTTTAAATACACTGTACTCAAATCTTTCAGCTTAGAGAATGGCCTTGGACTGAACTCAGTGTGTACACTTAATGCCCAGGAGCTGCACATTTGCGGCCGGCCTGTGGGCTGTCTCTTTGGTCTCAACATCACTTGGGAACATTTTGAACTTGCACATTTCAAGAAGGGACACATGAACTCTTCTCTCCCTCAGGGGATCTGCCTTGCCCCGGGAGATCTGGTTGTCTTTCATCGCTTGTTGGGAATAAGGGCTGCGGCATTTTTGAGGTCTCCTCATTGCTGGCTGATCTTGCTGGTACAGGTCCTCGTGTCTGTGACCTGTGTTCATCTGCTACTGCTTCTTGCCTTGGAGACACAGTGACTCATCCTGCATGCCCAACTGGCTACTGCCCAGAGTTCAGTTCTATCTGTTCTGCTGTTAACAATGGCTGCACAAGTACTTTTTGGGTCTAACAAGACTCAGTGCACTGTCCCTCTTTCCAACTATTTCACAAGGTAAAAACTCTAGTTTAAGGTGCCCCTTGATGTTATTATCAAAATATCAACATTACTTATTAGCTTTGAAAGACAGACCAGGTCCTTTTGGGAACAGAAAAGGGATTTAAGTGTGTTAAAATACCTACACAGCATAATGGGATGAGCATTTCCTGGGTTACATCATCAAATTAATTTTTTTTAAGTTGAAGAAAGGTTCATGTGGGCTGGGCATGGTGGCTCATGCCTGTAATCCTGGCACTTTGGGAGGCCAAGATGGGCAGATCACCTGAGGCCAGGAGTTTGAGACCAGCCTGGCTAATACTGTGAAACCTTGTCTCTACTGAAAAAACAAAAATTAGCCAAGTGTGGTAGCACACGCTGTAGTCCCAGCTACTTGGGAGGCTGAGGCAGGAGAATTGCTTGAACCTGGGAGGCAGAGGTTGCAGTGAGCCGAGATCATGCCACTGCACTCCAACAGGGTGAGACTGTGTCTCAAAAAACAAACAAAAAACAAAAGAAAGGTTCATGTGAACTATTGAAGAAATAGTTTTACACTACTCATCTCTGGAAATACTGCAAAGTATTTATTCTATCACTGAAATGTCAACAGCCTACTAGATACCTTTCTCTCTAATAAGGACTGTTTATTAAAATGCTGAAGTCAGTGAGATAAAAGAAGTCAAAGAACAGTTGCCCATTTCTACAATTATTATTTTTTTTTTTTGGAGAAGGAGTCTTGCTCTGTGGCCCGGGCTGGAGTGCAGTGGCCTGATACCAGCTCACTGCAAGCTCCGTCTCCCGGGTTCACGCCATTCTCCTGCCTCAGCCTCCTGAGTAGCTGGGACTACAGGCGCCCGCCTCCTCGCCAGGCTAAGTTTTTGTACTTTTTTTTTTTTTAGTAGAGACGGGGTTTCACCATGTTAGCCAGGGTGGTCTCGATCTCCTGACCTCGTGATCCGCCCACCTCGGCCTCCCAAAGTGCTGGGATTACAGGCTTGAGCCACTGCGCCCGGCTACAATTATTAATTAACTACTTACATCAGGCAGAGTAAGTAACAATTTGGCACAAATCATTTTGCCTAACCAAGTTCCTATCCTCCAGTACTCACTTCTTCCCTTTCACTAGAATGTACCTTTAGTTCCTTGCAAACTTTCCTTTATTTCCCCAAATTACTCCTTCTTCCTTTTAGTCCTTTATTCCCAAATAAATTTACCAAGTTCTTACAGATTCTTTTCCTTATAAGGTACACACCCCTATGGCTAAAGTTGAAGGACAGCCTCTCTCAGGCCGGGACAGGATGACAAGGTAGCTACAGGGAAACTGCAGTGAAGTTTGGCTCCAAGCATGACACAAACATGGGCTAACCTTGAAGGTAGATTCAAGCCGATTTTATTGTCTGTCTCAATGGTGTATCCATCCCCAGTGCCCAGCACGGTCCTGACACTTGCTACATTCAACATTGCTTGACCAACATATACCCTATTTTATTTAGGGGCTGAGTCTACTGAATCTAGAAGTTGCCGAGGACAAATATCAACCTACAGAAAGGTTTTATTCGGTTTGCACAGTGTTTTCAATTAAAAAAAAATGCCTTTAGATGGGAAAGTCCTATTCAAGGTGTATATTTCTATTCCTACCTTTTCTCTCTCTCTCCCTCTCTCTTTTTTTTTTTTTTTTTTCAGATGGGATCTTGCTATGTTGCCTCGGTTGGTCTCAAAATCCTTGGGCTCAAGAGATCCTCCTGCCTCAGCCTCCTGAGGAGGGGGGATTACAGGGTTGAGCCACTGAGCTTGGCTTCCACCGTCTGTCTTACCCCAAGCCTGCATCTCTCATTTCAGAGATCTCCCTACAATCATGGTGCCCTATATTCCCTGTTAAAACTTAGACTATATCCCTGGGATGGAGTGGTGAGAGTTTTCACCTTCTTGAGGTACAGTGAATTCTGCACCCCCCTATGGATGCTTAATGCCTTGCCTCTAACATGTAACAACACGTTGCATAGAATGAGTGGATGTCTTCAATAAGATTTCAAAAATCAGCTGGGAGTGGTGGCTCATGCCTGTAATCCCAGCACTTTGGGAGGCTGAGGCAAGCAGATGACCTGAGGTCAGGCGTTCAAGACCAGCCTGGTCAACATGGTAAAACCCCATCTCTACTACAAATACCAAAATTAGCCAGCTGTGGTGGTGGGCACCTGTAATGCCAGCTACTCAAGAGGCTGAGGCAGGAGAATCACTTGAACCCGGGAGGCAGAGGTTGCAGTGAGCCGAGATCACGGCACTGTACTCCAGCCTGGAGGACAGAATGAGACTCTGTCTCCAGAAAAAAAAGATGATGTTTAAAATCTCATGATTTAAATTATGCTTTAGTTCTATGCTTTACACTTGAAAAGAAAAATTCCCAATGGGGATGAATTGTACTTGACCTAACAATATAATCTTTCAGTATTTTTGTCATCATCTTGGGACACAGTTTGACAATTCTGAATCCTACAGATTCGTGACACAACTAGTAATGTCCGAATACTTGATGCTCTTCCTGCTCTTGTGCTGCCTCTCCTATTTGAGAAGCTTTCTTAAAAATCATACATATGTAAAAAGCATGGGCAATTAAGATTTTATTTCATTCATATCAGATATAACAAGTACAACTTGAATGTACAAATTCTGAACAAAACATAAAAAAGAAAAAAACAACAAAAAACTTATTTAAGCAGATTCATGCAAATAAATGACTGGGACACTGTAGATGTCACTGACCCTGTTTTACCTTGAATTGACAAATGCAAAGGACTGCTAATGGACTTCCAACGGGGACATCAAAGGAAGTCCTACATCATAAAAAACGAAAGCAACTAAAGAAGAGGTGGAACTTCCGCCAGAATTCAGACAGCATGCTACAAACTTACTTTCTATTTTTAAAATAGTCCTTGAATAAATATCCAACCCTGGAATCAGAAAGTACATCAAAAGACGGACAAAATAATTTACCTTTTGCC
Organism: Piliocolobus tephrosceles; assembly: GCF_002776525.5. NCBI lineage: Eukaryota > Metazoa > Chordata > Mammalia > Primates > Cercopithecidae > Piliocolobus > Piliocolobus tephrosceles. The sequence goes on along the minus strand of NC_045438.1, from coordinate 28,927,870 downwards.
TTAGAAATGCATTCTTGCAAAAGAAACACTACCAGCTATCAATTTATAATCAAGGGTTTTCATTTAAAGTGCATCTGTATGCTTATATATCGAGGCAAAGTATTCTACAGAAAAAGGAATCCTTCCAAGATGGAGGTTCTTGGCTAATTACTTTGGGAAATCACCTCCCTGATCTGTGAGAATTTCAGATTTTGTCTCAAATGAAGTTGCTCCTTCACACCTTGCCTTTTCAGTAAAACCACGACACTTGCTCTTCAGCCAACCCTGAAAAAAACCTTTGGGTTTGGAGGACAATGCATGACCTGAGACAGGGCTCTTTACAGATTAGTGTTTCTGTTGACAGAATGAGCTCTCAGTCTCTGTAAAGCACTACAATTTCATCAATGACAATTAGAAGCTCAAGATCATCTCATAAATGATAAATTCAACACCCTCACAAACATCCCCCCAACCATAACTGCATACAACTGCATACGCCTCTGATACCATCTGGCTCTTGTAAACACGGGGGCACCAAGATGTGTGAGACTGATGCCACTCAAATACACTACCTAATTTATTTATGTTTATATATTTTATTTTTCAATTTCATTCTTTTATATACATGTTTTTGGTAATTATAGTAAAGATGCTGGTGAAAAGTAATTTGTTTAACATTTCATAATGCGTGCAAAAGGAAAAACACTGATTCAAAGAAAAGTCACTCTTACAACTATTCAGCCCTGACAATTATGACAAGCAGTTAGGCAATATCATGACTTGCAAAGTTATACTTAGCATAATGTTGCAATTCAAAATATGGCACAAAATTAACCATACAGATAACAGTCCTACTGGCTAAACTTAGCCAGGTTTTGACTAATTTGGTTTAAATTGAAATTTGATTATATAAAAAGGTTTCTGAAAGTATTGAAAAAGAAACAGTGTACATGAAAGAGAATTCAACAATGTTTACAAAATGCCAAAAGTTCTTACTCTGCCCCCCCATTACCATAAATAATTAATGAAGTCCCCCTTTCCCCCCGCCCCCCCCAGACTCAAAAAGATTTACAAAGATAAATTTAGCTCAGTGAACAGAACCAAAAGATGACTGTTGTTAGACAGTACCTGGTTAAAAGCTCAAGCACTTTCGTAAGAATTCATATATATTGTCTCTTGAGGAATATAAATAATCCGATAGTGTTGCTCTTTTGAGTTTTGGAGACTTCTCACTTAGGAGTTATAACCGTCCTTGTGCTTTGAATAAAACATGAGCTTTAAAGCAGAATGCTGATGGTATTCAGAATTCACCATCTTCAAAGTTCATTGTGAGAATTCTTCTCTGCAGCTTTGAACATCAGGATGGAATTGAAAATTTTGAGAGCAGGGCCCAGTTTAATGCTCATAATTTTAACAATGTCTGTTTGAGTCATAAGGAGAAATGCTTCTCCATCAATTTGCTAAAATGGGGGAAAAAACACCAGAACGTGGATTAACAAGATGCAGTGCTGCAGAAAATATTCAAGGTTAAATTATCAGCTGTCTTCTACATAGCAATGCTAAAAAAGCACACATAGAAGTTCATGTGTGCAATGACATTTCTTGATATATGGACCTTTTTTATCCACAACGACACACCCAAAAGTGGACTGCGAACAAAGTAAACTAATTCACCTGAAAAACCAGCCCACAGGAAAAATAGAAGGTGCTCATACCTTCCTGTGATTACTCTGAATTAGGTGTAGAGTTAAGAAGAATATGGAAAAATTCAGGGTGCCCAAAGTGTAGTTTTTATCATGGCAGGTTTTAAAATTAGAAGAAGTAACAGACACATGAATGTTAGTGGACATAAAATAATTCAGAAAAACATATCAGCTAATTCCAACTCCCCCCCCCCCCCCCCTAATTAGCCTTCCACCATGAAGAAAATCGGAAAAATAGCACTTATTTCTAGTGTGGCCACAGTTAGTCTTTACACACTGAAGAAAAGCATTTACTAACAGGGGCAATCAAACAGTGAATGTGAGGCTGGTGTTGAGAGTCACTGACTAAGGTGGTTCTTCTAATACTCGGGTAGGGTAACCGTGAGAGAGACCCTTCCTCTCTCTGGACATCTTCTAAGACAAAAGTCTACGCTTCTGAAAAACAGGCTACCATTGTCGAGAAGTTCAAAGGCACAACGCATCTTTTAGGTTAAAAGATAAAATACTATGAAGAAGATGTCTGGCTTCCTGGGCAGAGCAAAGAAACAGTCTTTCAGCTCTTAGGTAACTTTGTCACCTTAAAAAAAAAAAGAGTTTCCCTTTCAGTTTTCCCACCTTATACAAAAAGTAAAACACACATCTGTTCTCTGCCTTAGAACATCTGAAACCTTGACAGCAATGCACTCTGTTATGGGATGAGTGGTGTCCCTGTCACAAATTCATATGTTGATGTCCTGACCCCCAGTACCTCAGAATGTAACTTTTATTTGGAAATAGGGTCAAGGCAGAGGTAACTGCTTAAGATGAGGCCACACCGGAGTAGGCTGGGTGCCTAATCCAATTGTGACTGGAATCCTCATAAAAAGGAGAGATCTGGAGAAAGAGACACACATAGAGGGAAGGCAACGTAAAGACCCAAAGAGAGACTACATGAGACACACACACAGGGAAGGCAACGTAAATACCCAAAGGGAGACAACCATCTACAAGTCAAGGAGAGAGGCCCACGACAGATTCTTTCCTCACAGCCCGCGGGAGGAAGCAACTCTGACAACTCCCTGACTTCTAGCCTTCTTCAGATTCTCAGCTTCTAGAACTGTGAGACAATGCATTTCTGCTATTTAAGCCACCGGTTTGTGGTTGGCATTGTTATGGTGGTCCTAGCAAACTAAGACAACTCTAAATGCTGCTCACAGTTCTCTAAACAAAGGCTGATATAATTAAATAGCTACTTCTTAAGATTTTCCTCTCTCCTTTAAAAATGAAAGACTTGTAAATATAGACTGCCTAAATGCTTCATCAGCAAGAACTGGAGTCATCTTAGACAACTTCTTCAAGTAACTATTATATGGAAAAAGTGTGCTAATTTCAGTAAAAAGACATCCTGCTGTTGTGAACTAGAAGGAAAAATGTTCCAATGTTAATCTCCAAGTGCAACACCGTTAAGCGGCAGGTATGAGAAATGTTCTCCTGTTTTTTGGAAACATTTGGTCTGTTCTCATTTGCTTGTGCTATGACGGCCCTCTGATAAAGCAAGGTCAGGAAGAAAGGCAGATCTGTTAACAGTTTGCTCAACCAAGGCAGACCTTAGTACAATGGATAGCCTGTAGAAGTCTTCTAAGTCATTAATGAAAGTGTCAACTGACATTCCCAAGGAGCCCACTACAAAGGCTGATTGGTTTATTATAACCTTGGCCCTACTGAAGGCTTGCAGCAGACACCAAGTCTCCTTCTGAAACTATGTAAGAGTATAACACAACAGATGACCGATGAAAAGAAACATTCAGAGAACTTAGTGGCTGGGATTTGAAGTTAAAAGTGGGACAGGAAGGATACATTTTGGTAGGTTGTTATTTATAAGGTTACATACACTAGAAAGAAAAATCTTGAGGCTACTTCTAAACTCTTTATTACATACAGGTTGCTCTGACATGTGCCTGTAATAACAAGCCTTGACTGGAAGGAAGTAAACTTTATTCAAGAAAGTAGATCCTAAGAACAACAGTGACCACTGCAATGTATTACAAGGCTTACTTTTTTTTATTAGCTTCTGCAATGCATATATAATGCTATAATTCCAGACATTAGGTGTCTTGCTAATGGCCCAAAACGAGGGAGAGGGATGTGGAATTCAGGAGCTCTTGCCTTCCATTTCACTGCCCTTTTCACTGTGCACTATTTGGTCTTTTCCAATGCCTTAACTCGAAACCACAGTGACATGCTCTGTCTGAATGAGTCTTTCTCAGAGTGTAAAGGCATGAGTGTATTGACTCAATAAAAATATACTGAATGTCTATTATATTCCATACACTCTTCTTGGACCTAGACCTATGGCAGGGAATAAAATAAAAACAAGCAAGCAAAAAACTTTTTGTGGAGTTTACATTCTAGAAGTGGTAGACAGACCATAAGCCAATAAACATACTAAGTAAGCCAATTAATCAGTAAGTTAGAAAGTGACTCATGTTGGCCAGGAGCAGTGGCTCATGCCTGTAATTCCAGCACTTTGGGAGGCTGAGGTCAGTGGATCACTTGAGGTCAGGAGTTCAAGACCAGCGTGGCCAACATGGTGAAACCACATCTCTACTAAAAATACAAAAATTAGCTGGGTGTGGTGGTGCGCACCTGCAGTTCCAGCTACTTGGGAGGCTGAGGCATGAGAGGCGCTTGAACCCGGGAGGCAGAGGTTGCAGTGAGCTGAGATTGTGCCACTACACTCCAGCCTGGGTGACACAGCGAGCCACTGTTTCCAAAAAAAAAAAAAAAAAAAACAGGTGATTTGTGGATTTGTGCTATGATTAAACAGAGCTGACTAGGAAGATGAATGGGCAGCAGGAGCAGGGATGCATGTGTGGCGCCAAGAAGCAATTTTCAAGTCGGAAAGTCAGGGCGGGACTAATGGGTAAGCTGGCACCTGAGCAGAAGTGAGCCACGTGAAGATCTGAAGGAAGAGCGTTCTGTGCGGAAGGAGGAGCGGAAGCAAGCCTGGACAATCAGAGGAACAGCAAGGAGGCCAGTGTGTAGACCCGTGAGGGGGAGGGCAAACAGAGAGCTGGGGGCAAGAGAGGTAAAGAGGTATCAGACTGCAGGCCCTTATAAGGATTTCTGTTTTTATTCTGATTGAGAGATGAAGCTATTGGAAGGATCTGAACAGAGGAGTCACATGGTTTGACTTAGGTTTCAACAGGGTCACCTTGGCTGTGCTGGGAATAGACTGTAGAGGAGCAAAAACAGAACCAGGAAAATGAGTATGGAGGTTACTGCACTAATCCAAGTGGGAGAGGATGGCGGCGCAGATCAGGGTGGCAGTGCGGTAGAGTGATAGGGTTTTATATGTTTCAAAGATACACTGAATAGGATTTTCAACAGATGACATGTGGCGTGTGTAAAAGAGAAGTCAAGGATAATTTCCAACAAGAGCCTATCTGAATACTTGTACTTTGCCTTTTAGAGACGATTTATAAGACTTCAGTTAGATTTGTACTATGGTTTACTTGTAGGACTCAAAACCCAAACCCACTGACTTTGTGAGACACTTGAGAATAAGGATTGGGTTTTACTATTTTTGAATCATCCTTCTCACAAGAGCATGACACAAAGTAACATACACATGGTCGGAATTTAACAAATGTGCACCAGATGAATGAATGACAGAGTGAATGAGTGAATAATAGATATTGACAGACAATATTAACTATCTTACTCCTCTAGAGAAGGATCTGGCTTTGAGGGTATTTGGTAACTGAGGAATATCTCCAAAGACAATTTACCATGAATAAAAAAATTATTCAAAGAAATACCATGTCATTTTGAATTTAGACTTGAATCTTACTTAAACTGAATAACAGAGCAAACCTATATGGATTATTTAGATATCAACAGAATAAAAAACAGAAGTTATAAAAGAGATGCATTATAAATTTATTTTCAAAAATGCTTTCTTACTTTCAAAAGTAATGACTACATGACACTTTCCAAGACACACCAACAGCTCCCTATGTGGCTCTACATCCATTCAGTGATAGAAAATGAATTCAGGCTGAGCACAGTGGCTCATGCCTGTAATCTCAGCACTTTGGGAGGCCGAGGTGGGCAGATCACTTGAGGTCAGGAGTTCAAGACCAGCCTGGTAAACACACAGTGAAACCAAGTCTCTACTAAAAATACAAAAAAATTAGCCGAGTGTGGTGGTGGGCACCTGTAATCCCAGCTACTCGGGTGGCTGAGGCAGGAGAATCGCTTGAACCTGGGAGGCAGAGGTTGCAGTGAGCACTCTAGCCCGGGCTAGAAGAGCAAGACTCCATCTCGATTAAAAAAAAAAAGAGAGAAAAAAAAAAAACAGAAAATGAATTCAGAATGTCAGTGAAGACACTTAGGACTCAGGGAAAGAAAATCTGAATAACTGCCAATTAAAGATCAAATAGAAAATAAAACATTTGCACAGTAAGAACATAAATCAGAAAAAGGATGTTGGAAATCAGATCCTTGTGCATTTTAACAGGCTTTCCTCTAATGCATAAATTATACCTCACAGTGTAACAACACTGATAATTGGTGGCTGGATTGTTAGCTGTGTCTACACTCCTGCCATGCAACTGAAAGTGTGCTGTTCTTAACAGTTGCGCTTTACACATAGGGGCAAACAAGGTGTGTATGCGTGTAACTATAGACAGCAGATGTTGGAGAAAACCTTCTGAGATTACTCAGTCTACTTTCTGCCTTCTGGCAGGAGTAGACAGAGCCAAAATCAGAGGGGTAATTGACTGCTTTACTTGGAGGAGATGACAGGCAAGTGGCTTATTTTTTAAGGTCTCTACTGAATAAGGGTCTCCTGCTGTATGCTTACAGAATTAAAAGTTCGAAACCAGATTCCTTTTTATTCCAGTGCTCACTGCCATAAGTGATACCATTCTTAATCACCCCTTATACTGAAGTTTTGGAGAGGTAGTTGAAAACTACTAATACAATAATGTCCCAAAAGTGGACTGTGATAAATATCTTATTATAAACACTACTGAGGAATGTATATGACTTAAGGGATTTTTTTAGACATAATGCTAATATTACTTATTACAAATCTCAAATGGAGTCAATCATGTTGTTAGAATGATGTTGGAAAATAAAATAATGGAAACTAATTTCACTTTATTAAAAAGATAAAACATTGCTTATTTCTTTCCTTGGCTGCTTCTTCTGTACTATAAACTATATAAACGCATGCTATTAAGTTCTGTGCATTTTCTTTTTAGAAGGAGCCTAGTGTTACTGCTGTGGGGCATCATAAAATGGTACTCACAAACATTCTTTTGCATCTCATCTTATACAAAGACATTTTTATACAACTGATTCATACTGCCTGTTAGTATACATCAATTTGTCAATTTCAACGCAACCCATCTCTTTTTGATTCTGCCAATTCCACACATTTCACCATCCACTGCATTTCAGTGCTTTGATCCCATTAAGTAACATATTGCAATTTAGTGGAACACTTACTTCATCTTTAAATACCTTTCCATGTTCTTCACACCCAGGTAAGCTCTGTATAAATTCTGACACCTGTCAAAAGCAATATCAAAATTCCCAGTTAAAAAACATAGTCAGAATCTAAATGCTACAGGTTCAAAACATGTAACCCATATGCATTAGTTATTTCTCTCAGAATAATTTCTTCTCTTTCAGAAAAAAAAGACTTAACGCTACCTACGCTCAATGTTCCACACCTCTTAAGCCAGTACTCCTGTATTTGGTGTGTCTGGCAGCAAAGAAAATAAAATATACCTCGTCTGTGCTCCATTTGGAAACTTTACTGGCAGGGATTCCAGCGACAGTTGGAAGAAGTTTGCTTTGCTGCTCCCAGCGCAAGGGCAGACATGGAATTGGGGACTTAAAGGACAGAAAGACAGCTGACCGACGCTGTGCCTGCTGGACGGTGGGTTCTTCCCGGGCACCTGGTCAATGAAAACAAATGCGGAATCACTCTCTGAAAGCAGCAAGCCCCAAATGCCATGCATCTCCCAGATAATGAGACTGGGGTGGGGGTGGTTGAAGCACTGGTTCCTCTCAGCATTATGCTATTGAATAGGCTCTTCTTTGTCTTTACGGAAGGTCACTATAAAAAACAGCCTGTAAATTCAACTGATATTATTTGCTACAGCACTCATTGCTAAAAATATGCTTCATTATGTTGTTCAACGTTGTCTCTTTAATGCTTCAGATAAGAAACAGGCCTCAAAGTTTTAATGGGAAGGAAAGTTAGTCTTATCCTAGGAAGTTGCTTATTTGTTCCCCTTTCTGCTTTGGATGTTGTAAGGGTAACAGCCAAGTTGCATCTTAAGTCCAACACCTGTGTTTACCATGTATTCACAGTTAGCGTCCTTTCTCTCCTTCTGTTTCAGGGCTTGCTTTGGTTTCTTAACTTCTTATTTACTAATCATACTGATTTCTTAAATAGCCAATTTAGTTTTTTGACAGGGATATGAAATTATTGCAATAAAAATAAAACAGCAGAAATGCAAATACTTTTGTCATTTTTTAATTTGTTCAGATCAAAATTAAAACTATTAAGTAATCTTACTATAGCCTGGGCTACAGGACAAGGTCCCATCTCTTAAAACAACAAAAAAACCTACTGAATATTCTATTTACGTTAGAGCTTCTGAATCCAAACCTAGTTTTATGGCCGCTTTCCTAAAACAGCCATTCTCTAGCAAAGGATTTTTGTCCTCTGGACGCTTGACTGAGAGCTGTCAATCGTCATCTCCTTATGCTCCTTTAGAACAGAAACCTTTTCTGAAAACTAGGTATTCAAAGCACCTCAGAAGAAAGGCACCTCCCCGACATTTCCTCTCTGCTCACACACCAGCTCAGTTACAAGGACACCTCAATTCCATCACAAAAGCCTTGCTTTTGTATTTCTATGATCTACAGAAAGATGCAGAAATCACTAAGTGTAAAGCTCACTGAATTTTCACAAAGTGAACACATCCATGTAACCAACACCCTGACTGAAAACAAAACGTGGCCAGGACACACTTCCAATCACATCTCACCTGTCAAGCAAGGGTGACCACTTCCTTGACTACTAACACCATAGATTCATTTACCCTCTTTTGAATTGTATTTAAAATGGAAACTTGGGTATCTGGCTTCTTTCTCTAAACAGCATGTTTCTGAGATTCATTCGCATTGTTGTGAGTAGTAGAAGTTACCTTCTCTTTGTTGTATGGTTTTTCGTGGTTGTGAATACTCTAATTTATTTGGAGATCATGAACAATGAGCATCTGAGTGGTTTTTAATTTGGGGCTATGACAAACAGTGCTATTACAAACATTCCTGTACAGATTATTTTGTCAGAGGCATTTGAACCACAGCAACTCCATCTTGAGCAGGAGCTGGGTAAAATGAGGCTGAGACCTCCTGGGTCTGAGACAACTGCATTCCCAGACGGTTAAGGCATTCTAAGTCACACTATGAGACCGGAGATGGGGACAAGATACAGGTCATAAAGACCTTGCTGATAAAACAGGTTGCAGTAATGAAGTCAGACAAAACTCACCAAAACCAAGTAACCTCTGGTCATCCTCACTGCTACACTCCCAGCAGCACCAGGACAGTTTACAAACGCCATGTGAACATCATCAGGAAGTTACCCTATATGGTCTAAAAAGGGGAGGCACGAATAATCCACCCCTTGTTTAGCGTATCATCAAGAAATAACCACAAAAATGGGCAACCATTTGGAGTAGCCATTCTTTATTCCTTTCCTTTCCTAATAAACTTGCATTCTCACTTCACTCTGAACTTGCTCCGAATTCTTTCTTGCGTGAGACCCAAGAATCCTCTCCTGGGGTCTGGATCGGGACCCTTTTCCGGTAACAATTTCTTGAACACATGTATGTGTTTCCATTGCACATATACCAAAGAGTGAAACTTTGAGGTCATAGCATTTGTGTACATTAAGCTTTGGGAAATCCTGCCAGCTTTCCAAAACAACTGCACAATACCTACCAACAGCATATGACAGTTCCAATTGCTTCACTTCACACCAGTGCTTGGTATTGTCTATCTTTTTCTTTTTAACCATTATAGTGGGTGTATAGTGGTATCACGTTACGGTTACAATTGCATTCGATGACTAATGATATTGGTAATCTTTCCCTATGTTTATTGTCCACATAGAGAGGCTCTTTTGTAAAGGGCTTATTCATGTTTTATGTCTACTTTTCTACTGGGTTGTCTTCCTTTTTCCTTACTGATTTATACATGTTGTCTATATATATTCTGGGTAGAAGTCCTTTGTTGGAAATATGCATTACAAATATCTCCTCCCACTCTGTGCCTTCCTTTTTACTTTCTTAATAGGGTTTTTTGAATAACAGAAGTAACTGTAATAATGTCTAATTTATTAGTTTTTTCTCTTATGGTAAATGTCTTTTTTTTTTGAGACGGAGTCTCGCTCTGTCCCCCAGGCTGGAGTGCAGTGGTGCGATCTCGGCTCACTGCAAGCTCCGTCCCCCCGGGTTCACGCCATTCTCCTGCCTCAGCCTCCTGAGTAGCTGGGACTACAGGCGCCCGCCACCACGCCCGGCTAATTTTTTGTATTTTTAGTAGAGACGGGGTTTCACTGTGTTAGCCAGGATGGTCTCGATCTCCTGACCTTGTGATCTGCCCGCCTCGGCCTCCCAAAGTGCTGAGATTACAGGCGTGAGCCACCGCACCCGGCGGTAAATGTCTTATGTGTCTATTAAAGAAACCTGTGCTTACCCCAAGACCATAAAAAAAGTTTTCTCTGCTTTCCTCTAAACACTTTATGCTCTACCTTTCATGTTTAGATCTACAATCCATCTGATATTTATGTCTTGCGTATATATTAGGCAAGAATCAATATTCATAGATTTTTTCCATATAGATTTTTAATTATCCAACCACGATTTACTGTAAAGACCATCCTTTCCTTTCCCCACTGTACTGCGGTGCTAGTTTTAACATAAATATCAGTGTCTTTCAGATTCCTTATTTTGTCCCACTGGTCTGTTTATCCCAATCCACAGCTTTAATTACTATCACTTTGTAAGTATACTGATGTCTGTGATGTAGGTCTTTTCAAGATTGCCATGGCTATTGCATTTGCATTATCAATTTTACAATTTGTTTTTTTTTAAAAAAAAAAAAAGCTAAGATTTAGATTAGGCTTTCTATCAGATACATTTCTACTAGACAAATTTCCAGTAGATAAATTTGGTTAAGAAATGACTTCTTTACAATATTGAGTCTTCCAATCCACAAAGAAGCAATCCCTCAATTTCTTTGGCACTTCTTTAATGTCTCTCATTAGTATTTTGTCATTTTCAGGTAGAGATCTTGCATATCTTTTGTTAAATTTATTCCTATGTATCAGATGTTTCCTGAGGCTGTTATAAGTGGTAAATTTTAAAAAAATTATTTCTTATTGTTCTGTTGCAGTTTTCTAATAAATTTATTCTTAAACTAGCCTATTCTGAAATTTGAATTGCTCTGAATGCTAGAAAGTCACTATGCTGAGTCAAAAATCTGTTTTATTAGAGCTGACAACCACTGGTGCTGGTTCTACCTCATTGAGCTCATACAGAGAAATTCTAGTGTCTGCTCCACATGAAACAGTTCAAATCTTCAAACACGTTTTAAAAAGCCATCATTATCCCTCTTTCCACATTTCATCCAGCCAAGCTCAAAGATGTAGGTCCTCATCCTATTTTCTTGAATATCTATTATGAACCAAATGTATCAACCAGAAACAGTTTGTTTTTCTCTTTTCCTTTTGGAATTGCCCAGAGTTTAAGGAATTTTTGTGTAGCAAAATACGGAGTAACTTAAAAACATCTTTTTAATCTTGGGTATTCTAAAGAGCTTAGCTATTATCTGAAATAAAATATTTGTACATAGTTCATAAGACAGTTTTATATGAAATGGTAAGATTTCCAATTCTACACTACAGTAAAACAATAGGGCTGACTTTATAATTTGTATCCTGAGTGGGTGCCATATAGTCTTTTCCAAAACCATAGTCTTTGTCCTATTACTGTTTATGTTCTATTAACACTCAGCAGTGTTCATTCTATCACTGCAGATCTACTCTATTTTCATTTTATTTTCTGCTAAAAGCTGTATTATTCACAATTCATTTCTAATGTTCCGAACATTGTTCCTTAGAAAAATAACTAACCCATTCTAAGGAAATGACTAAAAACACCAAAGCCCTTATGTTTGTGGTCGCCTCTGCATGTTTTTAAATCTGATACTATAAATAGGCCTAGACATACATACTTTTCCAATCTTAGTACCAACTCTGCATCCTTCGCATTAAGACTTTCCTTCCTTTCGCTGAGTCTTCGGCACTAACTGATGTTATCAGCCACAGAACATGCCACCTCCTATGATTTTAATCCAAAAGGAATAAAGAAAGCAGCTTCATTTGAGCAAATCTGCACTGCATTCCTTGAACTGCACAGAAAAGTGACTCCAGGTTTTTATTTTACCATGTTACGATACAGGCTAAAATAAATGCAAATACATTCTGGCTCCAGTAGCTGGTTCAGTGCCAAGAGTAAGGAAGGGTAGGTTTAAATGTGCACAATGAGACCCAGGAAACATAGCCTAGTGTTCTAAAGACATTTCAGCCACACCCTTTGCCTAGGACCCTATTTCTTGCCACCCTCCTCTCAAATCATTGACATGCATGGAAAAGAAAACTTTTTAAGAAGTTTTCTGTATTTCTGAAGTTTCCTGTGATGAAAATTGACCAAAGGTATGTGATCAAACTCTTTTCTCACTCGCCCCACTTGGTTTCAAGGTTGCGTGCTTCCACAATGAGTACAAATATTTTAGGCTGACTGGGAATAACTAAAATTACCGTATGGAAGGAATGGTCATCCTTCCTGATTCTTGATTCAACAATCTGATACATTTTATTTGTAGAACCAAAGCTGTCATCCTCAACAGTGGAAAGATAAGAACTAAGAGAAAAGTGACAGTACGTTAAAATGGACACAGTATACTGCAGAGAAAAATAATAACATTCATTATGTTTATGAACAAATTAATCTACTCAGTCTAATGTTTAATCAAATAATCACTACATTTCTTCAAAAAATTTTCTCAGTGAGGCCTATACATATGTATGAGAAAGAGACAGACACTAAAGACCCTCTAGTCATTCATAAGAGGCATAAAGACCAATGTTTTGTTGAAAAAAAAAAGATAACAAGATTTTTATGTGCCAAATTTGAAGATCTAAGTCTACCTACAAGTCAGACAGGACCAGCTGAAAAGTGGCTTCCAGTCTTGGAACACAGTACCACTAATATCCCTGGCCCTACAAGTCATGAGATATTATTGCATGGTATAAGGAACGTACTGTTAGAATCTCTTTTATAATCAAATTTCAAACATTCACTGGCAAAGTCCCAGTAAGAGGTGCCTCTACCGACCCTGCACCTGTGCACCTCCATCAGGGTCAGCTGATGCTCTCTGCATAGATTGGATGGATGGTACCTTCCAGTGAGATAAAAGAATGCTTCCCATTCTTATCTTCATCATGCACTGGTATGCTAAAGAAACCAAAGACACTCCAAGGAAGTGGCTTTGGGCAAAAGTCTTTTCTCTCACCTGGAAGAGATTTCTTCTGAGTTATCATCCACTGACTCCACAATTCCAAGGTTAGAAGTTCATCTTAAGAAAATAACGAAGCATGAACACCAACAATCATCTCCAAGCCAGTTACAGTGGAGGGTCTCTGCCACATATGTAATTGTACTCAGATGAAGACTACATTTCCCAGCTTCCTTTTCAGCTAAAAGTGGCCACATGACTAACAGACACTAGCAGAAGTGGAATCTACAATATCCTATGAGTTCTGCTAATTGGACTTGGAAGTGCTCTTAAAGGCTGAGAGCACACCCACCACCACTCCCCAACATGTCCCTCCTTCCTGCTGGGTAGAATAGTACTTTAATGGCTAGCCTTCCAGCAACCACCTCTAACCCGTAATATGGTGTTAGGAATAGGTACTCTGCAAGGCAGAGCAGCAAGATAAATGGAACCTGATTTCCTGATACTGTTAAGTACCATTTAAATTCTGGACCAAGCTCTGTACTTCCTTTATGTGGAAGATAAATAAGCCTCTTTTACCTTACATAAGTCACTTTTATGTGTTTATATTACACACACACACACACACACACACTCCTAAGATTCTAATCACTACTAAAGTTTATTGCAAAACATTTATAACAGTCAGAGATACAAAATAACTAGCCTAGATGACTCAACAGTAGGGGATTGGTTTGTTAAGTGATGCTACATCCATCCATAGAATATTTAATATTATGTTGCAAGAAGTATAAATACTTACGCAAACTGCAGGTTACAAAGTAATTTATATAACATTTCAGATAGAAATAGTCTAAAAAAGTAGGTCCCCATGTTCAGAAAGTGGTATAAAATTACATGTAAATTTTTTTTTCTCCATTTTGCTTCCCTGTATTTGCTAATTGTTCTATAATAAACATGTATTATTTGGATAATAAAAGTTATATAAACCAACAGCTGGTATCAAATAAAGTACTTAATGTTACTAAAAAATAACAAAAACATGGAAGTCTCACTTTGGTGACTTGGAAAGCAATTTAATGCATTTGTGGAAATATATCATTAAAACAACATCAATTGCTGGGTCTCGTTAATATCAGAAGAAAATGACAGATGGGAGTAATAGTAAGAAAAATAAGTTTGTGGATCTTTGACTTCATTATTTCATCCCTCTAAAAAAATAGAAAACAAGGGATTTTTTTTAATGTTGATTCTTAGTGATAAAGGCCTGCCTCTATTGTTTACTATATGAAAGTTGTTCATTCAGCAATATTTATTCAGTACTGTACCGTATCAGAAACTCGACAGCTATATAAATACAGCATGTACTTGCAGACTTTTTGTTAGGCTACAACAAAATGTAGCACTTTGGCATGCTAAATGCTCTGAATTAAAGGAAACTGAAAGGCCTCAGAAGTAAGCCTCAGAAGCGAGGTCTCCCTCTGACCTTCCCCCATGTCCTGGTCTCTCTGATCCCTTCTTTTCCATGTGCAGAGAGAAACTCTCTAGAATTTCTTTATCTAAGAAAACTTCTTTCCAAAAGAAATGCAACTGCCAACTTAGAAGTCTCATCAAATAGCCAAGAAAGACTTAACCACTAAAAGTCATCACCATGCCCAGAGAGACTTTTCATCTGTTCTTCTCAGGGCAGCTCCAAGAGATTACCCAAGAGACATTATCTACATAGTAAGACAACATTTGTAGTAAGAAAACATTTGTTCACAGTGAAGTTCTGTTCCTCGCCTTCCTGCAACCTCCCACAGAACTCAGAGAAACTTTGTCCCAGGCCATAGTTCTTTGGGCTCATTCATTTCTCCTGAAAATTATTTACTACACAATTGCCTACACCAATCCCACCCCCACTCCCCTTTCCTCTATGAAAAGTGGTCATAGGCTTCAACCATTGGCCCCGAGTCTCATATTTGCAGGACTCCCACGTTTATGCACGTTAATATATTCTCTTTCTCCTATTAATCTATAGTCAGTCATCTCAGTGAACCCTCAGAGAAGGCAGAGGGGAAGCTTACCCTCTGTCCCTACACTTTCTTGAAATGAAGTTTAATAAATAATAATGTTGTTATCCAAAGTATAAATTTGCAAATCAAATCTGCTCACGTGTCTCTCATTTCTGGTTGAGTACAGGTATTAAAGTTCCTGATTTGGCTTAGGGTAGAAGAAAGTGATGCAGAGAAAATACCTTTGTAAGAAGACTTTTCAGATAAAGATGATCCTGAAATAAACATCCTTTGGTGTTTCAGGAGAAACAAGACAATACATCTTCAATATAGGGAACACTACCTCAAATGTGAGGTCTTTTGGTGGAAAGAAACATCTCCGCTACCATGGAGGGTAAGAACCTGCTTCTACCAGACTGTTCCCATTAGGGCCCAACAGAACCATCATGTGGTAGGCTCACCCAGGAGGGCAAGTGCCAGACAAAAGGAGGTACACAGTATGCTCCTTGCCGCTTGCAAACTTGGATCCAAATCTGCTCCCACAATGCTAAGTCGACAAGCCGCAGCAGGAGCTACTGCTTACCAATTGTTCTGACTCATTCCTGTTCCTTTAGGCCAGTGGCAAAAGCGAAACCAGAATCTCCAAATGCCTTGTCTCAGTTTAGTTTCAAAACAACGCTTTGAGGGAGCTGTCGCGAAGGTGAGGAAACGGAGGTCCAGCCCTGACATGCTCAAAGCCACACTGTGAGGCAGCAGCAGCACCAGGAAGTGATCCTCAATTGCCTGCCTCCTAACACCAAATATAGGGTTGTGGTCAAGAGGGTCAGTTTTTGAGTCTGATAAACCTGGATTCAAAGCCGCACTCTGCCACTGACCAGCTCTCTATATTCCTGGCTAAATCAAATTAACAGTATTGTAGTAAGGATGACATGGTATTTCTAAAATGCTTACCCCAGCATCTGGCATATAGCAAGCAGTCAGCAAATGGGAGATGTTATTCCTCTGTTGAAAGAAAGGCATATAACTGGGAGTATATTGGGTATAAAATAGTAAAAATGAAAATGAGTCAATAACCCTCTTAGGCTAACATTTCATGAATCTATAAAATATGCTTTCAATATGAAAGGAAAAAATAAAACCAGAAGAAATGGGATGTATCTCTTAATATTTCTACTAACTGGTGACCAAATATAAAAGGATGAACAATAAAAGTGTTTGGGTAAAGTAAGTGAATTCACAGCATGAAGGAATATAGATAAAATTAACTTCCAAGACACTTAACTCAGGCATGAAAGATAACTGTGGATCACTTCAAGGTTAATAATCAAACTAAACCAATGGCTATGGAAGCAAAAAGCAAGCCTGACTTTTTAGGTGAGAATCTGGCATGTTATAAAATAGAATTCAGTTCTCTCCACACATGAGCCACCCAAGAGAGAGAGTGGTTGCAGAAGAGAAAACAAAACCATACCTTTCCCAGGAATACAACAATTTAAATTTGAAGGTCAAATCATTCAAGTCTTTACTAATGGGCCTTCCATAATGGTAGGAATGAGCTACTTATTCAGGTAGAGAAGACAGAAGCAAAAAAAAAAGAGAGGGAGAGAGGGAGGGAAAGAGGAAAGGAGAGAAGGGAGGTAAGGAGGGAGAAAGGGAGGGAGGCAGGGAAGTACTGAGTTAAAGCTCCCGAAGATCAAATTCAGTAGCATAGCAGGAATCACCCCCCAAAGCTCATAATTACACATACTCTACTGAACTAAACAGAATTAACAGAAGAAATGGATGGGGGAGGGAAATATCCTTTTTTAAGAGGGTGTGTGTGTGTGTGTGTGTGTGTGTGTGTGTGTGTGTGCGCGCGCGCGTGTGCGCGCAGGTGTGCGTCTTTTAAATCAATTTGCTCCTAGACTCAAAATAGGCCTCATGGGCCTACTGAGTCTTAAACCCTCTTGACACTGTAAAGCAACTTAGCGTGGTTTCTCAAGTGTCCTCTACAATAAATGCTACCCACACTGCAAGAGGCGTTCTCTCCCACTCCCACGCCACCCCAGCCAGGCTAGGTTTGAAAGGGCTGCTTCTGCCACTGGAGGAGTGGAAATGAGAATGGACACTGGTAGGCACCTGTAGGTTCGTTCACAAGAGGGCTCCAGAAGGGAGCACATCTACCTGACCTTCAGCCTCGGGTCTGAAAGAGGAATTGTGCCAGGACTCAAACAGAACATGAAGCGTTTAGTGTTGTTCACAAAAGACCTTGGGAAAACTTCTCGGGATGCAAAAATGATCAAACAGAAAACAATTACTATGGGACCTCTCATAAAAAGTTCTAGAAAACATCAGAAGAAGATCACTGAGTTATAGACAGAAGAGTTTCATGATGTTAGCAATGCACAAGGGGAAATAACTCTAAAAAACAAAAATAGGCTATGAAAAGAGAACAAGCCAACATAGGAAATCACAGGAAAATAAGAGACACTGCCGTTAAAATTCACGTTAAAGGCAGTAAATAGCACACTCGACAGAACGAGAGACTGAGTGAGTTATTTCAACTTGAAAAACATGTCGACAACATCACAAAATGCCGAAGTTGTTAAAATATTAACATACTTTCATATTGGTTGGTAACAGTTACTTCCCACCATGCAGTCAGTCCCTTGTGGGACTTCTCCAAGATCCAGCATCTAAGTGTAACTTCTGTTATAGCACGGAGCCTTCAGGACCCTGCTCCAGTACTAAGATGACCGTTTAACTGTCCTGTGCTATGCCGGTTACCAAATGAACTGTTAAGTATTTTTATATCATTCCTTGGGTCCAGCCCAAGAAGAATAGGTATTACCTTCCAGAAAGAGACAAATGAAGCAGAAGTATTAATAATAATCACAACTCTAACTCTAACTTAAGGAGGCTTCCTGGATCTAAAGACTGAATCAAAGAATCAAAAAGGCTCAGGACTTCCCAGGCAAACATCACAAAAGAAGACTGAATTGAAGAGCCAGGTTCATTTTCAAATCCAAGAGAGTGGACTGAATTTAGCTGGCCTAATCTCACATAGTTAAAAAGATATTTTGGTTTGTTTCTTTTGTTCTGTTTGATTTTCCCTCAAAGAAAAACAGACCAAACATCTGGCTGAATACAGTGAATCTGCGGTGGGCCATTCTTTGCGCCCTTCAGAAACAGGGCTTCATTCTCCTCCCTGTGGAATGCAGATGCGCAGAGCTGCCTCCCTCTCTGGAACTGCCCAAAGTCAAAAGGAGCTTCCCTGCCCAAGGATATGTGCCCCTCCCAGCAAACATCCGAGGATTGGTCAATTCAGAGATACAAAAGTCTGGTTCCCTTGCCTGAATTTGGGAAAACTCCGAACGGCCACCTGCACAACTTGTGAGATGGGCTAAGGCCTCTGCTGTTAACTACATCACAGCTCAGCTTCTCGGTCTGCCCAATCCTGCTTCTTTCACTCTCACTGGTGTTGCTCCCAAGAATACTCACCAACAAACCTCTTGTACAAAGCACTCTCAGCATCTGTTTAAAGGAAAGCCAATCTAAGGCACTCAGCCAGGGCTCTATTAAGAACTGAGAGGCAGGAGGAAACCCTCTGACTAGGCTCTGAGAGGTCCCCAGTGTTACTGAGAAACGTCTTCAGATGTTATAAGGCCTGGTTTCGGACAAAGCTCCCTGATTTTAGGTGAAGACAACCAGTAAACTACTGGACGGTGCTATCCAGTATTGGACAAAGTGCTAACCAAATCTCTTTCACACAAAATCGTTCTTGAAAAATGATTTCAAAAAGATAAAAGAAATCTAAAGCTAAGAAAGATGTTAAAAGGAAGCCTAGAATTGTAACATGATTTCACTATAGATACATTTTATGATACAGTCTTATTCAAAATGTTTCAGAAATGTGAAAAAGATGAAAAATTATACTGATTTTAGGAGGCTAAAGCCGGATGAGAAAGTAAAGGAGAATATTATAGACCAATCTCACCTATAAAAATATGAGCAATAATTCTCAAAACAACTTAGTTTATAAAGCTCTCTTTCACAAACAAAAAGTAGGACAATAAGTAAAACATGCACATTGAACTACAGGTTTTACAGGTAAAAAACAACAAAAATAAATGACTTGAAAAATTACAAAATTAAGAATTATGCATGAATCCTAGCAATGGTTCCTTGAAAGGAATAAAACAAAAACTTAGGCAATTCAAATCAAGAAAAATAGAAAGAAAAAATTAGAAAGACATAAAACTACCAAGAAAAATACGAGAATACCATGCATAGTATATGTTAATAAACTGGAAATTCTCCATTACGCAATTTTCAGAAAGAAATTATGAAAATTGGCCCAGCATATAAAATGTTAAATAAACACTGAGTTAAAAAGATCACTGAGAAACTAAAAATGTTATCAAATTATTACTCCCTCAACAAGCTTAAAGCCTAGAAGATTTTATTATCAATCAATCTGAACTTTTAATGATCAGGTAATTCTATACAATAGACACTTATTCCACAATACTACTACTATTAATAAGAGTGAATACTCCAGG
Source organism: Piliocolobus tephrosceles (assembly GCF_002776525.5). Taxonomy (NCBI): domain Eukaryota; kingdom Metazoa; phylum Chordata; class Mammalia; order Primates; family Cercopithecidae; genus Piliocolobus; species Piliocolobus tephrosceles. Next base: position 28,908,064 of record NC_045438.1, on the reverse strand, counting down.
CACTGATGCATTTAATCCTCACAATAATCCAATGATATAGATACTATTACTACATCCATTTTACACAAGACGAAACTGAGGCACAAACAGGTTAAGTACTTTGCCCAGAGCTAGCCACACAGCTAGGAAGTGGTAGAGCTGAGACCTGAATGATGGCCACGCTCTTACCTCCTCTTATAAACCACCATTCACAAAGAAAGGCCGAAGCTTTTGTCTAAGAATTCAAAATAGCCCTGATAACAAAATCTTCATAAATTAAATATTTTTCTACCTTTTCCATAATCAGAAACATTTTAAATAATCGAATACTTGCACAGCACTGTTGTAAGCAAGCTACAAATGTGACTGTACTTCATCCTCATTACGATCTGATGAGGGAGGTATACTATCATCATCCTCCTGGATAGACAGATAAAGAAACAGAAACACTCACAGGTGTGTGATGACATGTCTAAGATCACAAAGCAGCACGTGGCAGAGCAGAGATTCCAACTCTGGCCATTTATAGGGTTTGTACGCTGTGCTACATAAACACTATAAAGGGTGCTGAAGACAGCACTGACTATAACTTTTAAATTAATCATAAATGATTGCTTTATGAAAATCAGATATGGAAATCAAAGCATCACTTATGAAATAGGTCACTGCACGAAGTCATCAGGTGCCATTCTCAAATCTTATAATAATCTAAACCAAACTATTTACATGAAAAGCAAAGTTCACAGGGGCAATCAAAATCATAATCAGACTGACATTTTCTTACAAAAATAAATAACTACTGTTATATTTGATTTATAAATACAATCTATACTATGACTAACAGTTATTACTTCATTGCTTAATTAAACCATTAAACCACTGTATTTTTTTTTTTTTTTTTGAGACAGAGTCTCGCTCTGTAGCTCAGTCTAGAGTGCAATGGCGTGATCTTGGTTCACTGCAACCTCCGCCTCCCAGGTTCAAGTGATTCTCCTGCCTCAGCCTCCCGAGTAGCTGGGACTACAGGCATGCACCACCACACCTGGCTAATTTTTGTATTTTTAGTAGAGACAGGATTTCACCATGTTGGCGAGGCTGGTCTCGAACTCCTGACCTCAGGTGATCCACCTACCTTGGCCTCCCAAAGCAATATATTTTTAACAAAGATGCAGGACAAATGATTTCCTCCAATATAACTTAAAACATTGTTCAAGTAATTTTTTTTCATTTTGTGATATTAGATTAAGACAATATCTGGATTTCAAAACACATTCTGAATTGAGTTTTAAACATAGGAAGCAAATGACATCAACAATACTAAAGAAAATGTGTGACAAGGTCCAAAGAGAATGTCTTACCAAACTTTATGTACAATACTGTACCAATATGTGAGACTGTTAATACACACCATAAATGAATCTATATAAAAAATTACATACTATATTGATACTGAACAATAAACTTTTATTGCCTGCAAAAAAGAATAAGGTAACCAAACTTAAAGTTCATCTTTTGCAGCCATAAAAAAGAATGAGATCATGTCTTCTGCGGGAACATGGATGGAGCTGGAGGCTAATAATTCTTTCAGCAAACTAATGCAGGAACAGAAAAACAAATACCACACGTTCTCACTTATACATGGGAGCTAAATGATGAGAATCTATGAACACAAAGAAGGAAAGGACAGACACTGGAGTCTACTTGCTGGTGGAGGCCAGGAGGAGGCAGAGGATCAGGAAAGGTAACTATCGGGTACTGGGCTTAATTCGTGGGTGATGAAATAATCTGTATAACAAACCCTCATGACACAAGTTTACCTACGTAACAAACCTTCACATGTATCCCTGAACCTAAAACAATAAAAATAAACAATAAAATTCATTTTTAACATAAAAAAGACTGTTATATTCCAGTTAAGGCTATGATTGTTTCATACTAGCAGTAATACACATCAGTAATATGAGAATTATTATGGCTACCTCTGGCTTCATGTGATGTTCTCATTTCACTTTCTGTTCTCTCTTCAAAGTCTTCTTTGACATCATCAGCTTGCTGGTCTCTGAGAAAAACAGGCAATTCAATATTTTACAAGAGAAACATTTTTTAAAAATGGTTCAGAACTGCATCTCAACAACTGCTTTTCTTAATTTTAAACCAAAGGATGCTACTGAAGTCTTAGAAAGGATATATAGTTATACTACAAGGCAATTAATTAATAATACCTATAAATGTCCATTTTCTTCATTATCAATTTTCATTTCCTATTCAGGAAGAAGATTTTAAAGCTAAGGATAATAAAATGAACTATTCTGGAAAATGTAGCTATTGAATAATTCAACTACAATTTGGAACATGTATTCACGTGGAATTGTACTTACACAGTTTGGTAAGACTTCTATTTAAAAAAAGAAGATGTTTTGAAAGTCCACACCATTTAACTAAGTCACCATATACTACTCAGCACCAGGATTCAGATGGAGGCTAAGATTGGCTCGGGGGAATCAATCCCAATTCTAGGAAGCTTTTCCTGGTTTAATCAAGTCAAATCCACCAGCTGAAGTGATTTCACCTCTTTCTGACCAGGAATAACCTAATGCTAAACTAAACATGCCAGAGATACTGCAAAATGGAATAGACCCATTACAATCTTAATTTAAAGCTTTACTCCTTATGTCAGGGGCAAAAATGTTTTTTTTTTTTTTTTCTTTAAAAAAAAAAAGGAACTACTTTTCTTAAATTTCAGGGATTAAAAATTTTTCACCCTAGGCCGGGCGCGGTGGCTCAAGCCTGTAATCCCAGCACTTTGGGAGGCCGAGACGGGCGGATCACGAGGTCAGGAGATCGAGACCATCCACCCCGTCTCTACTAAAAATACAAAAACTAGCCGGGCGAGGTGGCGGACGCCTGTAGTCCCAGCTACTCCGGAGGCTGAGGCAGGAGAATGGCATAAACCCGGGAGGCGGAGCTTGCAGTGAGCTGAGATCCGGCCACTGCACTCCAGTCCGGGCGACAGAGCGAGACTCCGCCTCAAAAAAAAAATAAAAAATAAAAAAAAATAAATAAAAATTTTTCACCCTAATGTATTCCATTCTCAGGATTCACAATAAACCCCAGTTTGCAATTTCTTCTATCCAGAATATGCTATCTGGCCTACACACTTCAGTGCTTTAAAATATTCCGTGTTTATGATGTGCTATTGTTTCATACATGCTGTTACCATTACAAATACACGACAGTTTCTTAAAGATCCAGAGCATAGTTCTGTAAAGTTTTAATAACGGCAAATACATTTGAAACAAAATATCCCAACAAATATAAAAGGAGTTCTATAGTTTTAATTACAAAGGCACTAATTGAGTCTCCATTTGAAAATATAGTAACACAATGACACTAACACAGTAAGCATGCAATAAATACATTTTCTATTTTTATTGCCAACTTAAAATTATTTATTGTTTATTAGTGATCATCCTGTGATGAGATATTATTTTTAAGAAAGATCATTTCCAGGAGCAAATGTGAAATTTCATTTGAATCTGAGCTCCCTGGCTTAGTTCATGCTAAAAACAACTTGCTACAACTGCTGAAGTATACTTGCTCTTTTGACAATGGGGGAGAATCATTATTTTTTTTCCAAGAGAAACCAATTAAATGACGACAGGGTCTCTTATTCCATAGAAAGTAGAGGGATGAAGCTATAGAAAAAACAAATGTAAGAGTGTCACTGATAACTGGAGAAGGAACATTAGCTGAAGTATTGATAAAAATTGTGTTTTCTCTGTAAAAATAATGCTGCAGTTATGCTTGGTAATTACATGTTAAAATTAGCTTACCATGCTAAAATTAACTTCTATGAATTTCCAAATTTGTTTTATATTAAATTGGAAATAATACTGAGTGCACAAATTCTATCCCAGAAAGTACTGTGGTCAACAAATAGTTTGTAAATGGCTATATTAAATATTATTAAAAACCATACTCTACAGCAATATAACTTTAAATTGGCATTTCCCAAATAAAATAAATGTCCAATTATTGTGGTTTTTCTAGAGGCTCTGACGAGTAGTTGATTTTTTTTTTTAATAGAGAAACGTCATGAGTCCAAAAGCTAAAAATTCAAAATTTTCTGTATATTTCAGTTTTCAGGATCACAATTATCCACTGATAATTTGCAGTTACCCTTTTGTGGTTTTACTAAAGCATACCATTCTTTTAAAGTAAGCTTTGTTAAAATAAAGATAGAAGACTTGAGCTATGAGAAAAGTTCCCTTGTTTTCTTATGCCCGAATACAATGACAATTACTTATTTCCTGAACTCCAAGAAAAAGATCACTTTCCAAGAGGGAACAGAGACAGAATAAGAAAATAAAATCTTTGACCCAAAAAATTTCCTCATGCCTGGATCTGACACAACCTATCCCAAAAGAGCAGCAGAGTGGAAGCTATGTACTCTTACATAATTTATGTTGCCTCATTATAGAGGCATGTTCAGTTTTCACTGCCCCAGTTTTAACTCATGACACTTCATTAAATTGGAGCCATACAAACCTGGGAATATATAAACACAGATACGTATTTTTACCAAACAGGAAGACCTCCACAAAAAAATGTTTATTGAATGTTTTATTTCAGATTAATGTATTGATTCTGCCAATTCCTTCAAATCAAAAGCACCTACGCCCCTGTGGTTCTATGTGCTGTTTCCTTTAGCTAGAGAGTGGAAAGGTGGAAGATAGGGTCAATCTGCGCAGTCTATTAGAACAGGCATCATGAAACAGATGGGTGAATAGAACCACTGGAGCGAGCAGAATCTTAATCGAGCACATCCAGACATGTGGAAACAGTTAATATTAATAAGAAAAGTTCACTTCTTAAGAACACAGTATGAGCCAAAGACTGACTGAGCTTTTTACATGCCCCATATTTTATAACACGTATTGAAGGAAGGTTTATTATTATAGCCACAGAAATGTAGAGACATTAAGACCAAATTCACAGGGCGAGTATCGCACCCATTCTTTTTGACACCAAAATCCACAATTGGATTCAGTTGTTTTTTATTTTTACACTTGTGTTTTTCCAAAATAAAGTATGATACATGAAGTTAAAGGAAACAAGCTTTTTGTGCCATAAACTTATTCTTCAAATTTTCTTTCATTGATGAGGTCAGGAATGAAGAGCCTGACTCCGTATTCCCATTTGTTTTACATTTTATTTAAAATAAAAATTGAGGCCAGGCACGGTGGCTCATGCTTCTAATACCAGCACTTTGGGAGACTGAAGCGGGAGGGTTGCTTGAGTCCAGGAATTGAAGACCAGCCTGGGAAACACAGTGAGACTGTGCCTCTACCAAAAAAAAAAAAAATTGTCGGGCATGGTGGCGTGTGCCTATAGTTCCAGCTACTTGGGAAGCTGAGGCAGATGGATCACTTTAGCCCTGGAGGTCAAAGCAGCAGTAAGCCATGATTGCACCACTGCACTCCAGCCTCGGTGACAAAGCGAGACTGTGTCTCAGAAAGAAAACAACAACAACAAAAAAATTGTTTATTCAATTGAACAACCATTATTTCTCTCTACTATAAGGTTAAGAATTTCATTACACAAATTCTGGCTGAATATGTACTGTGATGAATCTTCCTCTTCACAAAAATGAAATCCTTGTTCTAGAATTTCAACTTCCTAAGCAAAATGTTATTTTAGCTACATAGTCTTCCAATTACAGATAAAATATGATTATATCAGAATGCCAAAACTCTGGGATGTTACAATACCCTCTGGAGCATGGTAAAAGATACGCTTCTTGACAGATTTTTTAAAATGACAACCAGAAATATTTTCAGGCTATATTTTAATATCACAATTATTGTCAACCTAAACATTTCCTGGCCTGCTTTCCTTGATCAACATTTTTCATTATCAACAATTTCCTTTCAAAAGAGGGTACAAGCTGTTTAGGCACAAGTGTGCGATTTTTTTTTTTTTTTAAGAGACAGGATCTCACTCCGTTGTCCAGGCTGGAGTGCAGTGGTGCCATCAATAGCTCACTGTAACCTCAAACTCATGCTCAAGTGCTTCTCCAGCCTCAGCCTCCCAAGTAGTGGAAACTATAGTCATGCGCTACCATGCCTGGCTAATTTTTAAGTTTTTGTAGAGACAGGGTCTCACTATGTTGCTCAGGGCTGGTCTGAATTTCTGGCTTCAAGTAATCCTCCTGCCTCACCCTCTCAAAGCCAATTGAGATTACACACATTGCAGATGGGTGCCTGCATCTTAACATGGAGGAAGCAGCCCAGCAATAGTGGTTACACATGTGGTCTTAGGAAGTGAAGAGGTCTGGTTTAAATTTCAGTTCTGCTACTCACTAGGTTTACGTGACCGTCAGCAAGTTACTTAATTTCTCTAATTCTCAGTTACATCATTGGTAAAACAAGGATAACAAATCCTTTACCTCAGAGGAGCATGTTAAGAATGAAATAAAATAATGTATACAAAGCGCTTAGGACAGAGCCAGGCATTTAAGTAGGAGCATGATGCACAGCAGCTATTCCTAGGTTATAAATTACATATATTTTAGGACAAAATTATCTACTGATACCTGTTTTCTTTAACCTTATTTCTTCAACTACTAAAACAGCTTTTAGAGTAATGGTTCCAAGCACAGACTAGAGTCAGACTGCCTGGGTTATAACCCAGGTCTGCTATGGACTAGCTATATGGCCTCTAACCAAAAGAGGTTCCATGTTTGTAGAATGACGGTGTGATGATGACAACTACACCACATAAGGTATTATGAAGATTAAATAATAGGCACCGACATAGGTAAAAGCACCTGGTAAACAGCAATTTCTCTTGGAATTTCAAAATTTTCAAGAAGCCATTTACTGCAACATTTCTTTAGTTGCAGTTCAATACAATTCAATTCAACTCAATACATTTCAGTTGTATTGAATTGAAATACAATCATAGTGAAATCTTAACAATACTTTTGGCTTTTAATTAAGACAGTGGAATCCACTTGAATGGAAAAATGTATTCTTTATGACTCAGCAATTTTTCTCTGTAATTATGTGTCACCTTTTAGAGGTCTTACTGTCTTACTACAATTATGCTTTGTGATGAATATTAGTAAAACAGACATTAGAATGGTAAATGCATAGGATGGCAGTTGAATATGTGCAGCTGTATTTCTTCAAGTCTGTTCATTTTTCATATAAAAACAATTTCTAACCAATTATGTTTCAATTAGTCCCAGTCTGTTAAAAAATATTGAAAAACAAATTATTTTGCCCCAATTTAGGGATTTATTGATTTCAGTCACTTCTTTAAATCCAGCATGAAAGGAGGCAGATGCAGATTGCAATGTAGATTGAAATGTTTGCCAACCGGGTTAGGAAACACGGATTGACAGTTATTGTTGGCCCAGCGTCAGAGACATGGCTATCTTGCCGTAGCTCAAGTGTAAAAGCTCACTCCTTAGTTTGGCTTGGTTTAAAATAACCCCACGCTTCTCTTTTCAAAATAGCTTATTCTAGTCTCACGGGGCCTTTGGAGAACTGAAAGAGACTTGTACTTCCTCAGTAACAAGCGGGGATGCTGACCACCAGAGAGCTGTAAGAAAATGTAGTTTTTCTGCTTTGGCTATCAAAACAATGTCTCTTTGCATGCTCCCAGCATTTTTTTTTTTTTTTTTTTTAAGTTTCTGAGCTGTGACTCACTCGCAGGTAAAAAGATCAGGGAATGAGAATCTCAGGGGTTACACTCTACAGAAACTTTAAAAGAATACTTGAACTGCCTCCAAAATGCCTCGTACAAATGAAGAGTGACTGTACTTGAGCTTCAGGTCAAGGAGGTCACCACCTTCGAAGGGATTCAGAAAAAGATGGCAAATAAAACCAGTGGGACAACTATGAACAACATTCAAATAATGAGCTTTTAAAATTCAATTCCTTTCGACAACAGCAATGGTTTTACTGAATTATGTTTTCATAAACATCACCCAGGAGAGGTAAACACGGTTTACTGTGTATCTAATGAATAAAAACATTTTGGTTAACAGGCCTATTTAATTATAATTTAGCATAAGGACCGTACGCCAGTGAAAGAATACAATAAAAGGAATATAATGAATACATAAGGTGAGTATTACCAAGATAACAAGGAAAAACCCTCCAGAAAAATTCAGTCAGCAATTAATCCTCTTCTTAAATGAAAAGCCTTAACCAATAAGGTGAGGTTTGGGAAATAAAGATGATGTCTCTTAAGAGTGAGACTCTATTACTTTATGACTGTTGTTGTGGAAAAGAGAACAGATGTCACTGCTTTTCTACGCTACAGAAAAGGGTCTCCTGAGTCAGAAATTGGTGATATTCAAGGAGATAAAATAAGATCCTGTTACAATATTGTTCCAACAACTTCACAGGCATATAACAATAACACACTCATCTTATCCTTGCATTTTGAATGGTTGCCTTGGTGTCACAGTGGCTGGCATCAGAACTGTGAGTGATTTAACTAAACACTGAGCTACTCTTTGGGGTACATAAACAACTACACAGATTTAACTCAGGTTCTCAAGAGCTGGAATAGGAAAACACTTTCAGAGCTCCTAATTCATACCTGGAACCCATCAACAAAAAGGGAGAAGAGGTTTTACAATAGCCAGAGCATGCCTAGTCACTGAAATTACTTCCAGCAATATTTAACATCAAGCTCTCGGCCCAGAAGACCTCAGGGGGCAAAAAACCAACTTCCCAAGGTTTACTAATTAACTTTGGGAATCTTTTAGAATGGTTGGCTCTAAATTGATTTTATACTACTTGATGTGATAGTTTTGCAAAGTAAATAGATTTATATACGCTCATAGCTTCATACTTTATCTTAGCTTGCTTTCCTATCTGTTTAACTGGGTACAGACTTGGCTTTCGGTGTGACTAGCAAAATTGGATTCGTGTTAAAAATATAAACCAGATTGATGGCTGCAATTCCGGCAACTGTTCTATGTAGTTCTCGTAGTGGAAACACTGGTCTTACAACTTGAGAAGCCAATTTAATGGCTTATAATGAATGGAACAGACTGATTTCTGCCATTGGATCAGTTATTAAGCAGTGGGCATTTGCCTTGCAAGATAATCTAAGCATTTGGCAGGCATTTTAAAGATGCTTTATTGGTTTCTGTAGTTGATGTTTAGCAGGCTTAAACAACATGGGAGCTTAAAACATTAAGTGATTTTTAATAGAGATAGTACCTAATTTAGAACACAATTACAAACAGCCATAGAACAGACTTCATGAGAACAAGGCTATGCGGGAGGGATGCCCGATGTTTCCCAACTGGTAACACACTGTGAAGTATTACCCCTGAAAAGGGTATTTTCATTCAGTAGAGATTCCCAAAGCCTGGTTTATAGACTACTTGCATCGGTCACCTGGGAGAGCTTGTTAAAAATGAAGATTCCAGTGCCTTCATTTTTATGAACACAAGAATTCCATTTGCTGAATCAGTACCTCTGGGAGCAGTGCCTCAAAAGCCACATTTTTAACAAGCATCTCAAATGATTCTGGTGCAAATCAAAGTTTGAGACTCCCAGTTTTATTAAGACATATATTGTTTTGCTCAGCTGTAGACATGCAGAGATTTAAGTAATCAGTCCCTAGGAAAAGCTACTCCACTCACTGGTAGAGCCCATGCCTCAACATTTTGCCTCTAGGAGCAGTGTGAGGGCAGAGATGAGCTTTCACCGTCCAGAGCGAAAAAAGCATCCTTTCACAGCAAGCACTGGTATGAAAGACACTCCTCATACTTCCGATGCATAAATGGATCGCTGGGATAGGATTGCATACTCACATTTCTATCTGTAAGGACCACGTACTCACATTTCTATCTAGAGCCACTGGGACTTCCCTTCACTCACACCCATTTGACAAGTCTCTGTAGGAAAAGAGATCCAAGCATTCATTATACCTACAGGTGGACTCAGGGTGGGACCATCTTAATATCAGGCAGAGCTTCCTGATGAGGATGTCCTGATTCCTAAGGTACAAGTGTTCTGAGATATTGATCCCGCAGCCCTCTGCACCCCTCTCTGGTGACTGGGAGGCAGCCCCATCCATTTCTTTGGTGTTTGACACAAACATTGTCATTTCTGTGATATCATTTTCTGTGTGGGCCAGGAAACTAAACAACAACAGTTTGGGACATCCCACCCTAATTAATGAGAGAGTGCAGGTGTGTTTTGGGGAAATTTATCTCATCATTTAATAATCACTCCTTACATATCTGGTGTGGTGATCTCACAGTTCAAAGTGTAGGAGTTTTAACTGAACAGAAAGGTTATACAGCTATTGCCTCTTAGGCTACATAACTGATAGCTATCCACGGAAGATGGATGGATGGTTCGAGGTCACTACTGCATGCAAGGGAGTATGCTCAGGTTAGGGCAACTTGGAGAAGAAGAAAAGACACGGCCCCTACCTTTATGGAGCATATCATCAAGCAAAGTACCCAGAAGTGTTTACCCAAGAATGTCAATGGCATTGGGTCATGTGATGAGAAAGCATGTAATGAAGGACTTGGTCCAAAATCTGGATGAACAGATAAAGCTTTACTGAGGAAAGGAGAGTGAATCTGATGCCCCAAAGATGAGAGATAGCTAACAGATGGCACAGAGAGGATCCAGACAGAGGGAAAAGGGGTATCTCAGGACAGGGTGGCTGAAGCACAGGTTGAAAAAAGAGCCTGCAGAGACAAAGCAGGAGAGTTAGGCAGGTGCCAGATGACACAAGGCTTTGTAGGCCATGCTGAGAATGAGGGTCTTAATTCCAAGAGTAATAGGAAGTCATTGAACGTTTTGAGCAGGGAGATAGATGCTCACATAAACATTTGAGTCCGGACTCCAAAGCTGTAGCCTGGAAGAATGTGGTGGGCTGAGATAGGACCTCGAATCTGAGTTTTAAGGAAGTCCCAGGGGATCTGGTATGAAGCCAAATTTGGGAATGAGTATGATGGAACATTAGCTGCCCATGGCTCTATTCTGAGCAGGTGACCTTTAAAATAATGTTATGACAGGAAAAGGACATTCATTCCTCACACAGTTAATTTATGCTAGTCCTATTATATAAGCTCTGAATCAAAAGCAATGCCAGCACATCACTCATTCTGGGGACTGCCTGGCATCTGAAATAGGGAATGGGTTGGTGCCACAGCTCCCAACTTCACTTCAGCACACACCAGCCTGATCCACCCGTCTCGCCTGCACTCATTTCCTGCAGGACTTCCCTGGGCTCTGGCTGCTTAGCAGGGAGGATGTGCTGGGGAATTAACATGTACAGTCTCACAATGTTTCAATAGTTCAGCTCCCTCATCCCTATGGTGGGCTAATTCTGAGATGTGTATTTACAAGAAATCCCAGAGTTTTCCCAGCAGGTCTGTGTTCCTGCTGTCCATGGTGGTAATCACCGTGACAACAAAGCTTTTCCTGGCTGCCTGCCCTTCCCTGAATCACTTCCGCACTTGCCTACTGATATTTTCTTGACCTCCTAAGTAAACCACTTGCAATTAAATCCTTGTCTCAGAGTTTGCTTCCAGGGATGCAAATTGCGTCGTGTGTGGCAAAGTGCATTTAAAAAAAAATCGTAATGTCTGGCAACCAAATTTTAGTAAATTCTTAAGAAAAATGCAAAGAGAATTTGTTAAAATCTAAGTGGCAAATTACGTCCAGGTGAGTAATGTGGTATTATGGGAATCATCCTGCTTGAGCAATCTATTCAAAATTTAACTTAAGAATAGCAAAGAGGCCGGGCGCGGTGGCTCACATCTGTAATCCCAGCCCTTTGGGAAGCCGATGCGGGCGGATCACGAGGTCAGGAGATTGAGACAATCCTGGCTAACACGGTGAAACCCTGTCTCTACTAAAAACACACACAAAAAAATTAGCTGGGCGCAGTGGCAGGTGCCTGTAGTCCCAACTACCCGGGAGGCTGAGGCAGGAGAATGGCATGAATCTGGGAGGCAGAGCTTGCAGTGAGCCGAGATAGCAGCACTGCACTCCAGCTCCGGCTTGGGCAAAAGAGCGAGACACCATCTCAAAAAAAAAAAAGAATAGCAAAGAAAACTAGGTACTGATGGAACATATCTCAAAATAATAAGAGTTATTTATGACAAACTCAAAATAATAAGAGTTATTGATGACAAAGCCAATATCATACTAAATGGGCAAAAGCTGGAAGCATTCCCTTTGAAAACTGGCACAAGACAAGGATGGCCTCTCTCACCACTCCTATTCAACATAGTATTGGAAGTTCTGGCCAGGGCAATCAGGCAAGATAAAGAAATAAAGGGTATTCAAATAGGAAGAGAGGAAGTCAAATTGTCTCTGTTTGTAGACGACATGATCGTATACTTAGAAAACCCCATCGTCTCAGTCTAAAATCTCCTTAAGCTGATAAGCAACTTCAGCAAAGTCTCGGGATACAAAATCAATGTGCAAAAATCACAGGTATTCCTATATACCAATAATAGACAAACAGAGAGCCAAATTATGAGTGAATTCCCATTCACAATTGCTACAAAGAGAATAAAATACCTAGGAATCCAACTTACAAGGGATGTGAAGGACCTCTTCAAGGCAAACTACAAACCACTGCTCAAGGAAATAACAGAGGACACAAATGGAAAACATCCTATGCTCATGGATAGGAAGAATCAATATCCTGAAATGGCCATACTGCCCAAAGTAATTTATAGATTCAATGCTATTCCCATCAGGCCACCAGTGACTTTCTTCACAGAATTAGAAATAAACTACTTTAAACTTCATATGGAACCAAAGAAGAGTTCTTTTCTTTGAAGAGACTCATTTCTTCCTTGGGTCTGCATCAGAGACAGAACTAATCTTCAGAGCTACATTAAGAGCTTAGATGGCCTCGCATGCAGAACAATGGCAAAGACATATAGCCAAGACAATCCTAAGCAAAATGAACCAAGCTGGAGGCATCACACTACTTGACTTCAAACTATATTAATGTTACAAGGCTACAGTAACCAAAACCTCATGCTACTGGTGCCAAAACAGACATATAAACCAATGGAAGAGAACAGAGACCTCAGAAATAACACCACACATGTACAACTATCTAATCTTTGACAAACCTGACAAAAATAAGCAAGCGGGAAAGGATTCTCTATTTAATAATGGTGTTGGGAAAACTGGCTAGCCATATGCAGAAAACAGAAACTGGACCCCTTCCTTACACCTTATACAAAAATTAAACTAAGATGGATTAAAAACTTACATGTAAAACCCAAAACCCTAGAAGAAAACATAGGCAGTGCCATTCAGGACACAGGCATGGACAAAGACTTCATGACTAAAACCCAAAAAGCAACTGCAACAAAAGCCAACATTGACAAATGGGATCTAATCAAACTAAAGAGCTTCTACACAGCAAAAGAAACTATCATCAGAGTGAGAAGGCAACCTACAGAATGGGAGAAAATTTTTGCAAGCCACCCATCTGACAAAGGTCTAAGATCCATAATCTATAAGGAACTTAAACAAATGTACAAGAAAAATCAAACAACCCCATCAAAAAGTGGGTGAAGGATATGAAGAGACACTTCTCAAAAGAAGACATTTTGTGGCCAACAAACATGTGAAAAAAAGCTCATCATCACGGGTCATTAGATAAATGCAAATCAAAACCACAATGAGATACCACCTCACGCCAGTTAGAATGGTGATCATTAAAAAGGGGAGCATTAACACAAACAGTTAATGCATGTGGGGCTTAAAACTTAGGAGATGGGTTGATGGATGCAGCAAACTACCATGGCACATGTACACCTGTATAACCTGCACATGGATCCTACAACTTAAAGTAAAATAAAAATAAATAAATAAATAATAAATAAAATAAAATATTCCCCCCACCAAAAAAAAAAAAAAAAAAGTAAACAAATGGTTCAGTCATTGATTTGCTCCTAAGGAATAAAGACATATAATGAAACAAAGTAATCTACTCCTCTTTCAATGACATCAATAAAAACTAACATTTAGCCTGGCACAGCGGCTCACGCCTGTAATCCCAGCACTTTGGGAGGCCGAGGCAGATCACGAGGTCAGGAGATTGAGACCATCCTGGTTAACACGGTGAAACTCCATCTCCACTAAAAATACAAAAAATTAGCCGGGTGTGGTGGCGGCGCCTGTAATCCCAGCCACTCGGGAGGCTGAGCCAGGCAAATCCCTTGAACCCGGGAGGCGGAGCTTGCAGTGAGCCGAGATCCCGCCACTGCACTCCAGCCTGGGTGACAGACCAAGACCCCATCTCAAAAAACAAACAGACAAAAAAAAAATTTATTGAGGGCTTATGACTTATTAATCATTATTCTAAGAGCTTCATATTTGCATTTTTCATCTTGTGTAATCCTCATAAATTATGAGATTCAAAGCAAAGAGTTATTGAGTAATTCATCAAAGATCATAAACCTAGCAAGTAGGGAAGCCAAGATTTAAATTTAAGCAGTGCCCCATGTTCCTAATCACCACATTCTGCTGCTCTTTTCTGGAGGAACAGAAAACACCATGGTGCGCTCTTGCTGTGCTGGGCTTCAACTACTTACTCATTTCTTCCTTGGGTCTGCATCAGAGACAGAACTAATCTTCAGAGCTACATTAAGAGCTTAGATGGCCTTGCATGCAGAACAATGGCAAAAAGCCAAGTGTTAAAGTTGCATGGGAGGAAAAAAACCCTTAAGAGAGTTTAGTTGCATCAACTTTCTACCTCCAAAGTTTTAGGGTCTCTCATTGGTTTGGTTTATGTACCTTAAACTATAATCAAGACAGTACTAAACAGAAAAAAGGTTGGCAATCTCTTTGTATACTGCTGATTTATCCAAGGTGGAACTGACTTACTGCATCTTGGTTAAGTGGGAAGAAGAAAGAAAAAATATAAAACTCTAAATAAATACTTGGAAAGTCTAAGCTGTAGCTCTTTTACATTTCCTACATATTAAAACTGTAGTTTTGGCCAAAGCTGGTACAGAAAGCGAGTCAAGAAGATGCAGTTCAAGCCTATGAACACCTCTACAGAGCACTCACCTCTGAACCCTTAAGAAAAAGACTCCAGGGTATCTAGGGAGAGGTATAAAGTCATGACACTAGGACAAACTGAGTCCTACCACTGCTTCTCACTCCTGGCTGATTTCAGGCCAGAGGAAGGTCACTGCTGCTCTGCCAGTATCTTCTCAAAGGTTAGACAGACATGGACACCTCTGATCATTTTGACAATAACCGAAGGAGACACTTCGAAATGATTAAGACACATGCATACACACAATTCAAAACAGAAGATTACTAGTAACGAGGCATGCTCAGGATTTTCCTGAAAAGAAGGAACTCCACTGGGAAATGAGTGGAAGGGTATTTCTTTACCTCTTAAAGATATGTTTCAAGCCTTGGGTTACACTCAAAGTCAAGGTTTATAAGAGACCAACAGGAAGGGAGAAGGGCTCTTTGATCCCTTTTTGATCTTTTTTGATCTTTTTGATCGAGGCCATCCCAGCTAACACAGGGAAACCCCGTCTCTACTAAAAAATACACACACACACACACAAAATAGCCAGCTGTGGTAGCACACGCCTGTAGTACCAGCTACTCGGGAGGCTGAGGCAGGAGAATCACTTTAACTCAGGAGGGGGAGTTTGCAGTGAGCCAAGATTGCACCACTGCACTCCAGCCTGGGTGACAGAGCGAGACGCCATCTCAAAAAAAAAAAGAGTAAATTTACAAACATAGTTCTGTGTATACATTTTATGACCTTTCAAGGGAACACATCTTGTACAATTTAAGTAATTTAAATCAGAACATTCTACTATATGAAACTGAGGTATATGCATGCATGTTTGTGAATTCACATAGGCAAAAATGCTTTCCTGGAAACACAAAAGGACAAAACATTAAAATATTAATAGAGATAACTGCAGTTCACTCTAAACTTAAAAACAAGCAGGTATTAATGTATAATTTGGATAATTCAAAATAAAAATCATTTTAAAAAGCATGAAGATTTTAATTTCTGAAAAGAACAATAAAGAGAGGCTGCGTGTTTAGAAAGAATGGAAACGCGGTGGTGGCCTACAGGGCAGGTCAGTGGATGGAGAAATCTGTCAAGTACTAGGGAGTGAAGGAAGCAGCTGCTTAGGAAGCCCAGTGATTAGAATCCTTCTTTTCAGACAGATCAGAGATGACGCAGGAATTTGCTCTTAGAGAAAACAGATTAGAGAAAGGGTATCTTTTTTGTTATGGGGCAAAGAGTAGCATCAGCAGATTCCCAATAAACCAGTCTCACAATTTGGCAGTTTTGTTTATTCATTTTTGCATTTTTTAGTAGTAGCAAAATACACATAACATAAAATTTACCATTTAATGGCATTATGTATATTCATATTGTTGTGTATTTGGTATTTTCACATGCAATTTTGTATTTTAAAAATGTGTCAAAAAGCTATTTTTTTTCTCTTCGACTGAATTATAAACACTCAGGAAAGGAGATAGATGGTTTGATTCTTTGCCTCATGTTAAGAAGTCGGTGGTACAATAGCAAAGGCTTGGAATCAACCCAAATGTCCATCAGTGACGGACTGGATTAAGAAAATGTGGCACATATACACCATGGAATACTATGCAGCCATAAAAAAGGATGGGTTCGTGTCCTTTGTAGGGACATGGATGCAGCTGGAAACCATCGTTCTCAGCAAACTATCGCAAGAACAGAAAACCAAACACCTCATGTTCTCACTCATAGGTGGGAACTGAACAATGAGATCACTTGGACTCTGGAAGGGGAACATCACACACCGGGGCCTATTATGGGGAGAGGGAAGGGGGGAGGGATGGTACTGAGAGTTATACCTGATGTAAATGACGAGTTGATAGGTGCAGCACACCAACATGGCACAAGTATACATATGTAACAAACCTGCACGTTTTGCACATGTACCATAGAACTTAAAGTATAAAAAAAAAAAAAAAAAAAAGAAGTTGGCGGTAACGCCTTACACCACTTCCAGGGTACATAACCAGGAACCCGCTATTGTTCACTGGTTCATTGTTAATTAATCAGATCTCCGATCATGACCAAAAACGGTGGTACAGAAAGAAAGACTGTTAACAAACGGAATGCTAAAGGGATCCTCACACTATGTTAGATGGTGATAGTGGCAAAGAAGCAACTATGGCAATCACTGGCCACTATTATTTTGTAAGCCACAGGACAGACAAAGGAAGGCGGAATACAAAAAAATCTTCCAGGCAGCACTACTTTTGGGGTCATGAAACCATTAATATCTTGCCTTTTTTTTGTTTTTTGAAACACTGTCTTGTTCTGTTGCCCAGGCTGGAGTGTAGTGGCATAATCACAGCTGACTGCAGCCCTGAACTCCTGGGCTCAAGCAATCCTCCTACCTCAGTCTCACAAATAGAAGGGTCACCTGGCTGACTTTTAAAATTTTTTATAGAGACAGGGTCTCACTATGTTACCCAGGCTGGTCTTGAACTCCTGGGCTCAAGTGATCCTCCCGCCTCAGCCTCCCAAAGTGCTGGGATTACAGGCGTGAGCCATAGGTGCCTGGCCAATACTTTGCTTTAATGCTTCATGATTTATGTCAATGCTATTTCACCTTCAAAATAGTACTGGAAATTAGTCAAGACAGAGGCTTTCCTCCCTTTAATATATGAGAAAACTCGGGGAGTGGATAGGACTTGACTTGCCTATTACAGGAATGACTGGTCCTCCGGAGTGAGTAAATGATCAGACACTCTAAGTGAGACACTGTATCAAGGAACTGGAGACAAACTTAAAAATGAAACCAGCTGTTCCAATAGAACTTGAAGCTCCCCAATCTTGCAGCTTACATGCTGCAGGCTACATTCAAAAACAGCTCCTAGTAAACCCAGGACTCACCCTCTCTCTGCGATGAAGGCAGTCTTCATTACTCCTGTAAGTGTCCACCAAGCAATCGCCTACTGCGCAGGGATACTTTCTGTTTGATGACCCTGTCTTTTCATACCAGAAGTGGCCATGGCACCTTAAGTAGTGATGTACTCAGAAATACACTGTCTTGATTATGAAGAAGCCACAGAATCTGTTCTTTTTTGTTTGTTTTTTTGAGACAGTCTCCCTCTGTCGCCCAGGCTGGAGGGCAGTGGTGTGATCTCTGCTCACTGCAAACTCCACCTCCCGGGTTCACGCCATTCTCCTGCCTCAGCCTCCGGAGTAGCTGGGGGGGCTACAGGTGCCCGCCACCACACCCGGCTAATATTTTGCATTTTTAGTAGAGACGGGGTTTCACCGTGTTAGCGAGGATGGTCTCGATCTCCTGACCTGGTGTTCCACCTGCCTTGGCCTCCCAAAGTGCTGGGATTACAGGCGTGAGCCTCTGCACCTAGCCAGTCAGGTATATTTTCAACAATCTCCAAGAAAACATTGCTATAGGAAATAAAATACCTAAAAGATAAAAAATCTCTTTCAATTAGAGTACTTCTAAACAATGCTAATATTAGCTCTTTGATTACCTGATTTCAGGGGATGAAGAGCTTTCATTTGCGTCTGTCCTTTTATTTCTTGGAAATGATGGACTAGCCGGAGGCATCTCACCACTTAAGCGGTCTGGAAAAATACGGTCTTTATTCAAATTGATTTCTGAATAGGGACAGTTGGCAGCACTAACAGATTAAAAGAAAAGAAAAGAAAAGAAAAGAAAAAGAACATTGAACATTTCCATTAGGCCATACTTCTTCCAATTAAAATGACAGGCTACAGAATATAAAATTCTAACATTTAACTGAATATGTTAAATTGTTATATTTTATAATCATACATACAGCATATTTTATCTTTAAAACATAACAAATATATACAAATAGGAAATGGTTTTTACACCAGACTTTAAGAAAGAATCTGTTGCAATCTTCAGAACTGAGCAAGGGTCACTGAAGGACTCCCTCTGTGCATATCTCTGGAAACAATCAGCCCCAAGAAAGAAAGCTTAAGACATCATTCAGGACAGAGGTGGGAGAGAGACTGATTGATTGGTTAATGGAGCAGATTTGCTTCTGCTTCCTAAGGGGATCCTCCAGGCCCAGGGCAGTCACACGCTATTTAATTTCCTTTTTTAATAGTTACTACACTCCAAAGGAAGGAGGTTTCCTCATGGGCTGTTCCTGTGTTCAGGTCTGGACCTATGCCTGATGTTCTAGAAAATACATGGATCAATTTGTAGCTAATCTTGTTCCTACTACGAAAAAGGACCAGAGGCCAACTTGGATAATGATGCATCGAGCTCATTTCCCTTCCATTTGTGACTACCAGTTGGTCTCTCAGGTCTTATTTGGTGATGATTCCTGAAAGGAAATCGAGGTCACTCATTGTTAACTCACCATTAGTTAGTATATTCCTGTGCCCAGGGCCTCAGCATTCCAGTCTCTGAAACAACTGGGCAACTGCTGTCTCTCAGACCTCAATATACATGGGCCTCTCCAAATAACTGCCTATAGTGCCTCTCTGCTTTTGGGAAGCATTCTTAAATCTGGAAATGGTTTGGGCCTTAGGTAAACTACATCAGAATCTTCTATGTTCTTTTCTTCAGTGTAGAAGACAGTGAGAATGTTGATAATCACCCAGCGAAAATTTTTAAACAGTGTCTAGCTACCCTGCACCAAGAGGATCTGAGACACCCTCCTAGGAAAAGGAGGGAAGAGTTTAAAAGGGCTGCCAGCCAGGTGATTCTGATAATGGCCTATAAGATTTATCACAGATATCTCAGAAGCAAAAATTCTAACTTTAGTTTCTTTAAATACTGCTCATCTACACTGGCATCTATGCAAAAGAAGAAAGCAAATAACATGTGATCATGTGCTGACATAAATTTATATAATGTCAGCTTAACATCAACAAAAACCAGTGACATTTATGGAGCACATATGATACATCAAGCACTGTGCTAAGTGCTTTACATGTAATATTTTACTTTATCTTGCCAACATCCTAGAAAAAGGCATTTCATACAACAAATTAAAGCTTATAACAGTTAAGTAACTTCAGTCTTTATTTCATTCATTTATTCACCAAGCACTTATCATGTATCTATTACGTGCTAATTACCTTTCCAGGCACTGGAAACTCAGTGGACAATAAAAAGACAAGAAACCACCTCTCTGGTTTCATGGAGCTGATATTCCAGGGAGAGATCAGCAATACACAATTATACACATAAATTAGATAACTTCATATGGTGATACATGCCATGAAAAAGAAATACCATGATATAAAAGAGGGTGTGAGGATGCTATGATGGAGTGGTGAGGAAGGTCCTCCTTGGAGCAAAGCACCCCAGCAGAGCTATAATGGTCAGGAAGAAGGACCTGAAGGGAAACAATGTGGGGAAGAATGTTCCAGGGGATGGGAGGAGCAGTGCCAACAGGAAAAGCTTGACTTGTTTGAGGGAAAGAGAGACCAGGTTGGCTAGAGTGTGATGGGGACGAGATGAACTAGGAGAAGCAGGCAGGCAAATATTATGTAGCGCCTAGCAGGCCAGTCAGGACTTTATATTTTTAGCAAACGTTGTTATCTGAAGGTGATGGAAGATCTTCAAATAAGGGAATGACAAGGTTTGATTTACAATTTTAAGAATTACTCAGGATGCCTTTGGGAGAGAAGATATTAAAGGCAAAGATTTCAAGGAACGGAACTGGAGCAAGAAAAGTTACTTAAAAGTTATTTTTCTCTTTTCGGAGAGAGGATTTTGAAAGCAGAGAAGATTGCAATGGGACTAAATTGAAGACAGAAAAGTTGTTCAACAAGTAAATATATGATGTAACTTGGATTTGTGTGGTTGAGATGGGGCAAAAATGAAGAGGACAGTCATGGAATCCTTTGTCATCCCAAGACGACCTGTGGATGGATGGGAGATGGGAAGCAATGGAAAGGAGGAGTTCAGGAATGGCCATTTGGTTTTTGGCTTGAGGAACTGGGTGGTAACAGAGGTGCTTTTTTTTTTTTTCCTGAGATGGAATGACTAAGGAGAAGAATATTTGGGGGTAACATCAGAAACTGTGGAATTTGTTTATTAGACATCCAAGCAGAGATGTTACTTGCCCAAGGTCACATGGCAATGAAGTAGCTCAGCAAAATGAACACATATTTCACGCATCACCTTGAGCATGGGGAGATGGTAGTACTTCATTTTATTCATTTAGTAATAATGTGAAGGAAAATCCATTCCCAAATATGATGTCTCTTTTGAACACCAGCCCTTTATATGTTTCATGGGATCCTAATTCAGAGTTCATGAATGCAGGTGACCAAAACCAATTCCGCCTAACTTGAGCAGAAAACACTCACTGGAAGGGCACTTTACAGCTCAACAGGAAGCCCAGAAAAATCAGGCTTGGGTAGGGAGCAGGGTACAAGCAACACACTCCCTCAAAACGATTTGCACAGGAGGCTGCTGCTGGGCACGTGGCCCTCACGCCACTGCTCTCAGCCCCCCTGCCCTTTCCAGACCCTGGTCTAGTCCTCAGTTCCATGGAGGCTGCAATCTCAAGGTCTGACCTGCCTTCATCTCATTTCTCAAGATGGAAAGCCGGATGGCAGCATCTGATTGGTGGGTGTGGGATTCCTGCCCACAGTGAAACTGCTAAAGGCCTGAGAAAGGGAAGTCTGGGTCCCTTGTGGCTCCCTAGTAAGAGGTGTCAGACTTAACACTCATCTTGACCTCAAGGAAAATATAAATGTTCACTAAACATTTCTACTCAGATGCCTTAGGGTCACCTCACAACAAACATGTTTAAAACCAACTTTATCATCTTTAACGAATCATGCCCCTCCACCCAAAAATGATTAAAAATTCACTCTCCTAAAAGATAAAAAACACAACCAGCTCCTCCTGCTGTTCCTGACTCTGTTTCTGACAAGATAAATTTATTAACCCAACCTCAGGTCTTCACCATCTTTGACTCCACTCTATTATTTGTTCCTTATATTGTGTGTTTTTGTTGCAAATTTATCTACTTAAGCTTTGTGACAGTAAAAAAAAAAAAAAAAACAATTCAAAGACAACTTTTTAGTTTCTTTAAATAAACCATATGCAGCTATTCCTAGAATATCATGACCAGCATTTCATTCACTGTTAAACACTTGTACTTATAATTATTAAATAACTGTATATATATTAAAATAGAAATTTTACTGGATATGAAGAAAGTGACAGGTTCTCGTCTTTACCTCATCCGCCTCCAACAATGGGAAGACTCGCAGGATTCTGAGATGGTCTGGGTCCCCAGTTTAGCACTAATTACAGTTACAGTGTAGACAATTTATATTCTAAGCCCTGGGAGGGCAGCATCTTCACCTAGTTGTTGAATAAATGAAAGAATATCTCTCGAAATCACCATATGTAAACTTGGAAAGCTCAAGAGAGAGGTAAGACTGCTGGCCAGAATGAGACTTACCATTTAAATATCTTTTTTTGTGTGTGTGTGTTTTTTAAATAGATTGCTAGGACCAGAGAGTAATTTCAATTTCAAAACCTTAACCTAAAGCAGGGAAGAACATTCGCAGCCCTCACAGCAGTGATTTACTAATGATCCACCAAGGGCAGCCTATCAGCTATCGATTTTATGTTAACCCCCTTTCTTTGAACCCTGAGAAGAGTCAAAAGGGTCAAGAAACCTCCCATTTTCACACCTACTCTGGGGTAGAGAGGAAAGCCCCTGGCTCCTGAAATGGGAGGTGATGATAAAATGAAAAGTCACAAAATGCCAAAGGAGCTCAGGTGACCGGACATGCATGGAGGGGGACATCAGGGGGCCTCATTCTGATCCTGCTCTGCTGCTTCATCCTCTACTCAATAATGAGCAAGCACAGGCTCCGAGATTCTGTTTCATCTGTAAAATGAGGATGATAATAACAAAACTGACCTCCGGTTAAGTGCATTACCCAGACCAAATGTTTACATTACCTATTTAATTCTCACAATCCTAAGAAGTAGTTCCTTTAGGGCTTAAAAAGGAATGTTGTTCAGTGTCATTCAATCGGTTCCTGATAGAATTACATCAGGAATTGTGGCTGTCTCTTAACCACTGCGTTATATGGGTGAATAGTACCCTTGCACATTGAAGAATTTCCTTATTCCTAACCCATGACAAGGAACTTGATCTGAGAGCACCATCTTCTAGCAAGATGCTACTGTCTGCTGTCTGTACTCACAGAGCTAACATGGATTGTGTGCTTACTATGTGTCAGGCACTGTTCCAAAATTAACTTCTTTACTTATCACACTATTCTTTTTAAGCAGATACTACTGTCACCAAGTATTTTATAAATGAGGACACTGGCACAAAGAAGTTAAGTATTGGCTCAAGGTCACAGAGCTTTGTAAAATAATCTTATCTGATGGCTTTAACCACAAAAGCCAACCTATAGAACATGGATCAAGTATTTCACTATTTTATCTACTCCCATTAACAAGCTCTTTGAATAAGAATTATAGTAAAATTCACAAGTAATCATGTTTTTGAGGAGTTGGAACGACTCCTGTGTCATTTCAAAGAACACAAGTGACATATGTGATCTGTATCATGTTAGAAATGTTGCTTTTTCTCTTCTGTATTTGTTCTGTTATGTACAGATACAAAATCGTTAACTTCTAAAACTGTATATGAACTTTAAAAAACTCACCAGTGCTAATTAAACATCTATGGAAAAAGTTGGTTCTCACTAGGCTTATAGACTTCTAATTTCTCACATACTAAGTTTCCAGTGACAAAACTTTAATAAAGTGTGGCTTATCACATAATGTGTACATATATTCTGTCATGGTTAGACACATGCACATGTATATATACAGCTCTTTACTATTATGCAACTCCTCAGCAAGCAGAAGGGTAGAGTCCCATAGGATGATACTGTTCTCTACTGTAAGTACTTTATTGAGGTGCATCCTACACTACTAGGACATTATTTCACATATCAGCTAAATATGCAAATACTTGCCCCACTGGCTCCTCTAAGGAGAATCATTTTCACACTCTGTCCTGACAAAAAACCGTTTTTAAAAAAAAAAAACACAACAAACAAAACAAAACACAAGGCGGGCTCTGTCAGGACATTGTGCATTGCATGAATGCCCAGCAGTTAAGAGCAGGGACTTAAGTGCCTTACAGGCCTGAGCTGAATCCTGGTTCCACCAATGTACAATCTAAGGCACTTAAGCATTTCAATTCTCTGTCTCCTCATCTGTAAAACAAGAACTAGAAAAGTGCCTAACGTTCACAGAGTTCCTGTGAGGACCAAATAAGATCACACATGTTAAGTCCTTGAAGCAGTAACTGGAACATAGGAAGTCATCAATGAATCCCACCGATTATTATTATTTAAAAAGAAGAGTGACATTTAACCCCTATTGTGTAAAAAGAACATCAGCAAAAAGTAAACAGCAATAAAAACTCCGTAACACACCTCGTTATGAATGCTCTGCTTCCCTCATAGAAAGCTGATGCTTCTCTCTGAGCGCCACTCCACTCTTGCCTCTATGAGAATCTCTTTATACCAGACTGGCCTCTTTAGAAGGAGGGACCCTCTCCTCTGTACAGCCCCTCACCTAACCCAGCAGGTGACACAAAGGTTTGTTCACGGATAGATGCATGCTGAATTAATATGAGGTTTACAGTTTGCAGGGGCATACCAAGAGTTACTACTGTTTAAAACATTCCATGGACTTCATTAATATCCTTTATATGTTGCTGAAAACATTGTTTCCTCTTGTTTCATTTCTCCAAAAGCAAACCTTACATAGAAAAGATTCAGTTCTGAAGGCACTCGATATGTAGAATATCCACTTTTTTTTTTTTTTTTTTTTGAGATAGAGTTTCGCTCTTGTTGCCCAGGCTAGAGTGCAGTGGTGCGAACTCGGCTCACCACAACCCCCGCCTCCTGGGTTCAAGCGATTCTCCTGCCTCAGCCTCCTGAGTAGCTGGGATTACAGGTGCCCGCCACCATGTCCGGCTACTTTTGTACTTTTAGTAGAGATGGGTTTCACCATGTTGGTCAGGCTGATTTTGAACTCCTGACCTCAGGTGACCCACCTGCCTCGGCCTCCCGAAGTGCTGGGATCACAGGTGTGAGCCACTGCGCCCAGCCGGATGTCTACTTTTATACAACTATATTTCCTTTAACATCTTCCCATTCCTTACCCTCTCTCTTGGTAGGCCAAATAAAGGAAGTGACAAAGGGTGTTTCTGTGACACAACCAATATTAATGTTCCCTTGCTAGAGAGTTGGAATTAAGCAATCTGGCTCCTGATATCCCTAAAGATGAGAAAACCACACCCACACCCAACCCTTTCACTGATCATTTATATTTCACCATTTTAAAACACGTTAAATTATCAAGCTTCATTGTTTAGACACATGTTTTGTTTTAACACTTCTTAGATCAAATTCAAACACTATAATCTTCAGAGAAGGTAACAACAAATGCTAGTCAAAACAATGTCTCTTGCTTATGTGTTCGTTAAATTGATTATTTTTGCTAAAAGAGCAACTTTCTTTGTTATCTATGCAAAGAGTGCATGTTTTGATATATGCAGTTTCTCAGCAAATTAATCCAAAGAGAATTTTCTCATTATGTTTTCCTAAACACAGCATTCTTGGTAAGAACAAAAATAAGAGCCAGCGAAATGAACCTTTCAAAGAATATCCATAATGCAGCAAGCTCCTCCACAAGTCTACTAATGAAATGGAAAACAGGCTGTGCCAATTAAGGATTAATATCCTGCCAGAAAATGAGCTTTGAGTGCTGTAAACAGCACAGCATAGTCACGGAGTCTAAGAAAACCCAGTTTGAAGACTGAGCAGAAGGGATGTTAGCACTTGGGCAGAAACTGGGACCTCCAGGAGTTCCACGAATTGCATCCCTTGGTCCACGGGGCTTGAGTCAACCAACAACTCTGCCCAAGGCACAAAATCTGCTAGTTATGCTCTCTATATGTGACAAGAAAATGAATACAGGTTCTTTATCAATGCTTTCCTTTAAGCCATCAGGTGTACTTCTGCCTCTCCTTCCAAGAAAATGAGTCATTCTCTATTATGATTCCAATTCCACTGGAAAGGGTTCCTTACCACGTTTCTCTATAAAGTCTTCCACTAATCCTCTTAACAAGCACAACACTGCATCTGTGAAGAAATGCTCTAAATATAACAACTGAAACTTGGTGAAATGGGTGTGGCCCAGCTGAGGAACCCTCAGAGGTCCACCTGCACACTTGGGGAAAGGCAGTCCTGATGAATGGCTGGGCCATCAAGGAGGGGACACAACTGTCACCATGGACCTTGCTGTGAAAGGCAAACCTCTCCACTCAAGCGTAAAGCAGCCCTAAGGAGACCACGGACACTGCCGTAAGGTATGAATTCCTTCCAGAAGACCAAAACAAGTTTTGTTTAATCTTCAATTGCACCTCAACAACACATTGTTAGTACTGACTCTTTTAAAAATTTTCTTTGTTCTTTTTCTTCACAACTTGAGCAAGTTCTCTTTGCTCCAATCGACACTTTGTACAGCAGAAAGGGATGTGTGCCAAAGTTCTGATATTATTTCGTATGTTATGTTTTAATTAAATTATGTACAGCTTTTATAGCTCCATCAGCCTGTGAATTCTTTGAAGGTTGTGTCTGTGACTAATTTATGGAGTAGTGTCTTGAGAGGCCATTAGAGGGCAGTGGTTCAGAGCACAGACCCCTGAGCAACACTGGGTTCCCTTCTCCCCAGCTGTGAAGTAAGGCCAGTTACTAACCCTCCCCAGTACCTCCGGTGGCCTCACCAAAACGTGGGGGGAAAACCAGTTCTTATATCATAGCGCTGTTATGAAGGGTATCCAAGATATATAAAGCAATTAGAGCAATATCTGGCACAGAATAAATAAATGCTCAATAAATCTTAGTTCTTGTTGAAAAAAATGCTGCTCGAAAATATTTACTGAATGAGTTTCTAAACATATTGCTGCAGTTTGAACACCCCCCTCCAAAACTCATATGGAAATCTGATTGCCACTGTGACAATACTGAGGTGATCAGGCTCTGCCCTCCTGGATGAATAAATGACATTATCGCAGAAGTGGGTTTGTTATCACTGGAGCGGTTGTTACAAAAGCAGGTTTGGCCCTCTCTGGCTCTCTCACACATGATCTCTTGCCCCTCTACCTTCTGCAGCAAGAAAGCCCTCGCCATATGCTGACCCCTGGATCTCGGACTTCCCAGCCTCCAGGAAGTGAGAAATAAATTTCTTTTCTTTACAAATTACCCAGTGTACAGTATTCTGTTATAGCAACACAAAACAACTGAAATAATACTGGAAATTTAGTATGTTCGTGAATTATTTCTGGCATCTAGATTTACATAATAGCTGAAAATCCAGCTGCCTTCACTAGGCAATATTTAATAACTTCTAAGATGTATCATATAACTTTTGGTTTGCAGTCAGACAAGCAACAAAAAGGACTGGCAAATGGAATCATCATCCTGTCTATGCTCAGACTTCTCACTCTGGAAAATACTGAACCTCATAAAACATTAAGGAGAACGTTGAAAAAGGAAGCTAAGAATGATTTAAGGTTGCAGAGATGAAAAAAAGAGAAAACTATATCCAGATGAAAATAATCACACCAATTTTGCAATTCCTATTAACGTTTGGAGGAACAGGTACAGTAATCTTCAAAATTTTTAAAGACCTAGATTCACAACCTGTACAAACTAAACAAGGAATCATTTTTCTTACTGGGCAATCCAATTACTATGTAGTTAGAACATTTTACCAACAAATTATTATTTTAAAATATACCTAAATAGGCGATATGTTTATTCCTTTAAAATGCCAGTTGAATGACAGGAATTTCTTAGTATTTTGGTAATTTTTTTTTAAGAGACAGGATCTTGCTATGTTGTCCAGGCTGACCTCGAACTCCTGGACTCAAGTGATCCTTCCACCTTAGCCTCCAAAGTAGCTGTACTTCAGTAATATTTTTAACTCTCTACAAAGATCCCCAAATCACGAAATACATCACATTTCAAATGTATAAATTTGGTTTCTTTTTAAAGTTACTTAGGGATAAGATAAAAATATTTTAAAAATGTGTTTCAGAGCAATGCACTCTCATGTTTGACTATTTATATTGTGCCTTTTGTGATCTTTGCTGCTAATCTACAATAATCTCAGCTCTCATTATTCAAATTATTGAATCACCGAATCAGATAACATTCTACCAAATGGTATCAACAGAGTCTCTTCTCATTATTAAGGATCAATGCAAAATAACTATTGCAGAAATTAAGTATCTGTAAAACTAGTCAGGTTGCCAAGAAAAGTCAAAAGGCTAGAGTAAATCCATTTTAAACCGTGAATGCATTTTCTTCCAGGAAGATTTTACTATAGACATTCCTTTCATTTTTACATGATCACCATGGTAACCACATTTCTTATGGATCTGAATTTAAAATTAGTTCACATCAATTTAGTATACACGAAATTCATTATACATACATGTATATGGAACAGGTACCCTATATTTGACCACGTCAGTGACAGCTACCACATACCTGTGAGGGCCCAGATGTCTTGCTCTCTTAAAATGGCCAATCCCTTTACATCCTGGAGTTGAGCATCCACCGTGTTCTGAAGCTTCCATTAATTCTAGGGGGCCTATGAAAGAGCAAAGAAAAGAAAGAAAGGGCAAAATATTAAGCAAAAATCTGTTAAGAGTCAAATGTCTGGGATCAGAGTAAGGAAGAAAAAGACTCCCTAAAAATCCAATTTTTGAATCAACATACAACATATATAAATAGAAAAAGCAGATCCTATAAAAATGAAAAATATTTTAAAAGACACTACATTTAAAGGTTTTTCCCTTACGACTGTTCACACTAGTTATCTTTTTTTTTTTTTTTTTTTTTGAGACGGAGTCTTGCTCTGTCGCCCAGGCTGGAGTGCAGTGGCGCGGTCTCGGCTCACTACAAGCTCCACCTCCCGGGTTCACACCATTCTCCTGCCTCAGCCTCCCGAGTAGCTGGGACTACAGGCGCCCGCCATCTCGCCCGGCTAGTTTTTTGTATTTTTAGTAGAGACGGGGTTTCACCGTGTAGACCAGGATGGTCTCGATCTCCTGACCTCATGATCCACCCGTCTCGGCCTCCCAAAGTGCTGGGATTACAGGCTTGAGCCACCGCGCCCGGCCCACACTAGTTATCTTTCTTCAACAATGAAATGGTAAACTCTGATCTAACAATCTTTCAAAACATCATAAAGTCCAGAGATATCTAAATATGAATTAACAAGAAGAGTCAAACACCTTTTATTAAGTGAATAACATAATTAAAGCATGACTACTCACATACCGTGAACACTTCCAAGTGCTACAGAAGAATCCAGAATGACAGTTCCAGATCCCTCCATGCTCTTCCTTCTACATTGCAGAGACCCTCCCTCATTCTGACCACTGAGGTTAGTGTGGGCTCTCCTGGAAATTGTTCTAAGCATTCAGACACATTCGGTTTTGTTTGACTTTGCCACATAAAAGGCACAACATAGATGTTTTGTTTTGCCACATAAAGGCCCAATATCCTTCTTTGGTTTTTAACTTCTTGTCTTACAAATTTTTCTGTTGCAATACTAACATTCTTTGTGACTACTGCATAGTTTCTACAGCACGGTGCACCACAATTTATTTAACTAATATTTTCCCCCAAGCTTTGTTATTCTAAACATGCTACACTGAATGCCATGTACATGTGCCCTTATGCAGGTTGTATGTAGCATCCAGAAGTGAAGTCACTGGATACAGGAAGTACACTAAATTTTTTAAAAACTTAATTAATTTATTGTATTTCCTACATTTTTTTTTCTATAATGTATACATTTTCCTCCAAAATTAAGGTCGTGGTATGTTAAGTTCTCCATGTATCTTTTCTAAAATTTGAATTTAACTTAGATTTGTATTAAGATAATTATAGATTCACAAGCAGTTGTAAATAATAATACAGAAAGAGATCTCTTTTGCACTTTGCCCAGTTTCTCCCAATGTTAACATTCACCAAAGCTATCATATAAAATTACTATCAGAATGCTAATATTGAAACGATAAATTTTGAAAGTCTCACAAATTGTCTTCTAAAAATTTAACATGAATTTTAAGAGGTGATATTTACTTCTAAATAAAACAGAATGTCTATACACGCTTTACTTTTTCAGACATTATGTTTTTTTTTTCATTTATATTTCTGTGACTATGGTAATTAAAATGTAGTAAAAGGAAAGGATTACATAGAGAAGAAACATCAGTAGAGAGAGGAAGAGAAAGAGAAGGGCTAAGGATGAAATCTTAAGAATGCTACTTATGGAAATGGAAACATTTATACAAGCTATTTGTGTCTCTTACTCAAAGGAGGCTGAAGGGGATGTCCTGTTTTTGAACACCAGCCCACAGGGTGAATATCAGGAGAATCCGCATCTATCCAGTAATCATAGCAATTGTTCCAGCCATCAAAGTGAACCTGGATGACACAAGGACATTAACAGTACAAATTAAGTCACAAAAATTCCTATAGTCAAAGTTCTGCCCACAGCATAACCATTTTCATTTTAACATATACAGTAGATTTAAAACCCAATACATCAGTTCAATTATTCAAAATACTTCACTCATAATGTGAAAAAAAAGACATCTTTGAGCCACCTTCGATGTATTATATAACCAGTCATAAATGCTCTGCCAATAGTTCTACAGACGTATTATGTGTATTTCTCAACACCATGAGCAACATGAGAACAGGAACTGTTATAACATTTTCATATGATCAACATCAAGCACCCAATAAAAATGCAGAAGGAGTTAAAAATTCGGGTAAGGGAAGGAGGGAAGATGAAAGGGGAAAGTAGAGGGGAAGGAGAGGAAAGGAGGACCCTTCAGGTAAACGTCAAGCCTTCTGGATTTGTCTTGAAAAAGCCTTAAAACAAAAAAAATTCAATGCCTGCTAAGCACACATTCAATTTATGAAATATCCCTCCACCCAGTGTGTTTTTAGACATCATTTTTTTCCTTGTGAATAATTACAGTTTTTCTCAAATATATGTTCTATTATTGTTTTATTTTAAATTATTATGGGTATATACTTATGAAGTACATGTGACATTTTGATACAGGCATATAATGTATAATGATCAAATCAGGGTAACTGGGGTATCCATCACCTCAAGCTTTTGTCATTTCTTTGTTTTATGAATATTCCAGTTTTACTAGTTACTTAAAAATATATAAATTATTGATAACTATAGTCACCCTACTGTGCTACGAGATACTAGATCTTATTCATTCTATCTAACTGTATTTTTGTGCTCGTTAACCACCCCCACTTTATGTCCTGCTCCCTGCTATGCTTTTCAGCCTCTGGCAACCCTTATTGTACTCTCTTGTCCTCATGAGTTCAATTATTTTTAGCTCCCACATATGAGTGAGAACATGCAATATTGGTCTTTCTGTGCCTGGCTTATTTCATTTAACATAATGTCCTCCAGGTTCACCCATGTTACTGCAAATGACAGTATTTCATTCTTTTTTATGGCTGAATAATATCACATTGTGTACATATACCACATCTCTTTATCCATTCTTTCGACTGGTGGATGCTTAGGTTCCTTCTGTATCTTAGTGAGTGTGAAAAGATATGTCTTATTATAAAGCAGTCACTGCTACCATCTCTATTGGCCATTGGGTGAAAGGGCAGTTAGTCTTCTAGTGATGGTCACTAGGAATCGACTGTTTCTTTTAGGTTATTATACATTTTTTACCTTTTAGGAAGAAGGGATATACTGAAATGCTTTAGATATTTTATTTTTAAATCAAGTTTGCTAGTTATATCCACTGATCACAGAGTATTAACAAAACAAGTCTGCCAGTTAGATTTCTTTTTTAAAGTCTACGAACCTCACATTCCGTACAAGACAACAGATGCCAGATGGATAAAAAAGTCAAAACACTAAAAACTGAACAATAAACATTTGAGAAGAATGTGTGAATGAACTTATTTGTAATCACAGAGTGGGTCAGCCTTTGTAAGCAAAACACCAAACTCAAAAGCAGTAAAAGACTGATCAATTTGATTACATGAAAATTTAAAGCTTCAGAATGGCAAATATTATAAAGTAAAATGAAAGACCCACAAGAAACCCCCCAAAACACATTTGCAACACCTGTGTCAAGAACTCTGTTCCTTAATTTATAAAAATATGATGTAACGGCACAAAAAGATGAAAAACCCAATGGAAGGATGAAAAATGGATACAAATAGCTCATTATTCAAAACATAAATATAAATGCTTAGTAAAGATACGAAAAGACAATAAATTTGAGGCCAGGCTCAGTGGTTCATGCCTATAATCCCAGCACTTTGGGAGGTCAAGGAGGGAGGATCACTTGATCCCAGGAGATCGAGATCATCCTGGGCAATTTGGCAAACCTCATCTCTCCAAAAAAAAAAAAAAAGAAAAGAAAAGAAAAAGCTAAGTGTAGTCCCAGCTACTCAGTAAGTTGAGGTGGGCAGAAGATCACCTGAGCCTGGGAGGTTGAGGCTACAGTGAGCCAAGACCATACCACTGCACTCCAGCCTAGGTGACAGAGTGAGACCTTGTCTCAAAAAAAAAAAAGAAGAAGACAGACAATCACTTTCACTTATAATTAAAAAACTACAAATTAAAATCACAAGATGCAATTCTTCTCCTATTGGCCTGTCAAAAATGTTCACATTTTGGTAATTCCTACAGTTGGTTAAGAATGAGAATAAATGGGTGTTCTCATAGACCACTGACAGGAGTGTTAACTGCTGAGATATTTCTGGAAAGCTATTGGGCAATAACAGCCGAGCACTTAAACGACATTAATTTTGACTTGATAATCTCAGTAACTCATTGTTTGTATAAGAAAACAACTAGAAGTTACCACAGTGCCCACCATCAAGAGACTGGTTAATAAATTACGGTATATTCATATAACGAAATAGAATGTAGTTAGTAAAAGTATATATATGTGCTTAAAATAATGGTCTTTGCAATGAATCTACTTTCTTAAGCTTAGAAATAAACTAATCCTAGAATCAAAATCCCACAGAAGGTATGAAAAGACATGTGTCAGCAAGATAAGAGAATAACCCAAGAAAAACAAAGTATGTGATCCAGGAAAATGAAATACAACCTAGTCTGTCAGTAAAGAGAAGTGTCAGGATGAAAGCTTTGTACCAGGCTTAGAGTATTTCCACCCAGAGTGGAATAGGTGGTTGCTGACTATGAGAAGGAATTCAAGAAAAAAAAAGAGAGTATTGATGTAAAAATTTTCTCCCATTCTGTAGGTTACCTGTCCACTCTGATGGTAGTTTCTTTTGCTGTGAAAAATGCTCATCATCACTGGTCATCAGAGAAATGCAAATCAAAACCACAATGAGATACCATCTCATGCCAGCTAGAATGGCGATCATTAAAAAGTCAGCAAACAACAAAAGCTGGAGAGGATGTGGAGAAATAGGAACACTTTTACACTGTTGGTGGGAATGTAAACTGGTTCAACCATTGTGGAAGACAGTGTGGCAAATTCCTCAAGGATCTAGAACTAGAAATACCATTTGACCCAGCGATCCCATCACTGAATATACACCCAAAGGATTATAAATCATGCTACTATAAAGACACATGCACATGTATGTTTATTGTGGCACTATTCACAATAGCTGAGACTTGGAACCAACCCAAATGTCCATCAATGATAGACTGGATTAAGAAACTGTGGCACATATATACCATGGAATATTATGCATCCATAAAAACGGATGAGTTCATGTCCTTTGCAGGGGCATGGATGAAGCTGGAAACCATCATTCTCAGCAAACTATCTCAAGAACAGAAAACCAAACACTGCATGTTCTCACTCACAGGTGGGAACTGAACAATGAGATCACTTAGACACAGGGCGGGGAACATCACACACTGGGGTCTGTCGTGGGGTGGGGGGGCAGGGGGAGGGAGAGCATTAGGATAAATACCTAATGTAAACGATGAGTTAATGGGTGCCGCAAACCAGCATGGCACATGTATACCTATGTATCAAACCTGCACGTTGTACACATG
Organism: Piliocolobus tephrosceles; assembly: GCF_002776525.5. NCBI lineage: Eukaryota > Metazoa > Chordata > Mammalia > Primates > Cercopithecidae > Piliocolobus > Piliocolobus tephrosceles. The sequence goes on along the minus strand of NC_045438.1, from coordinate 28,873,869 downwards.
TACCCTAGAACTTAAAGTATAATAATAATAATAAAAAGATAGAGTATTGAAAATACACTGAGCTTTTGACTCAAAGGCATGTGAGATCCACTGTCACATTTGTAAAAATTTAAGAAGACAAAAAAACTAAATTATGAACAAATTACTGACTCCCAGAAAAACAGTCACAAGGAAAAGATTACTTTGCTCAACAGTGAATGAGAACCAAACTATGTAAAATAACTGCTGAAAAGATAAGGGGAAGGTAAGAATAGCAAGATCTAAATCTTGAATTACCACAACATGAAGAAAATAAACCATATGTAAAGTTGATGAACTGAGAAAGAGTAGAATATAGGTAATATTTTAGAAAATGACAGACAAAAAGGTCCTAAGCAAGAGCCCAAAGAGCCGACCGTTTTTGCTTCTGGGGAGCCAGGCTGGGAAGTGGGAAGGAATGAGGCAGGAACAATATTCTGTAACTAAAAACATAAGTGAGAGCAAAACCATTCTGGGCCATTTTTCCTCAATGGCATCTGATCAAATATAGAACAATTTTAAATGTTTTACTATAATAGCTCAAGGTGTGAAATATGTAATCTTAAAAGATGATTTTACTCGAGTTGATTTTATCCCTGAAAAACTTAAAATATTAAGCTACACTAATAACTTGGTCTACATTTTCCTCTTCTTCCTTCTTGAAAAAGAAAGATGAGCTTTCCTGCTGTCTAATCTCCCATTTATTAGATAAACTCCTACTCTTGCAAGCTTTTTATATTCTCAGAAGCTTCTGATGAATTCTGAAACTTAGTCACTGACCCCTGTATACAGGCCTTTTAAAGACCTTGTAAATACAAAGATATTTGTTCCGTGGTTCATCTTCAGCTACGAAATTAATTCCAGTGATTACCAAAAGATAATTGTCAACTGTAGCCCTCACAGCCAGCTATTTCTGGGGTGTTAAGGACTGACCAGGATGTTGTATTAGAGAATCCAGCCAGAAGTAAGAGGTGGAATCTAGTCTACACTTTTCCTGTTAACTAACTGAACTACCCACTTTAGCATACTTGACCTCTCCGGGCCAAAAATTTCTCACATGTAAGAGAGTTGATCTACATTTTTAATTATAAAAGTAATCTACATTCTGGAAACTAAACGATTAAAAAACTTTATCATTTATAGTTTCAGTACCCTGAAAAAAGCACTGTCATTACTTTGGTAGGATTCTTTCCAGAATTGCTTATATATGTATTCTTGTAAAAATAAACAATAGCAGATACCAAAACATAATGAAAACCTGAATTTTTCAATTGCTGATATTAAATAGTCTTTGAAAGTATTTAATTTTACCATCATGTAGATATAGAGTAATACATTTTACCCATCAGCTACTGCGGTTGCTTCCAATGTTAAGTACTATAAACAGCACTGATATATTTTCCTTGGAGTTTTCATTTTTGCGTATTCCTTTTGGCTATTCCCTTAATATTCTTAAATGAAAGGATAAACAACATTCTACGATTTTGTTAACCTATCGCCAAACTGCTCTTTGGAAAGGCTGAGACATTTTATATTCCCACCAGCCATATGTGATAATTAAATTTTCATGCACTCGAACCAATATATATTTTTTTCAATTCTGGGCAATCTGATTTATACAAGTAATATTGTGCTTAATTGTAAATGTATTTGATTACTAGTCTAGATTTTATTTTAAAAGATACTTCTAGTTCTAAAATACTGATTGTTTTATGACTTACTTTACTACCAAATATAGTAAGAAAATGTACTTGAAAAAATGGTTAGCACAGGTCTCGCATTTATAAAATTTTCTAAAATGCTACATGATTCTATAATCTTAACAGTGAATTAAATGTTAAAATTTCTATTCTATAGAAACACCACATTTGTGTAGTTTTTCCTGTTATTTTATAATTTATTTTCTTATACACTATCTTATTAGAGATAGTTGAGAATGTAATTTTTTAAAAAAGAGCATAAACTTAGACTCCTAGAGCTTAGAACTAAGATGTCATTCTGCCACTGCCAGTAATTACTAATTCATTTAATCTTTCTGAGCCTCTGCCTCATCAATAAAAGTAATAACAACGTATACTTCCCACAAATGTTGAATAACATGAGAACAGAGTTACCCCGTAAAACATCATATACATTTAAAGTCTTGCTGTTATAACTATTATTATTCCTAATAGGAATTCCAAACAATTTTATGAAGTAAGTAGAACAGGCATTGTTCCGGTTTGAGGGTGAAGTTAACACTTAAGTCAGAAACAGAGATGAGTTCTTCTGGTTCCTTTCCTGAAGTCCACTTCACTTTATCATGGCTGGACATAACAAGCTGATCCCATCTCCCTAAACATCTGCTTATTTTTTAAGAGGCATTTGATTTTTATTACTCTAATTAAAATCTGATTTTACTCATGAAAGTATTTATCTTTACTTGGCCTATATTAAGAGACAGGAGGTTCCTCTGAAAATACTACTACTAATCCACCCCACAAAAATATTAATCTTTAATTTTTTTAAAAAAAGGGCATACTATCAGAGAACGATATATCTTTTCTTCTGAATATAATACTACTTTAATGTGTTGTATCTACTTTCTTTCTCCCAATACATACTCAAAATATTAAGTCATTCATAATTAAAGATAAATTGTTTTACACAGGTTAAAGGACAAACCTGGAAGAATGCTGATTTACAAAGATGCACAGCCAATTATTCTGCATATTCCTATGATTTTACTAATTACAGGACTTCACAAGTTAAGTATCTACCAAAGTTTTTATCCAAAACGTCTATAACAAAAGACAAAGCCAATCCACCATACAGAACACTTACTTTTACTCGGTGATCATCTGTGTCTGCCACAGTTGCTACTCTAATAAACATGGGGTTCCTTTTGTCTACGACCTCAAGCTTCATTTTTTTCTGGAATCCATGAGGAGGTTTCTGCCATAACAAAAAATTTTACACAGTGAGATAAAGAGGAAGAGAGAAGGTAAACTTGATGTTAAAAAGAAGAAGAAAAAGCTGGCCAGGCACAGTGGTTCATGCCTGCAATCCCAGCACTTTGGAAGGCTGAGGCGGGTGGATCACTTGAGGCCAGGAGTTTGAGACCAGCCTGGCCAACATGGCTGAACCCTGTCTCTACTAAAAATACAAAAAGTAGCCAGACATGGTGGCATGCACCTGTAATCCCAGCTACTCGGGAGGCTGAGGCACAAGAATTGCTTTAGCCCAGGAGGTAGAGGTTACAGTGAGCCGAGATTGTGCCACTGCACTCCAGCCTGGGCAACAGAGGGAGACTGTCTCAAAAAGCAAAAATTAAGAAAAGAAATAGCTGAGCTATTTAGAGAATGATGTCATAAAAGAAGACAACAAAATTTTAAATGGTTAGAACTTGCTGTCATTTTTGAAATAAAGAAAGAAAATAAGAGAACCAGCCTTTCAGACTCTCAACTTCCCAGAGTAGCTCTGAACTTCACCCTGTCTGTCAATAAATTCCAACACAGATGCACGAGCAAGGGAAATAGCAGAGTAAAATTCAAAATACTGTAGTTATTTGATTACTCAGCGGGAAGACAAAACATTTTTCTTATTAGTTGGAGGTGCACTGGCAAAAATCTACAAGCATAAAATTTGTCTTTAAAAAGAGAAAGGAAGAACATTAAAGTGGCTGAGTTGAGACACCAAAATTAGAAGTGGTAATGGGGGCAAAAAGCAGAAGATATCTTTAAAACAGAAAATCAGCAATCAAACGTAAAGGACAGAACCAGGAATGGGTTGGGGGAATCGACAGCTACCTACGCCTCAGTACTCAGCAGAAACTCATAAGCCTCTGAAAAAGTCACAGACTGTGGAAGATAAGGTGATTGTTTGACATGATGTTAGGCAAATCAGTTAATTTTCTAAGCTTCAGGTCTCTCTTCTGTAAAGTGGGTGTAAGTGTTGCTGGGCAGGATGTGGTGGCTCATGCCTGTAATCCAGCACTTTGGGAGGCCAAGGTGGGTGGACTGCTTGAGCTCAGGAGTTTGAGACAAGCCCAGGAAACATAGCAAAACCTCTTCTCTACGAAAAATACAAAAATTAGCCCAGCATGGTGGCATATGCCTGTAGTCCCAACTACTCAGGAAGCTGAGGTGGGAAGATCACTTTAGCCCGGGAGGTGGAGGTTGCAGTGAGATGAGATGAGATCGTGGCACTGCACTCCAGCCTGGGCAACACAGCAAGGCTCTGACTCAAGCAAACAACAAAAAAAGGGTTGCCATGAAAATTAAGTATGTTATGTAAATATCACAGAGCAGTCAATGCAAGACACCTAAAAGACCAAACTAGAGAAATCTGTTTTCTCTCTGTTGTGACACTAGATATGTAGGCTGATCCTAATATAATTGTATTCATTTGAAGTGAAGTGTAATGCAGCTCTGCTTCGCATTAGACAAGAGTTTAAAGTTAAAGGGGGGGAGGGAGAGTGGATAAAAATTCATAAATACGGCATAACTCTAAACAGTTTTCTTTTTTAAATCTTCAACTTGCTCTCAGATGAAATCACACACATTTTTTGATACAGTTTCTCTTCATACCTTATGGTTTTGCTCTTAAAATTTTTTTATGTTCTTTCTTCTAAATTTGGACCTATACCTAATAATTAATTCTAACGTTAAAAATCCTAGCAATTTATACATAAAAGGATCACTTAAAGAAAATTATTTACCATAAGCTAATCATGACACATTTTAAAAAATAAATATTTGATATATTTTTCTTTTCCGTTAAATTAGAGAAATATAAATTATAAAGCAAGCTATTTGAGATGAAAAAATAAGAAATGTTTCACTTCTTGCTCCTTCCTTGCATAAAAATGAGGTTCATTTGAATCTTAATACTTTATATGCAAGAAGCAATGACCCTGGGTTAGAAGGATACTGTAATAAAAGCGGATAATCTTACATATTGGTAATTAAACATGCTGATCTATAGCAATAAAAAAAAAAAAAACAAAAAACAAAAAACAGCATCTCAGCTTGCCATAAACAAATCCAAATAAATTATCAAATAGTTTTTATTGGAAAATATTTTCATGTTCTGTTCTGGTCTTTTAGAATATCTAGCTAAAAAGACAAGATTGCCATAAGATTTCAACAACTAGCCCCACATAGTATCAAGTAGAATTATTTTCCAAGGAGACTTTAAAGTCCAAAATCAAAGCATTTTTTTGGATGACAACAAAAATCCCAATAACAATTTTGACTAAAAACTGTAAAAATTCAAAAACATCTTATTTGGTGCTCTATTTTTTTCTCATTCCTATTCTGGTTTACTAATACCACTTGTTCTGTTCTTAAATTTCAATAAATAAATGATCTCATCCACACAAATTAATCAAATAGTATAAAATGTATCATCTTACCACTTTGAAAGCTCTTGCAGGAGCAGGTAAAGAATTGGTTTCTTCTAAGTATTTATCCCAAGAAAAATGTTTCACATTTGGATAACCTATGAAAGAAAAATGTAAATCCTATGAGGTTTAACCAAAATGACAGCAAGAATAACAAATTGTCCAACAAAAAGTATAAAATGTTATAATCTAGAAAATTACATTTATATATATATGACAACTTTACTCACACATTCAGAGCTATTAGTAATAATGAAATTGTTTTCATCTTGATCATTTTTTTTATTACTTTTAAAATGAAAATTTTATAGATATATATATATAATTTATATTTTCAGATAAGGATAGTCTTACAAGACAGACACACAAATACCCTTTAGCAATTGTTTCTATGAATCTAGAAAAATCTGACATATGTAATAAAGGCAACACACAATTGTTTGTAAATGTGAAAATTAAGTAGGTTAAATGACCTTCAATATACAAATATGCAAAAAAATGTACATAAGCAGAAAGTACTTATTAAAAAGAACACGGTAGATTTATATCTATTAATATGTGAACAATTCCAGATATAACTTCATATTGTTAGTTCCAACAAACATGCACAAATGATGTAACATTATTCATAGAATGTGTAAAAATATCTTCTCCTTCCTCCTGCCCTCTTTTGTTCCCTCCAGGGCCCCAAATCCATTAGGCAGGCATGAGCAGGAATAAACAGTGGTCCAGTATGGTGGGAAATTAGCCACATAAAGGGAACTGAGAAAAGCAGCAAATATATTGGAGATAATGTTAGCCAGGTTTGAGGGAAACTGGAATGAAGCTGATGCGTTGGATTTGAATTGGAACTAATGGTATAAATTCACAGTTTTCAATATATGAACAGATACAGAAATAGACATAAATATACATTTTTGTATATATTTATACACATGTATTTCCTAGCTATATTAGCTGAAAAGCCTGGAAACATCAACAATCTTGTAGTAAATAAGCACACTTAGGGTTCAGATCTTAGTTTCTAAGTATCATTCTCTACTAAAAAGCAGCATGGAACCTTGAAGAAATGGGTGACTCTAGGGTGGGGTCAGGGAAAGTATGAGATAAGCCTAGCTGTGCCAGAAAATAAGAAGTTCTCAAAAAATAAGAACATTTCAAAAGGACACTGAAATGTGCCTAAAGGGGTTATAACTGGTTAATATCTGAGAAAATCTGAATATGAAGATAAACAATGCTAGCAATCGATTATAACTCACTGATAAAAATAGTAATCTATGGGTCTACCCTGATATAGATAAATTGAACAAATAAATAGGAAGATAAGAAAAGCTATTCTTTGCAGGAAAATGTCAACTAATTTTGTATAGGAAATGATGGAATAAGAAAAATTACAGTTTAACACTGTCAGAATAATATAATTCATGCTAGAAATGTCAACAGATGCTAAAACTAGCAAATGATATTGGGACAAGATACACAGTCTCAAAGTATCTCTCCAGAAAATACTTATTAGTTACAGAGAAAAAATAACTCCATTAGTGGACAAACCTAGCAAACACCATCTTGATCCATCAGTGGTAAAAGCAAACCAGTAAAGAGACAGATTGACATCATGAGCCACCTGAGAGAAGGCAATGAGAACACAGCACTATGTCTGATATTCCTGCCAGAAAAGCACAGCCTGCGTATGATCATGAGGAAATACCAATCCGACTCAAATTAAGTAACATTCTACAAAATCACAGATCTGGAATCCTCAAACTTATTAAGGTCACAAAAGTCAAGGAGAGCCTAATTAACAGAAGCTGGAGGGATCTGACAACTGAGATCCTTTTGCTAGGAATGACATCACTAGGACAGCTGGCAAACTTGACTGGGTCTCTGAGTCAGGGGAAAGATGAGTTCTGCACTGTTCTTGCAACTTTTCTGTACATTCACAATTGTTTCAAAATAAAATGGTTAAAGAGTAAATATGTAGCTGGGCACGGTGGCTCACGCCTGTAATCCCAGCATTTTGGGAGGCTGAGGCAGGCGGATCACGACGTCAGGAGATCAAGACCATCCTGGCTAACACGGTGAAACCCCGTCTCTACTAAAATATACAAAAAAAAAAAAAAAAATAGCCAGGTGTGGTAGCATGACTGAATTCGACTGAATTCTAAATATCCAGGAAAGGAGATATATGGCTTGATTCTTTGCCTTACGTTAAGAAGTCGGTGGTAACGCCTTATACCACTCCTTCCAGGGTACGTAACCAGGAGCCCTCTGTTGTTCACTGGTTCACTGTTAATTAATCACATCTCTGATCATGACCAAAAACGGTGGTACAGAAAGAAAGACTGATAACAAACTGGGAATTCTAAAGGGATCCTCACACCATTTTAGATGGTGATAGTGGCAAAGAAGCAACTATGGTAATCACTGGCCACTATTATTTTGTAAGCCACAGGATAGACAAAGGAAGGTGGAATACAAGAAATCTTCCAGGCAGTGCAACATTTGGAGTCATGAAACCATTAATATCTTGCTTTCTTTGTTTTTTTTTTTTTTTTTCTTGAAACACTGTCTTGTTCTGTTGCCCAGGCTGGAGTGCAGTGGCACAATCATAGCTGACTGTAGCCTCGAACTCCTGGGCTCAAGCAATCCTCCTGCCTCAGTCTCACAAATAGCAGGGACTACAGGTGCATGCCACCTCACCTGGCTGACTTTTAAAATTTTTTTATAGAGACAGGGTCTCACTATGTTACCCAGGCTGGTCTTGAACTCCTGGGCTCAAGTGATCCTCCCACCTCAGCCTCCCAAAGTGCTGGGATTACAGGCGTGAGCCATAGGTGCCTGGCCAATACTTTGTTTTAATGCTTCATGATTTATGTCAATGCTATTTCACCTTCAAAATAGTACTGGAAATTAGTCAAGATAGAGGCTTTTCTCCCTTTAATATATGAGAAAACTCGGGGAGTGGATAGGACTTGACTTGCCTATTACAGGAATGACTGGTCCTCCGGAGTGAGTAAATGATCAGACACTCTAAGTGAGACACTGTATCAAGGAACTGGAGACAAACTTAAAAATGAAACCAGCTGTTCCAATAGAACTTGAAGCTCTCCAATCTTGCAGCTTACATGCTGCAGGCTACATTCAAAAACAGCTCCTAGTAAACCCAGGACTCACCCTCTCTCTGCGATGAAGGCAGTCTTCATTACTCCTGTAAGTGTCCACTAAGCAATCGCCTACTGTGCAGGGATACTTTCTGTTTGATGACCCTGTCTTTTCATACCAGAAGTGGCCATGGCACCTTAAGTAGTGATGTACTCAGAAATACACTGTCTTGATTATGAAGAAGCCACAGAATCTGTTCTTTTGTTTGTTTGTGTGTTTTTTTTTTTTTTTTTGAGACAGAGTCTCACTCTGTCGCCCAGGCTGGAGTGCAGTGGTGCGATCTCTGCTCACTGCAAGCTCCACCTCCTGGGTTCACGCCATTTTCCTGCCTCAGCCTCCCGAGTAGCTGGGAGGCCACCATGCCCAGCTAATATTTTGCATTTTTAGTAGAGACGGGGTTTCACTGTGTTAGCCAGGATGGTCTCAATCTCCTGACCTGGTGATCCACCCGCCTCGGCTTCCCAAAGTGCTGGGATTACAGGCGTCAGCCACTGCGCCCGGCCCAGAATCTGTCCTTTAGCACATAAAAGAAACTCAAAATGATATAAAACGAGAACACTATTTATCAGCAGTTACACCGTTCCCTGTTAAAGAGAGAGGAAATGAGCTGAGAAGGCTGTATGGCCAGAGGTGCCTGAAAACTTCAGCACACACAGAGGCACCACTGGCGTGAAGGTGCAAAATCTATTTTAGAACCAGGAATCACGACGGAAAAAGGAAAAGTGAGCGTGTGAGTTATAAACTAAGCAAAAAAATCTAAAGCCTCAATTTCTCACTTAAATGTGAACACCGTACTTCTGTGAGGACTGATGCTGACATGAAGTCTGTTCTCCAATCTACACACAACTGCTGTCCCTCTTATCCATTTTTCTGGACTTGTTCAAGCCTTAGACAATTTGCTTCTATGGTTAGACAATATATTTAAATATATACTAATATAAAGTCTAGAAATGAATTTCAAGTTGAGAAGTGAAATATCTTTTAAAACAGAACTTATTTTTTTTCCAAGAAAGACAAAATTTGAGACTCTGTTATGAACTAAGGCAATACTTAACATAGTTGAAAGTACATCAGGGTGAGCAAACTAACACCTGCAGGTCGGCTGCCTGTTTTTGTAAATAAACTGTTACTGCAACACACCCATGCACAATGGTTTACCTATTGTCTATGGCTCTTTTTGCACTACAATTGTTTTGAGTAGTGGTGACAGAAACTGCATGGTCTGCAAAGCCAAAATATTTACTATCCGGCCCTTTACCGAAAAAGTCTGCCTACTCTTGAAGTCTATGAATAGTATTAGACACATTAAAAAACACACACCTGGTGGAGTAATAAGGGTTCTTCTATGTTCTTTACACCAACCAACTGGATGAATGTGTGGACTGGATGCTTCACACCTGTAAGTTATACAAGTTAAAAAAACTGCAATTATCAGGATAAACTCACAAAAACTAGTAAAATAAAAAGAAAATTAGAGATCATGAACACTGCATAGAGTTTTATTTATTACAATCAATCTAATTTGGAAGAAAATGCTAAACCAAAGAACTTTTTAATATATTCATACCAAGTGGATTTTTATTAGATAAATACTATACGGATTTGACACCATGCAATTTTCTTTTCCCCACAAATTTTGTTATATCCAGTAACTTCAACTACAGCAAAAATGCAAACATAATATAATTAAAGTCTATAATTTAGATTCATTAAAATCAGGTGGAACAATAAACTCAGACTGTGTGTACACAGGAAAATCAGGTGGAACAATAAACTCAGACTGTGTGTACACAGGCAAACCAAAATTATTTCAACATCACTAAGGGTAAATGTACAAACGCAGGGAGTGCGATCATCCTTAATGGCCAACATGTTATTTCTGTTACCCATTAGAATAACAGAGACCAGGAATTAAGACAAACTATTACTCTCTTTTCTTTACCTCTTTTTTCTCCTTTCTGTCGTCTCTATTACAGTCAAGCATCTATTTTTCTAAAGTCTCTTTATCAGCATGCGTACCTGGTACATCTAATTCCTTGCTCCTACTCACACTTTTGCTATGGTTTCCTCTTCTCAACATGCAACATGTTTCAGCCTGTTAACATCATATGGAACCCGAGTGTTCTGCAGAACAGTCTGGAAAATGTTGGTCTAGAAGACGCCAAGAGTCTAGTCTTGCTATATTAACTAGGAGGTCTGTTGAATCTATACTGAGATCAGGAAATCTCAACACAGCCCTCTTGATGGGAAACTAGAAGGCAGAAAGCCAGGAAGGTAATGGTGTGGCTGGAGTTTCTAGGGAAGAAGGAAGTCTTATGAACAGCGAAACAAAGAATTTTCTACAAAATGCCCTAAGTGGGTGAGATTAGCACACAGTCAACCAAACCAATCTTTCTAAAGGCATAGCCTGGGACAATAATACATGGTGAGTTCATGTAACCACTACTTGAATGCTGATTGTTCTCAGAACTCACTTCAGTAGAAAATACCTTTTTCTTAATACTTAAAGGCTTCTTCCTTTATTCAGTTGTTATCTCATACTGTCCCTACCACAAACTATTTTTCTTGTCATTATTTTAGGAATATGAAAAGAAAACAAGCACTGCTGGGTCAATGCCAAGTTCATGCTGCAATCCCTATATTTCTTACAATATGTATTTTCATAGAAGATATTTTAATACACAATTCATTAAGATGCACTTTTATAAATCATACAAACAAGGCTTTGGAGCTCTATTTCCAGATACCATAGTGTTTTCCTTAAAAAATCATTTTGGTTATGGATTATTACTAATGTCTTACTGCCTTTATTTTAGGAAAGGATGTTAATTCATAGATGGCATCATAAAAAATGAAAATATACAATATTTGTTTAACTTTTTTCCTTCTCAATCTAATATAACTTAGAGAGTAGTTTTTATAATGATCTGCCGGACTCACAGTGTTTATTTTAAAGTAGAAACATTGAACATTACTCTTTTCATTTTACTGGATATATAAATTGCAATTAAGGAAAATATTGTGGCCTCTTAATGGTCACTCTTTCTTGTACTATCTGAATCTAATGTAAAGTTTAAATAATATCCAGATATTGATCAAAGTCACCACTTAAAACAAAGAAGCTGTCTCAATAGAGAAGATAAAAATATTACTGTTTTTATCTATTTTACTTGTATTTTCTTAATAAGTAAACAACACTTCACTCAAAAGTTGGAAGGCTGTGATAGCCTTTCTGCTACTACTGTAAAACAAGTCATCGCTTAGCCCCATCTAGTGTTCAAAAGTAGAAATGTAACTGAGAAGAAATACGAAGAACAACTAAAGGTAGAAAGTATGACAAAACATTGATTGCTATACTCTTCCTTTCTTTTGGGTGTTTATGTATATCATGAAAGAAGTTCATTTCAAAATTTTTGAAATACATTTCACATATAAATGCAAATTATTCATAATGACTGCTAAGACCCAATGAGACTGAGACAGTAAATTCTCAAAGGGCCATAAACCAAAGAAATAACTTATTTTAAAAAAAATCCACTGGGCGTGGTGGCTCACGCCTGTAATCCCAGCACTTTGGGAGGCCGAGGCGGGCGGATCACGAGGTCAGGAGATCGAGACATCCTAGCTAATCCCGTCTCTACTAAAAATACAAAAAATTAGCCGGTGTGGTGGTGCACGGCCTATAGTCCCAGCTACTTGGAGGCTGAGGCAGGAGAATGGCGTGAACTCGGGAGGCGGAGCTTGCAGTGAGCCGAGATGGCGCCACTGCACTCCCGCCTGGGTGACAAAGAGAGACTCCGTCTCAAAAAAAAAAAAAAAAAATCCATGCTTACAATATAAGGATAAAGTTAGGAGACATGAAGATCCTCATTTTATGGAAATCAAAGAGGTTAAGTGATTTCCCCAAGCACTTTGGTAGAAAAGAAAGGGATTCTGGTTTTGTCAGTCACAGCCAAAAGTTAAGCAAAAACTAATGCACACACACTGGGCTCTGCAGTTTCAGACAGAGTCAAAGGAGAACACTGCAAGACGCTTCCTTATGGAAAACATCAAAGTCTCTCCATTAAGCAAGAGTGGTTTAGATTATTTGAAGAAATACAGGACACTTGGCCTCTCCACTGCCTATAACCCAGAGCATGATGACTCTGCCAATTTATTACCCAGTACCCAACTCTCCTGGCTCCCCTTATATGTGAACTCTTCAGGGCCTCCACTACTCTGCACTTTACTACTAAACCCCAAACCTCATCAGCCTGAGTCATCAAGTGATCCTTTCCATCCCTAATTCATGTTCAATTCTATTACCCACAGTAGCTGTTTGAAATATTATTAATTTGCTTCAAGCTTAAAATCTTTCATTAACACAGCGAATACTTGGAAGAGATAAAGGTGATAGCATCTCATCACCCTCGTATCAAGTTTTCCTTTTACTTCTTCTTTTTCTCCAGGCTGAGGGAAAAGAAAGTTTATTTCTTCCTGAGGCTAGCTGCTCCTAGGAGACCTGATCCCACCAATAATCCATAGTTTCAGAAATCTCCACTCTCTCCCTCCACAGTGGCCTCCTGCCTTCTACCTAAAAACCAAGCTCAAAAATGCTCATGGTGCAGGGAACCCGCCTTAGAAGTCAAGGCGACTTTCTCTTAAGCAGTGATCCATTTGCCTTCAGCACTAAACTTCTCTGCTTAATATCCCTTATCGCTCTTCAACCTTTTGCAAGTCAGTTTCTGTTCCTAAAACTCTTATTTTAATCCCCACGACACCTGATGGGACAGGTATTATTATTAATCCCTTTCAGAAGACAACTGAAGTTTAGAAGTGTTAAGTAATGCACTGAATACACTGGCTGGCATTACCCAAACACATTCTACCCCTGGGCCGAAACACAAGCAAGTGCTTTCCTTAGCCAAGAATATTCCATCCCAACCTCTAAGTACCCAGTCCTTCTTGGTCAAGCTCAAATCCCCGTGTCCTCTAAGAAGCCCTCCCCAAGAGCCCTCCAGTGAGCTCGAGTCAGTCCTTCCCTCCAAGTGCCATCAGCCCTCCAAGTGGTTGGTTCTAAAAATTAAGCACTAACCACCATCTAACCCTGCAGCCAAGACAGTGGTGTTTAGTTTCTCTCCTTCCCCAGACCGTGAGACCCTCAGAGCTGAAGTTCAGAACAGCCCAGGTTCCATTCATCTCCATGACCTTCCCATCACCACCACCAACCTGAGCTTCCCAAATTTAACCAAATAGTAACAAGCCTATTAACTGACACTGCTCTAAGTAACTGACAACTTTTCAACATGATTTTAGGGAGACACATAAAATTACTATTGCTCTTAATCTGTAAATGTAAAAGAGATTCGTCTCTAAAAAAAAAAAGTTTACACTACACTTACAGGCAATAAGGAAAAGGCCCACTGCTATATTTGTTCTAATTCACTAACAACGCTTTTCTTTTTCATAGATCTTTTTGTTGCTACTTTTTGCCCTGACTCCACCGAGACACCAAAGTACAATGGAATCAAAAATCGCTGAAGCTGCAACCTCATTTTATTCAGGCCTTCTACTAAACAATGGGCCAAACCCTGTTGTCAATCCTTCCCGGATCCCAAAAGATAAGGGTACATGAAAACAATATTTTTTAAAAGAAAGGTTCCTTCCTAGTGCCTGGAAGAAAAGAGGAGGTGACTGTTCTCATTGTATCCTGCCCCACAGCCCAACCCTCAGGCAGCAGGAAGATAATCAGGAAAGAGGCTGCAGTGGTGGGAGGGCAGCGGTATCCTGGAGGTACTCTCCCCATGGTACTGACTACCTTCCTGGGTCCCTAAAGTCCTTTCTAGTGCCAATATTCTATTATATCTAGGATTATTCCTAAATTTAACCAACTGTTAAGGAGATAGAATCGAACAGCTACCAACTATCAGTAACAAAAGCACAGAAGAAACCCAGAGGTAAAGCCATTTTTATTCTAGTATATGCTATTTTCCCCTCATAGAAGACTACTTTTTTAATCCTACATACATTTTTATCATGTTCCTCTTTGGAAGTTAGAAATGTTTTATTACAACTAAACATGCAGTAACACAAATGTATACAGACACATATATATTTTCAAATTCCCACTAATGTAAACAAGAGATACAGAATTACTATTCAATTCAAAGCGAAAAATATCTCATTTCCAAACTATTTTAAATTGGGAAAGGCAATCCAATTACATACCTAAGTAATTTATGCAGATAAAAACCATTCCAAAATTCAAAGATCAAAGAGCATAATATTTAGTAAAAGTGGAGAAATTCCAGAGCACTTAAGCAATTTCCACTGTGCCTTAACTGCATGTTGAGGAAGAGAACACACTGTTTTCGTTCTCAGACAATTAACAAAATACGATTTCATGTCAGTAGCTGGAAGTGTAAGTAATCCTCAAAGTACATTCCATCCTAAAAATAATTAGTTTGTGCTCATAAAAGCACAAAACTCAAGTTAAAAGAGATCAATTTTTTTCTTTTCTTTGTATTTTTAGAACCCAGGATCTTTTTAGAATCCAGGATCCTTTCTAGAACCCAGGATCTTTCCTGTTTGTTTCCTAGACGTTTGGCATCAAAAAATGAATGTGGCAAATTCTTCTAGACTCTCCCCTTACTTTTTTCCACAATAGTATTTTCAGAGGCAACGCATCTTATGTCAAATCAGCAACTTATACCTTTAAAACACTGTAATACTTATGAGACCACAAAAATTAAACTAAACTGACATTCACCTATTTTGTTTAAATCAGTCAAAAGCTTTAAAAAAATTCTTCCCCAATAAACCACAAAAAAACAAAATATTCTCATTTCAACAGATTCTAGTTACTGTTTTAGCATCATTTATTAAGAAAAGGCCTGGAGCCCAGTTATCGCCCCAGTAGTGCCATCATCACAGTCCACCAAGCACAGAAGGAGACAAACAGGTTTGATTCAGGACAGATTTAGACTATTTCCAAAGTTAAAGTTTTCTCATGCACTCATCCATTCAAAATAGTTATAGAAAATTTTTTTTGTTTTCGAAATTTTTGTGTAGAGTCAGGGGTCTCAGTATATTGACCAGGTTGGTCTCAAACTCCTGGGTTCAAGTGATCTCCCACCTTGGCCTCCTAAATTACTGGGATTACAGACATAAGCTACCGTGCAGGCCTGACAATTTTAAATAAAACCAAAAGCACCAATTTACAGTAAACAGGAGGAACAGAAGAACACAGTAAATAAGATGAGGTTTCAATCAGGAAATCAAACTGGGAGACTCAATAGCACAAACAACCTGGTGTCTTTAACAAAAGCCACAATCGATGAGGAAGAAAGGAGAGAAATAGGCATCTGTAAATCAAACGAGGTCAAGCAAGGCAATCACAAAGTGTACACCTTATGGGACCTAAAACCATCAAGCTAAAAACAAAAAAAACTCACTGAAATAACTAGAAGAAATATTTAAGTATGTTAGTAATATTATGGTTATTATTTTTAAAAAAATAAAACTAATTCCTCTCTTTAGAAGATACATATTGAAATGCTCTGATATCTGTAATTGATTTCAAAACAATCTCAGAGTTGGGATTTGAGGATTAGGAATACAGAGGAAATATACTGGATATAAGTCGATAATTGTTGGTGCTGAGTAAAGGCTGCAGTAGGGCTGCTCTATTATTCTACTTTTGTATATGTTAGAAATTGACTGTATTTCAATGGAAAACTTTTATTATAAACTGAATATAAAGATGTCCTATGAGGAAAAATTATGCTCTGCAGAAAAAAGCTGGGGAAAACAAACAAAACACTCGAAAGCACAGTCATTCCTTGGTATCAGCAGAAGATGGTTCCAGAAGCCCCTTTGGACACCAATATCTAAGGATGTACAAGTCCCTTTTATAAAACGGCATAGTAATTGCATATAACCTACACACATCCTTCTGTTTACTTTATCTCCTATATACTATAAATCATTTCTAGATTACTTATCATACCTAATACAATGTAAACGCTATGAAAATAATTGTTATACTGTATATTTTTATTTGTATTATTTTTATTATTGCATTGTTATTTTTCTTTTTTTCATATTTTTGATCTGCGGTTGGTTGAATCCGTGGATGTGCAACCCACAGATTCAGAAGGCCAATTGTACTTGGCTCTATGTAATCTAATCATGGAACTAATTGTCTACATTTTTAAAAAATTCTGCAAAAAGCGTAGGTAACATATAATGTAAAGCATTTCAAAAATATGAATAGCAAATGAATTTCAACATCTCTTCTTTTTTAAACAATGCAAGTAAAACTGATGAGTATCTCAGAATCCCATCTGAGAAGTAACGGAAATCATCGATGTGTCTACTGAATGTTTAAATACATGGATGCTAAAAACTAAGGTCAAAAAACAAACCTCCCTGACATTTAGCAATATTTACATAAGTTAATATTC
Organism: Piliocolobus tephrosceles; assembly: GCF_002776525.5. Classification (NCBI taxonomy): domain Eukaryota; kingdom Metazoa; phylum Chordata; class Mammalia; order Primates; family Cercopithecidae; genus Piliocolobus; species Piliocolobus tephrosceles. Next base: position 28,856,862 of record NC_045438.1, on the reverse strand, counting down.
ACTTATCCTATAACATGAGCCATATTTTATATAAATATACCTGTTACTTCTCTAAAATGTTCTCCATTCAAGTGTACTCTAGAAGGAACTAAACACTTCAGAAATGCCTTTTACCAGGAAACTGAATTACAGCAATCAATGAACATGAATTTGTTATGAAAAATCCTTATTCCAACTATTTAATCAAAATATAATGGCTTTATTATAATTATTTTATAATTACATAATTGTAAAATATGTTGCTTTTACTACTTTGTGCAGGATATCCCAAAACTGCAAGGATTAAAAATAATATTCTTCAATATATTTTGTAGTCAGCTATTATGAATGTTTAAATTAGCTGGTGGGCATGAAAATAAGAAGGGAAGAGCAAAATACGTGTGAACATATGTCGGGAATGTGGCGTGTGCAGACTGCACTTCCATAGTAGGAAGTCAACTAAATTACCAATCATAAAGTAGAATTAAAGGATGCTATTTAAAATATATTCCATATGGAACAGGTAAAAAATTAAAAACCTGTAATAGGAAACAGTGGGGCAAAATATTGTGGTTTTTTTTTTGTTATAAGCTTTGCATTATTACTGTTTTCCAACCATTTACTTGGATAAACATTAAATTTTTAAAAGCACACAACAACAGAAAATGTCTCACCAATAGTCATAGCTCTCATCCCAGTTGTCAAAATGTACCAGGAAACGATTGTCCACCATATCTGTTACCGTAGCAACACAGATGAATGAGGGATTCTTTTTGTCTACTGCCTCAAGCTTCATACCAACTCGAAAGCCCGATGGGATCACTGTCTGTGGAAACACACAGATTTAATTAGAGATAAGCACACACTTAACAACCGCAAGAACTGCACACTCTCTGCACCTCCTGCTCAAAGGCCCGGCATCCACTGCTGTATTCACATAATTTAAAAATCATATGCCAGTTTCACAGCAGGGTCGCTTTCCAACAAGCAGCAATAAAAAAATAAAAATGCCCTACTGCTACACCCAATTAGCTATCTAGGCCTCAAAATGAAAATATCCATCACCTCACAGAGTTTAAAATAATTAATTTTAACATGTGTTTTGATGCCTTAATTAGAAAACTATAATAGGTAGGCAAGTTTTATTCACCATATAGTTCATATTTTGTCCTTCTTTTCTTGATTACAGACTTAACAATGAAAATTATTCACACAAAATATGCACTTAATCAAGTTAAAAATGTGCATGAGTCAGTACAAACTCACTCCCACTTCTGAAAATATCTCTCAAAAGAGTACTCTACCGAAAGTAGGTCATCTTCATATATGAAAGGCTGCAAATATTACAACTTTTACTCAACACTACAGATACATTTTATTCCTAATAGCAGCAAAAGAATTGGCTGTTGATGCACACAGCTATTCAAAATAGTTGGTAACTTAAAGAAATCCACAGATAATCAGTCATTCAGAACATGGAACAAAAACAACAAAAGTTCTGTAAGAGTTAGTGGTTGAGGTTCAGTAGCATATAAACAATCTCTTACAATCTTTTGTGAGGAATAATATCTTTATCTGTCTCTCTCTATATATTTATATATGTACACACATATATGCAGAGAATTAAATGTCTTCAATTCTAGGTTCAAGCTCAGAATCAAGCTTATTTGTCTGCAGATATATAGTATACCTAGATACCAATGACGCCAATCACCACACACTACAAGTCATTCCTTCCCTTTAAAAAAAAAAAAAAAACCTCTGTTCAGACTCAATTATACAGACATTATTCTAACTACTTGGCAAGATAGACGCTATCTCTCATTTTACTATGATTATACAACCATCATTGTAAAAATGTAGATAGCCATGTATCTGAAAATGTTAGAATAAGTTGTGTCTGAATGGATGGAACAGGCACTAATGCTATACAGAAGTTTTTAGTAAGGACTTAAGTACTGAAATTTATCCAAGTTCTGACCATAAATGTTTGAGTATTCTGAGGTAGAGGAATCTAGAAGTGGAAAAGTGTCTCTTAGATACGAAATGGAGAGCCCAAGAATAAGTTGTATGCTAGCAATGCATAGAATTTAGGAAGACAGTTCAAGGCAGTTCATCAAATCCCTGACCGAAGTCATCATCAGAGAACCAGACAGGGATTCGGAAACTTGGAGCAGAGACAGCAGGCTGCTAACTTTTCCACCGAACTGACCTTCCTCCCTGGGATAAATTTTGACGGGGAATACCAACTGACAATGCACTGTTACACTTCGGCAATTACACTGCCCTCTCAATTAAGATGTTTTAAAATAAAAAGCTGGCCCATTAACACTATTAGTAACCTAAACACACACACACACACGCATGCACACAAACACAATTTGTCAGTTCTCTAATTCAACCTGGTTTGTGTTTGATTAAATCAGAGAACATTTCAGCCATTAGATTGATGCTCTCAAACCAACTGGTTAACAGTGCTTCCCAAATGGAGGATTTTTGGAGTGAGGAGGTTTCTCCTGCTCTTGATATTTATTTATTTCCATTTGGAGGGAATGCTGTTAGTGAAACATTACTGCTTCTCTCCACTGTCTCACTCACTGCTACCTGCCTGGTGACTCTGGGAAGGAGGATCTGATCACACTAGAGAGAAAGCTGGGCTGCCAGGTGCACAGCTTCCACTCTGCTCTTCAAGGATCCAGTGTTCCCTGGGCTTGGGGGGTGGGGGTGAAAGGAGAATTAAATCTCTTCAATTCTAGGGCTCAGAATCAAGCTTATTTGTCTGCAGATACAAGACATGCATGTCCTCCAACTTAGCTCTGACCACCTATAAAGACGGCATTTTGGTTTTCCACTGGCTTGCCCTTTATTCTTTCCAATTAGATCAGAACTTGGGAAAAGAAAAATGTCATGGATCAAGTCGGCCAATGGAGGAACATGTTATGGAAAGTGGGAATACAGGTCAAGAAGTAGAAAAGACACACACGTCCAGATTTTGCTTTTGTTTACTGTAAACAAAGCTATAAACTACAGGGAAAATACATCACAGTCTCCAGTAACCTCCTACATGTAAACTGAAACAGGGCTACCTTCATCTGGCTATGTGAATTCCATTTGAAGAGCACTCCCATGTAAGTGATAATAACAATAAAATATCTCAGCCAATTTAGTTTTTTATGCATCTTAATTGTAAATCTCACCTGAATGTTATACTACCTTGTCTTCTACTATGCAGTGAAAGAGACAACCATAATATGGCTATAAAACATATTTATTCATGAAGATTTTAAGCTAATTTTAAACTTTAATTAAGATAAGAGTACTCTATTTACCAAGGCAATACAATTTATTATAGTTCCTTGTTATCACTTGTAACTGATCCTATGAGACACTCAAAAATCTTCTTCCTTTGAAAGAAAACGTGCTTTGCATGTACTTACTATATTCTGATTTTCAAATAATGACTTAGGAGCAGCTTGAGCTTTACATGTCTTAAGATAGGTCTGCCAATTGAATTCTTCTTCTTTATACCCTAGAGTAAGCACATATGAACAGACTGATTCAAATATCAAAATATTTTACACTTAGTTTTCCAGTCCCACTTTTATCTCTAACTCTAACATGCCAAAATCAATCAAATGACTTTTTAAATAAACAAAATTTAACTCATAATTCATAACTATGTATATTTAGACTATTTTCAACAAACTGTATTATTATTTTCTAATTCTGAATGAATGGTAATGGATATAAAGAAAAGGAATAAGGAAACAAATACGTATTATACTCAGGGCACTTATTATCAGGGTATTTCTACCAGTATTTAGGTAGAATTCCTCTACAGTATAGATGCTGAACTAGAGTAGTCAAAATTCTTTATTTTTCTCTCACCTTGTCTATTTTGGGAAGACTAACTTATAGGAACAAGCGGGAAGTTGGAAATAACAGAAATGAAACAGGTAAAATATTTTTGGCCTATCACTTCAAGAAGGACAATTAAAGGTTTATGAAGTAAGGATGTTGGCAAATTACAGCAAGGGAAATGTCCTCCCTTAATTTTTACAATTTCATTGAAGTTAACATTTCCTTTAAAAAGGAAATTGAGCATCTTATTTTATCTGCGAATATGCTTTCTTTTACATTCATTAAAGTCCAGAAGGCAGCATGAAAAAAAACAGCTAATAATTTACCATATATAAGAGATCAATTTGTGAAAAGGCTTACAGATTTTCTTTTTCACCCTCATCTTTTCTATGTGATTTTGTTTAATCCTTCAGCTATCTGAAAATACCACTCTGCCATTATTTTTTCACTTAAAACAAAGGGATGGCTAATGCACTGAAGTCCTGAGATAGGCCAAAAATATCAAACTAGTAACCGTAATTTTTGACATAAAGTAAACAAAAATAAATGTAATGACTGAAAAAGAAGGGAATAAGATATTACTAAATATGGCCGAGCACGGTGGCTTACACCTGTAATCCCAGCACTTTGGGAGGCTGAGGTGGGCAGATCACTTGAGGCCAGAAGTTTGAGACCAGCCTGGCCAACATGGTGAAGCTCTAGCTCTAATAAAAACACAAAAATTAGCCAGGCATGATGGCAGGTGCCTGTAATCCCAGCTACTCGGGAGGCTGAGGTAGGAGAATTGCTTGAACCCTGGAGGCAGTGGCTGCAGTGAGCCAATTTATCACACCACAGCACTCCAATCTGGGTGACAGAGCAAGACTCCATCTCAAAATAAAAAACTAAGGAATACTTTAGGGAGACAGTGAAAAAGATGATATCTGTTATTCTTGAACTTTGATGTAAACATGAAATAGGAAGATCACTGGGGGACTATAACATAAAGAACTCAAATAGAAGAAAAGTAATTGCTGTGAGTTCAACCCCCCACCTAAGCCAATTTTTAGTGTTATAGTCTTCTTGCCAATCTCCTAAATATTAAAATCTATACGGTCATGCATAATTTCTCAGGATTTTCTATATAATGAAAAACTGATTTGAAAAATTAGTTTAAACCAGTTTACACTAAACTTAGTTATGTAAACTACTTTAAACTAATTTTTCAAATCAGTTTTTTTCAAAGATACATGTATTTAATAATAGAAATTTGCAGGTAAACATTATTTGCAGCCAAAGTTGAGTATCAAACAAATGTTATTTTATATGAAAATAAGCATATGGACATATTTTATTTTCTTAAGTTGGACTCTACTTTTATTTATTTTACTTTAATAAATGTGGTTTCATCATGAATAATAAGGTTAAATTTGTGCCTATCTGAATTTTCATAAAGTCCGAATTCTTAACAATTCTAACGTAGCATGTAAGAAAATAAGTTTTTACTGAATTTAAAATATAAAACAAAAAGTGACAAAACCTTTTGGAGGATGGAGTTTGTGGCCAGTTTTCTCACACCACCCAACTGGGTGGATATCCAGAGCGTCTGCATTCACCCAGAAGTCATAGCAATCGGAATACCCATCAAAGTGAAGCTTTATCCGGTATCCACAAACCTGAAACAGGTAAAACAGGTTGAACTATGTTTTTTTTAAATCCAGAATATTCACATATATACACAAAAATAAACATAGACACCAGTCATGATATAGTCTTAATGTTAATCAAACCACCCACATTAACAGCAATAAAACAACTAAACAAATATCCAGAATCTAAAGACAAAAGCTATTAAATTGGGAAGAGCTGAGCTGTGGCATTCTGGCAACATTCTCAGTTACATTACGAGCACATGGATGCGGGCAAAGCATAATATCCCAAAAGTGCAGGTCCTTTCTCCACTCCCTGTGTTGTACCAGGATGTGTCCCCAAGGTAAGCTGGAAGGCACACCAGCACAGCACACTCAGCTCTAGCATGGCCCCAAAGTGGATGCTCTGCCCTGCACTGAATGCTGCAGACCACAGCTGGTGCATATGCACAGAAGTCAGGTGTTTCTTCTCCACCAAAGCTGGGTTGGAAGGAAGAAAGAAAAGCGCCTCTCCTGGTTTATTACTTGGATGAGACAGGCTCCTAAGAATGCTAGTAAGAACATACTCTGTATAACACATGCCGTACATATGCCTACAGGGCCCCACTTAGGGACATTCTGAGTTAGAAGGTCATAGAGGCTTATGAGACCTGAGCCGGATCATACCCTCCTCTGGGCTTTCAGAGAGAAGGTTCAGCCCCTCGGACTTCTTCCCACTAACACAAGCAGATGTGTTCAGGTAGAAACACATACCACTCCAGACCTCTACCCGCTCCGTGAGCATCTGTCCTGCAGAGCCCTGAATGATGGACTTAGATCAGAGTGCAGAGCCAGGACAATCAATCCTCAAATAGTGAGGCAGCTGTACAGTTACTGTCATTGAAAGTTCTCTAAAACATATTGCTAAAATTCAAGTGGCAGAACACATAACAGAGAATGAGTTAGTTTATGAGAAAATTAGACATGTGGGGGTCCACATGTATATTTATGGGTACATGATTATGTATACATATATGTATTATGTGTGTACACACATATATAAGTATATGCATTTATATACATACATTAATATACACAAACACACAGTAAAAAGAAGTCTGGATGATGATTTCTTCTAGGAAGTGGTAGTAAAACGATGGACTTGTAATATTTTCTCTTATGTATCAGTAGTTTTTCAGTTAAAATGTATTGATACACCACATACATAAAATTCACAACTAAGCTGACTCCCCCAAAGAGAACAGTCTCTCCATAGAACTCAGACGGAATCCCTGGGAAATACAATCTCTCAAGAAAGGCAGGAGATACTGCCACTCCCTGCAGCCACCTCATTCAAAGAAGGCTGCTTCTCTCCTCTGACTCACAGTCAGCTGTCTCTGGCCGATCCTCAGAGCTCAGTCCTTTAGTAACTTACAGCCTCTAGTTCCTCGTGGGCACACAGTTCTGAGCTTCTGCTCCCTTGAGCCAAGCTCTCTCTGTTATCCCCAGTCTCTATCTCAGGCTCACTGGAAAGCTATGCTTTGAGAAACAATCTCCCGCATCCTCACCCTCCTTGCCCACAGTCATACCTAGCTCGTCCTTCTCAAGCCTTTCCCCAAGGCTGCTCATGTTCCCAACTCTACGTCCTGCAGACACAGGAGGGGTTGCTGCCTCCCACCACACCATGGATCCTAGGCCAGTTCTCCTCCGAGGCTCGAGCCACATGGCTGAAGCAACTCTCCTCCTCTTCTTCCCCCATGCTAACCACCCAAACACTTAGCCCTGGCTTATTCTTTTTCTTTCCATCTGAGTACTTTCATCATCCATACGGATGACTTATCCAACACCCTGGCATTTTGGCTCCCTTCCTCTCTACTTCAAGCCCTCACTCCCATGAATCTAGTCCCCAACAAGAACTGCTCTGCTTCCTAGTATTACATGTAAAAATCCAACCCTGGGACACATACTCCTATTCCAGTCTGTGAACCCAGTTACCCCCAGCATGCCTCTTCCTCAATCTCAACAGAAACTCTAGTCTCACACTGATCCCTCTACTTCCTCCCTACCAGCACCCCTCACCCCAAGTCTTCCTTCCTTTTCTAGCAATACCTCAAAAAACATTTTCTTGACAACATTTTAAAATTTCTGCCCTAATATCCTTTGCAAAATATTTGCCTGGTGACAATCCATCATTTCAGGTATCCATCTTGTCTCCACCTAACCGAGTCTAGTAAATGGTGCTGAAAAGGAAAAAATGACATACCGCCAGTCTTTATTATTTGCATATTGTATTCCACATTTGTGAAGTCATCTACTTGATACAATTTATCTGTAACCCCAAAATAATACCCGCAGTGTTCGTGGACATGCAGACTGACAACACTTTTGAGTCACTCAACATGCATGTTCCCAGCTGAAGTCAATCAAGAAGGCGCTTTACCTTCTTGTTTCAGTTCTCGTACTGGGAACAAGAGTCTTTTGTGTGGTCCATTTCGTGCCACATGTTCTACATTTTTGTGCTTTTCTTGGGTGATGCTGCTGTTTAAAATGGCCCCTGACACAGTGCTGAGGTGCTGTTTAGTGTCCCTAAGTGCCAAAAGGTTGTGATGTTGCCCTACAGAGAAGAAACTTGCGCTAGATAAGCTTCATCAGGCAGGGGTGATAGTGCTCTTACTTGTGAGTCCAATTTTTAATGAATCAACAATATATATTTAAATGAGGTGTCTTTAAACAGAAACACACATAAAACAAGGTTACATACTGATCAGCAGATGAAAATGTGACCAGAGGCTCACAGGAAGCTAACCCTCTACTCCCCCCAAGAGCAATGGTTCCATACTCGGTAATTTGTGGAGCGTAATTACTGTGAATAATGAAAATGAACCAACAAGAATCAACTCCACCTGAATGCTGGGCTCTGCCACTGCCTAGCAATTCTCCTAGACGGTGCTGTCCAACTCCCTCTCCCATTCTTCACTGTGGTCTTTTCAAATCCTCCTCCTTCTCCTTCAGCTTCTAATCCCACTTTCTCCATCCTCACTCTCAGCCAATAATTTGCCTTCTAACCCAAAGAAGATTTCTCAAATGTGTGCCTCCAAACGGACAAGCTCCCCATAGCCACAAGCCCTACTTCTTTGCCCCTCCTTCCTGTTATAAAGCAAGAGACTCCTCCTTCTGCCTAAGACTTGGATCTCCACATATATTGTGTGGGTCCCATCTTCTCCCAGGCTTCTTCTCTGAACCTTCCAATACTCTACTTCCTAGTGGCTTCTTCAGAATTCAAATACTATGTTATCTTACCATTGCATTGCAAAGGGGTGAAAAAAAAAAAAAGAAAGAAAGACAAGAAGGGAAGAAGGGAGGGAGGGAGAGAAAAAGAGAAAATTAATATGAAAAGTAGCAATATGCATCAAAAATTTAAATGTAATGTATATGTCCATACTTTTCACCTGGCAATTCTAGAGATAGATCCTAGACCTACTTACAGATGTAAGAGGATGCTCACTGGACCCTTGTTTTTTTTTTTTTTTTTTTTTTTAATTTTTTAATGAAAAAATGAAGCTCACTCAGTTGTTCAATATGACAGCAGTTAAATGAATTAAAGTCAATTCCATAAAATGGAGTACTATCCAATGGTTAAAAAGAATATGTATGCCAGGTGTGGTGGCTCATGCCTGTTATACAAGCACTGTGGGAGGCCAAGATGGGAGGATTGCTTGAGCCCAGGACTTCAAGATCAACCTGGGCAATATTGCAGGACTCCATTTCTAAAAAAACAAAAATTAGCTGGGCATCAGGTGGTACATGCCTACACGAGAGGTCCCAGCTACACGAGAGGCTGAGATGGGAGGATCGCTTGTGCGTAAAATGTTGGGGCTACAGTGAGGCCATGTTCACGTCACTGCACTCTAGCCTCGGTTATAGAGACAGACCCCACCTCAAAAAAAAAAAAGTGTGTGTGTGTGTGTCAAAAACAAAATGCAGTACATATTATTATACACAGAGAAAACATCTGGAAGGCACACAGTCAACTGTTAAGGGTCATGCTCTCTGGGATATGGAATATGCAAGGAAGGAAGGGAGATGGGAAAACACTCTTACACTATGAATAGTTGAAGTTTTCAGAATGAGCAAACATTACTTTTATAATAAAAAATAGGGAAGGCAAAATAAATCTGCAAAAACCAAAAGCTGAAAAACAGACATATATCATAAAAATTCCCTCTCTCTTTTATAGCTAAACTTCTCAGAAGCAGTCTATACTTACTGCTTCCTCACAGTCATTTCGTAAGACTCAATTCTGTTCCCAAACACTCCAATTGCCCTGGCACAAGACACAATTCCCTCATGCTCCGTGAGAACAACCACAGCTTCTGACACCGCTGCTTCTTCCCCACTTCAGCTGCCCACTCTCCCTGGTTCCTACTGCAGGCCCCTCTCCTGGTTCCTTTCTCTGTCTCTCGCTGTTCCTTTTCAGGATCCTGCTCTATTCTTTCTCCTGCACCATCCTCTTACTTGATGGTATTCTTCGGGATAGCGACTCATGCCGTGTCCACTCCCTGGGCAATATCATGCACTTCAAAGGACAAACACAAATCATCCACCACGAAACTCTGACCCTCCCCTTCCAACTCAAAAGGGTCTAACAAAAACTCGAGTCCAGGAAGGAGAGAACATAAAATGTCTGATCAAGTTTGAGAGTGACAGTATTCTCACTGTAAATAAAATCTACAAAAATGTTCCACAACAGTTTTCTGGTATGAATAAGAGAATCCAGTTACTTCCTTTCACTACATAATACACGATTACAAGCTGCAAGTTCCTTTAACACTCAGGGCCTCAAGTTTCTCATCTGAAAAATGGGAGGGAATGGGTTCTACCTCAGAAGTTTGTTTTGAAAACTAGTCAGAGCTAACAGATGGGCCGGGTGCGGTGGCTTACGCCTGTAATCCCAGCACTTCGGGAGGCTGAGGCAGGTGGATCGTCTGAGGTCAGGAGTTCAAGACCAGCCTGGCCAACATGGCGAACCTCATCCCTACTAAAAACACAAAAATTAGCCAGGCATGCTGGCACGTGCCTGTAGTCCCAGCTACTCAGGAGGCTGAGGCAGGAGAATCACTTGAACCCGGGAGGCGGAGGCTGCAGTGAGCCGAGATTGCGCCACTGCACTCCCGCCTGGGTGACAGAGCGAGACTTCATCTCAAAAAAAAAAAAAAAAAAGAGCTAACAGATGAAAAGTACTTCAATTAGCCACAGGCACATAGTATACCCTATGTAACCATATGTTATCATTGACTGAGGCTGCCATCATCCAGCCACCACATGGTACTGCGTTCTGCAGAAGCCAAGCTTCTTATAAGTTCATTAGGTAATTAAACAATAGCATGATACCTAAAACTAGTACACAAGACTATCTTATTCTTTTGGGAGGAATTTTTTAAATAGATAGAACTCTGGCTCAAGGGAGGGAGCAAGGAGGAGGCTAGCATAGGAGGAAACACATTTTTTAAAGTACTCTCAGTAATATATGTATATATAATTGACTTGGTCATTTTTTCCTGAAAAATTTCATATAGATACCTTAAAATACATATATATATATAAACTATCTGTTGGTCTGAAGGCTATAGAATCAGACAGACATGGGTTCAAATCCTGGTTCTACCATTTTGAAGCTGTGTGGTCACAGTTTTTAAAGCACTCTCAGTAATATATTAGACTGAGGTCTATATTTACATATTTGGCTTGGTCATTTTTTTTCCTGAAAAATTTCACAGAGATACCTTGAAATACTGAAAAAAAAAAAAAAAAAACAACATAAGTATCTGTTGGTCTGTTCCTTATGACAAGGACTATGGCATCAGACAGACACTGGTTCAACTCCAGGTTCTACCACTTTGAAGCTGTGTGATCTTGTATCTATTACTTCATCACTCTGAGCCTCAGTTCCCTAACCTACAAAACAGAGCTTGAGAAAAACCACAACGTGCACAGGATTCTTATAAAGATTAAACGAAATAATGCACACAAAACAGTAAGCACCGTGCCTGGCATGAAATACAACCAATGGCAGTTTTTCCTCATTTTAAATCCCCATAATCACCATTTTATTTTAAAAATAAAGATGAGGCAAAACTTACCTCTGCCACGGTGAGGACACAGTACACAGACTGATGCTCAGGATCCACGCCTTCTAACTTCATGCCAACTTTGAATCCGTTTTTGTTATATGGAAAGGACTGGTGCTAAAATGCAAAATGACAGCAGCCTTAGTCCCTTATCCCAAAGGCCTACTTAAAAATGTAAATAGTTACCATTTTAAAAATAGAGACTATTTAACCAAATACATAATTTCTAAAAATCCACAGAAAAAGAATCAATAAAAAACCCAATGAAAAAATAGACCAAGGCCATAAATAGATCCTAGGAAAGGAAATGTAATGCCATATACCCTTTGCGTTTTACATATTTGAAAAGATGTTCGACCTCATGTAGAAGAGACATACAAAGTAAAATTACACTAAGATACGTTTCACCTGTCAGGCTGATAAAGATCAAAAAATTTGACAACACTGTGTTGGTAAAGCTGTAGGAAAACAGATACATGCACACATCACTAGGAAGAATGAAAATTGGTACAACCTTTAGCAATTTCATAATATCAATCAAAAAATTCTTTTTGACACAACAATTCTAATTCCAGGAAATTATCCAAGAGATACTCACACGTGTGAAAAATGACTGGTATAGAAGATTATTCACCAAAGCATATAGCAAAAGATTTGAAAGTATATATGTATGTACGCGCAAATCAATAGGGAGCAACCTAAATGATTACAGAACAGGCCTAAGATGGAATACTATGTATGGCTATAAAAGAATGGTGAAGAGATTCATGACTCAGGACGGAATTATCCTCAAACTGTCAAGTTAAACAAAAAAAGCAAAGTCCAAAAAGTATACAACATATGTTACCATTTGGTTTAAGACAGAAAGGGAAGGATCTGTGTGTGTGTGTGTGTGTGTGTGTGTGTGTGTGTGTGTGTGTGTATATATGCATGTATATATATACACACACACATTGCTTATATGAACATATAATTTTCCATGAAGGGAATATAAGAACTGGTAACACTGGTTACTTCCGGCTAGGCAAACCTGGTGCCTGGGGGACAGCGCTATGAGAGACATTCTTTATACTATTGTAGTACTTTTATATTTTGAATCACATGCATTCATTACTGATTCAAGGAATTAGCTACATTTAAACTTTTTTTTTTTAATGTAAAAAAGTCTATTCTCTAAAGGACCAAAGCTACAGAAAATAATTACAGAGAACAAGTTTACATGTAACTACTACTACATTTAAATCAAATATTCTTAATGTAGATGTATCATCCTAACATTTACTATTCATCACTTTTTAAAAGCTTGCTATGTTCATACCTACATAAAAATACACCTATAGCCGATTAATTACATACCATGATTAAATATAATGAAATAATTTAAAACAAGGGTTAGCAAACGCCAGTCTGTGGGTCAAACCCAGAGCACCATGAGTTTTATAAACAGTCTTACTGGAACATAGCCATGCCCACTTGTCTACATATTCTCTATGGCTGCTTTTGTGCTACGACGACCTAACTGAGTTGTTGCAACAGAGGCCACATGCTCTGAAATGCCTAACATATTTACTATCTGACCCTTTACCAAAAAAGTTTACCAACCATTGTTTTTTTGTGTGTGTGTTTTTTTGTTTATTTGTTTTGAGACAGGGTCTTGCTCTGTTGTCCAGGCTACAGTACAGTGGCAGGATCGTAGCTTACTGCAACTTTGAACACCATGCTTGGCTATATTTTTATTTATTTATTTATTTATTTAGAGGTAGGGTCTCACTATGTTGCTCAGACTGGTCTCGAACTCCTGGCCTCAAGTGATCCTATTGCCTCAACTTCCCAAGTGATGAGATTGCACGCAGGCGTGTGCCACTGCACCAGGACCCCCACCCTTGGTTTATATCTATATTGTTAACTGATTTTAAATCACTTATGATAAAATACTTTTATCGTAGCTAATACAGTGACCCATTTTTAGATGTTTTGTTGTGATAGTATGTAAATTGTAGTAACTCATTTTTCATCTCTCAAAGCCACAACCTTGTCGTGAAATTTCCTAAGATTTTTTTCTTCATCTACTAGTTTTTCACGGTAGTATTAGTACCCTGTTAAAATTCATGATCGCAAGCTCATCAAATGCTGAGAGAAAAGAGCACACATGCGTCAGTGTGCACCCACACACGTGGCATGGGGAAGGTACGCACACGTCAATGTTAACTGCCCTCCATATAAACACAGGCATGAAAAACTGTATCCTGAAAAAATGATCTCAAGTCAAATTTCAGTGGAAACAACAATCCTAATTCAGGCTGGGATCCCAGCTCCTGTGCCCTTACAGATCATGTCTCTAGAAGGGCACATACCTCCTTGAACAGCTTCGCTGGCACTGCCACAGCTTTCTCCTCTTCCAGGTAGGATGCCCAGCACCATGCTTTCTTTCCTTTAGGAGGCAAACCTGAAAGGCAAGCGAAACTGAAATGACAGAACTTCCAAATCTAAGCCAGCAGTGCTTCATTTGTGAACTCACACTTCCCTGACTGATACTCTGCCTGGCTCTTCTCTGACTTCCAGGGCTGGTATCTCTCAGTCTCTCTTCCTGGCTCCTCTTCCCAAGAACCAAGATAAAAACCGAACTGCGGTTTGCACCCTTAGTGAGGAGGGTAGGAGATGGAAGTGGAAGAACTTAGAATAAAGGAAGAAGACAGCAGGAAGTCAAGACAAAACACTACCACAGAAGCTACAGGAAGGGGGAGCTTCTAGAAGCAGGATGCTCAAAAAATTTTCCCTAAGAGATCAAGAAGTTGAGGACTGTGGAAAGGCCAGTGCATTGAGTGGCTGCTAATCTTGAAAAGGAAGGAAAACAATCAATATAGTGAGAGGCAGATTTTTAGGTGCAAAAAGAATGCATAAGTGATAAAAATAATGGAGGCACTTAATATTCGTTTCATATATTTTGGATTAATTAGAAAAAGACTGGAAATGAAGGAAAAATATAATAGCCTGATGGGGAGCAAAGTTGAGAGAAAGGTACTTTGGGGATGAGACTGGAACAGGCTAAGGTAGAGTACACAAAGAGAAGAAAAAAATCGGAAAACTTACGGAAAAAATGTGACTGAAGGAACAAGGTCCCAGAAGAGCTAGGGGCCTGGAAGTTCATCCGGGGTAAAAAAGAAGGGCAAGGGAAAGGATGGTGAAAGAAACAGACATTTCGAGGCAGAGTGCAGAGGAACTGAGGAATTTACACCCTTCATCTCAGTGACATAAAACAGAAGGTCAGCTCTGAAAAGACACAAACGTTAAGCTGTGTGCCTGGGGCAGGTGGGGCTATTTGCAATTTTTTAAGGAATTAACAGAACAAGGCTAGAATGCACCCCAGCACTGAGGAAGAGCGCGTGGTTCATGGCCCTGGTTTGTCGGAACAGTATGACTGTGCAGGCTGTGAGCTAAGGCAGGCAAGGGGATAGAGCCTAGTGGGGGACACCCCCCAGGGCCTCTATGGAAGTGACCCAAGGTCCACACAGAATAAGCAGAAAAGTACATCGAGACAAATACTAAAGGGAAGGGCGTCAGGGCCGGCTTCCTTCTGGAAATAAAATGCTGCATGAGGAACAATGGAACAAACAAAACAAAGGGCCAGGGAAGGTGGCTCGTGCCTGTAATCCCAGCACTTTGGGAGGCAGACCCGGGCAGATGGCTTGAGGTCAGGAGTTCGACACCAGCCTGGCCAATATGATGAAACCCCATCTCTACTAAAAATACAAAAATTAGCCGGGTGTGGTGGTGCACAACTGTAATCCCAGCTACTTGGGAGGCTCTGGAAGGGGAATCACGTGAACGCAGGAGGTGGAGGCTGTTGTGAGCCAAGATTGCGCTGCCATACTTCAGCCTGAGTGACAGAGTGAGAATCCATCTCAAAAACGGGAGGGGAGGGGAGGGGAGGGGAGGGGAGAGGAGGGGAGGGGAGAAGAGAGGAGAGGAGAGGAGAGGAGAGGAGAGGAGAGGGGGGGGGAGGGGGGGAGAGGGAGGGAGGGAGAGGGGGAGGGAGGAAGGGATGGGGGAAGAGAGCAAGAAAGGGAGGGAGGGAGGAAGGAAGACAGTTCTCATCCTTACCCTGAAATCACTTGAAAGTTATGAATTTTCATTTTTTTCTTATCCTCAAAATCTCAATCTTTACTGACAAAACGGAATCAAAGAAAATCCTGAAGTAATACTTTAACTGCCATGACTAAAATCTCCACCTGTGTGAATCATTTTCAATTCCATAAAGTTACAGGTAAGACTTTATTTTCATCAGCTCACCCTGCTTTAATACAGCCGAATCCCCTCGTCTTTTCCTCCGCGCTCTCTGCGAACCCCTCAAGATTCTTACATCTTGTTTGTTCTCCTACAAAAAGAAAGGAAAATTATGACTTTACAGTTCAAGAAATTGGCACCAGTGAATAGTTAGAGCTGTCAGAAAGCACTTTTTCTGTTGTTCTTTTATTCACTTCTACTTTATAACTTTTAAGGAGAGAAAGAATATAGTTCATTTGAAAACTGTGTTGCTTTTGGCCTGAGGTTATTGTAATGTAAGACCGTATCCATGTATTACCCACCGGAAGAGCATGGACACCGCTCCCCGCTCCTTGAAACACTTCCGCCCTCAGCTGCGTGACCACTCCGCTCTGATTTTCCTCAGGCCTCACTGGCACCTCTTTGTCTCCTCTGCTGATGTCTCCTCCAATCCCGTTCCCTTCTCTACCCTTTCTAGTCCCTTTCCCTGGGTTTTCAAGGTCATTTTATAGGCCAGATACTCCCAATCCACATCCCCAGCTTCCTCTTCCTGACTCCATGTGGCTGAACACAAATGCCTACTTGGGCTCTTCATCTGGATAGTTAATCAGCATCTCAAACCCATCATGGCCAAAGGACTCTTTGTTCTGCACTCCACCCTCATCTTACCATTCTCAGTAAGAGACATGATTATCCAGCCAATTGTGAAAGCCAAAATGCTAAGCGTTATCCCTGATGTTTCTCTTTTCCTCACACACTCTGACAACCCTACCTCTGATTCCCAAATCCACAGACTTCCATCTTCCTTAGCCTTCTCACAGGTCTAGTGCAATAAACTCCTGACTGGTTTCCCTGATTCCACTCAGGGCTACAGTGGTCATTTAAAACATACATCATATCAAAGCATTCCCTTGTCTTAACTTTCCAGAGGCTTCCCCTGAAACTCAGAATACAATGAACACCCATGACTCTTGTTTACCATAAAACCCTACATGCCCTGGGCCACACGTACCTTTTCAACTTTATCTTACTCCATCCTCTCCTAAACTACAGTGACCAGACTTTCTTTTATTTCCTCCAACAGAACATGCTGTGCAAGTTCTTACCTTGAGGACTTTTCCTCTGGAAGTTCTACTACCCACAAGACGCCTCACCCTTAACTTCACATAGCTGGCTCCTCTTCATTAATCACATCATGCTGTTCATGTCATTGTCTTTGGGAGGGCTCCCTGACAACCCGACCTAGAGCAGTCAGCCTATCCTAATGCCCTATTTTAATTCTCAACGTAGCACTTATCACTAGGTGACATTTCTCCTGTTCACTTTGTTTGTAGAGATTAAATACCCCCTAAACAAGAATGCAGTGTCTCTGCCAGGAGAGACTCTGTCATCTATCTGACTTATGCATCCCTGTATTCTCAGCTCCCAGCACAGTGACTCACAAGTAACTATTGTATAGTACCGATCTTAAGGGAAACGTTTCCAGATCTCAAAGTTCCCTTTTCCTATAGAACCATTAATAGATGCTTTAGGAATATGATATTTATGGTTTAATTCACACATTTTGAATGGCTTCTTCCCAAATATACTTCATATTTATGTGCCATTGTTTAACCACTCAGATAGTTTTATGAGATCTGTCTGCAATTTAATGAAATTGGATTGGCATTTTGTTGTCAAGAGGAATTTAAGATTCATCTACAAGACTGAATGTGTTTAAACATTCCCTTTCACCCTAGCACTAAATTTCAAGACAGCCCACTTTTTCACCCTGAGAGAAAGATACTATTGTTTATGATTCCCATTTTGAGATCAGGACAGCGAGGTGCAGAGAGGCCACATAACTTGCTGACAGTAACACAGATAGTCCTGGAACCCACATGTGAACTCAGTGGGCTCTAGAGCAGTGCTTGTGACTGTGATGCTACCCACTAAAGACGCATCCCTGCACTCCTGTGTCAGGCAGAGGCACTCACCATTTCATCATCTCTCTCTTCTCCATCCTCCTTGGGGTCCACTTTCAGAGATAATTTTGGTTTTTTCTTCCGACTACACTTAGGATCTTCTTCCTCGTTGTCTTCTTCTATGTCCCTTTCTTCCTTCTGATCTCTGTTGTGTTTATAAACCCAAAATAGTGACAAGAGATAATACCTATCAAACATCTACTTGTTGATCATCAATGCAACAATTAAAAAAAAAAAATCACCCTCCAAAGGAAAAATCTTTAACTACCACGAGAAATCTGTAGGCATGAGACTATCATATATCAGGAACACTGAAAACCACTATTACATATGACATCTGTCAGGGCAGAAAATGAAAATTACCCTGTATATTAATTTCAAAAGGGGCCAGCGATATGTATGAAATAGGTTCTAACAAGTTATTTGTCTGTCACATCTACCATCTATACTAATAAAAGAATTATTTAGAGACATTTGTTTTCAGGGTCAAACAAGGATCTAGCAGTTATTAAGAATGAAAAATCCAACCAAAAAAAGGCGAAGTGTAACTCTGTGAAACATCAGTTAGCCAAGAAAAACAAGACAGTTCCAGCTGGGTGCAGTGGTTCATGCCTGTAATCCCAGCACTTTGGGAGGCTGAGGCGGGCGGGTCATGAGGTCAGGAGATCAAGACCATCCTGGTTAATATGATGAAACCCCATCTCTACTAAAATACAAAAAACTAGCTGGGTGTGGTGGCATGTGCCTGTAGTCCCAGCCATTCAGGAGGCTGAGGCAGGGGAATCGCTTGATCCTGGGAATGTGGAGGTTGCAGTGAGCCGAGACCATACCACTGCACTCCAGCCTGGCGACAAGGTAAGACTCCGTCTCAAAAAAAAGAAAAACAAGACAGTTCCCAAGCCTGTGCTGATTAAAATACATGGAAAACGCACTAAAATATAAATGTCCAGTCATTTCTTTGTAGTATACAATGATATGCAAGAAAAACACCCGCTTGGCAGTAAGCTGAACTTTGTCAGACAGTCCCCAAATGGGAAGGTCACACACCACTGCCAGTCACAGCTGATACCGCTGTGTCATAATCCTCAGCCCACACCTTCAGATCATCAGTGACACAACTCACTACATTCTTCCCTATGGCCATTTCCACTCAGGTGATTACAAATCAGTGGAAGCTTTATGCCATATGTGGAGTTTTAGCCGAGTTACCTAAGAATTCCCAAAATATAAACAAAACTATGTTTTTATAAATGTGTCATCAAAATGTGTATGTAGCCCAGAAAAAACTAAATACTCTTAGCTGAAGAACAATCAAATGAATGGAAATGGAAGACTGAAGGCAGAGGCAGAGGCTGTTTTGCAGGCAGAATGTTAGTCATACAACTCAGACCAGGCATGACAGACGTCACCAGGTCCCATATAGGGGTTAGGGCCCATGTGGCCCTAAAGGAAAAGTCTCTGGGAAAAAGGTATCAATAGGTGACCAATGTCAGAGAGCATCAAACTTCTATATTCTCAGGCACCATGACTTTGGACTCCAAAACTCATTTTATAGATGGAATGGGGAAAAAACCTACTTATCTTTGATGTGCCGAACACAATTCTGGCTGCAATAGTTTCCTCCAGAAAGACACTCATCTACGTTGCCATACTGACAACAGTTCTCACAGAACTGAAGCCCTTCTACTTTCACTGGATCCTTCAACCTGAAAGGTACCCCAGTCTTCTCTGAAAAGACTAGAAGATGAAAAGAAGAAATGCAAATTAAAAGCATGACAGAAGACATTCTAAAATACAATTAAACTTTTTCTTCTAATAATTTTGTTAGCAACACAATAAAGAATAGTGTTTGTTGAATGAATGAATGATCAAATGATAGTGTTTTTGCGGGGTATGGGCTCTGTAAAAATCACTCAAGTCATTCAAATAATGAAAAGATATTCTGCAGAAAGGATAAACAAAAGCTTGCCCAAGGCTTTTCTACAGAGTTCAAAGTAAAATGAAGAAAATTTCATTAGTCACTAAATTCAGAAGACGCATATATCGATCTATAAAATCCTCTTCTATATTTGTATCTTTCAGAAAATTTCAAAAGATCTTTTATTTCACATTTACAATCTGTTGATGAATGATTTTGTTTCACTTAATTGGCTAAATCAACATCTCATCTATTACGCTTTCAATGTAGTACATTTCCTGAATCAAATTGTGTATCCAAATTGTGTAGAAACTCACATCTCCTTTTGCCTGAATTGTTAGGCTAATCATTCATTCAGCCAACAGTTATTAGGCACCAATTTATTCTAGACATTAATAATGACAGTAGAGACCTTGCCCAAGAGAGCTCACAGTCTAGAAGAGGAGACAGGCAAGAAAACCAGTATTTATAATAAAATGTGATACATGCAATACTAGAGGCATAAACAACGTCCAGAAGTAGTACAGAAGAAGTGATTCATTCAGCCTAGGGTAAGGTCAGAGAAGGATTTTCTGATAGAAAGCCTCAACAGGGTTTTGAAGGCCAAAGAGGAATTTACCAACTGGACAAAGAGAGAAATGGCATTTGAGCCAGAAAAAGCAGCATGAGTAAAGGCAAGAAAGCATGAAACCACATGATGTGTTGGGGAAATTACACATAATTCTGTGCTGCTGGCACTGCCAGGACACAACATACAAAGAAGGAAATGGAGACTGAGGAGACAAAGCGAGCAGGGAGGTGCATACAGCACCCAGATCTTTGTATGTTCTGCTAAAAAGGCAATGAGAAATCAGTGAAGTGTCAGATAAGCAATCTATGTAAGTTCCTCTGGCTTCAAGGTGCAGGACCAATTGGAAGGGGATAAAATTAGAAGCAGACTGACATCTGCAATAGCTCAGATGAGAGTTGAGAAGAGCCTACATTAAGGCTGTGGCAAAGATGATAGGTAGAAAAGGCCAGATCTGAGACATATTAGGAAATAAAAATCAAGAGGTATAAGTAACAGGATATGGGGATGGGAAGAACAAATTCAGGATGACTCCTATACTTCTTTCTTGTCCACTGGGTGGATGGTGCTATTGTCAACTGAAATATGGGTTAGGGAAGAAAGAGCAGCTTTGTGGGGAGGGGAGAAAGAAATAGAAAATGAATTGCATTTCAGACATGTGGAGTTTGAGGTACCTGTGGGACATCCAGGTGGAGATGTCCAGTAGGCAGGTGGAAATACGGGCCTGGAGCTCGGGGGAGAGGTCGGGGCTGGAGATGTAGATTTAGGAGTCATCAGCATATAGGTGTTAGTTACAACCATCGGAGTAGATGAGAAAAAAAGTGGCAGGCTTTTGGCTAAATCACCTGCGTAGGCTACAACATGGATTTACTTAATTTCCAACTAACCTTGTGCTACTACAGATCTGGCATTAGGAAAGAAGAGAGTTTATAGTTATTTTAAAACATAAAAGCTGGCTCCTATCAGTTTCATTATAGAAATTTACCTAACAACATGAGGGATAAAAATTACCCGGGGCCTTCAAAGTTCCAGCCTATTATAAAATTTTAGATATTCTTATTTCGAATCTTTCAAAAGCAAGAAATAAAATGCAGATACCCATGCTTACCTTCTTGAGCAGTTGGTACCATCCAAGTGGTTGTAGCAGTTGCTTTTTTAACATTTTCCATCTCATTCTCATCTGTAATAACTTCCAAGGCTCCAAACTCATTTACCCGAAACTAGCGACAACAGAGCAGAAAGAGGCAAAATTTACAAAAGTGCTCAGGAAAGTCATTAATTATTTAATGGCTGACACATATAGTCTTCAAGCAAATTAATTACACGTTAAAAGTTAATTTAGACAATTACATCCTGATAAGTCTCCCACCAATACTAAGACCTTTGCATTTTACTAGTTTTGGAATTCAAGGAAGGAGAAGAGAACAAAGCAGCAAGGTCTGCTGAAGGATATCAACAACCCTGCTCTGCCCTGTCCTATAGAGTTGGCAGTTTACTTGATGGGCTATCATTTCGAACACACTTTGTGCGTGTGTGTGTGTGTGTGTGCGCGCATGTGTGTTTTAACTAAAACTTATTTTTTCTTATGTCATAT
Source organism: Piliocolobus tephrosceles (assembly GCF_002776525.5). Lineage (NCBI taxonomy): Eukaryota > Metazoa > Chordata > Mammalia > Primates > Cercopithecidae > Piliocolobus > Piliocolobus tephrosceles. Next base: position 28,834,980 of record NC_045438.1, on the reverse strand, counting down.
TTTTTCTTATTTAAAAATCACATTTAGTAAAAGGAAAATTACTCTTTTCCCAGGAATCAATTTGTCTTGCCCAAGCTCACCCAGTTTGGAGAGAAGGAATATCCCTATGCCAGAAATAATGGCCTGGACATCCTTTTCCTTATAATCCAAGACGTGAGCACAGAAGGTTGAAGCATGAGCCACATGACCCCAATGCCATTACTTCCTCTGTCTTTCACTGCTCTTTAGAATTCTGCATTATCTTCACTTATAGTCCTCTAAAGTAACTGGAAATTTCTCTGGGAGCTGAACAAGTAGTCTACCAGCTACACGCCGATTTTATCACTAAAAAGCAACAGCATCTTGATTTCACGGACATTCCCATTCCAAATACTGAAAATTTCCTTTCACCTGACAGAAAGCTTCAAACAAAATAGGTTTCTACAACGACCTGGTTGTACTGTGTGTATGCATTGAAGGCTTAGCCATTACCTACATGTGGAGACCCTATTCTCTCTGAAACAGCGAGGTTTACTCACACATTCATGAGTTTCAAGCAGTTTTCTGTATTCCTTCTGTTTTTCCATAAAACAGAATAACATTAAGGACCCACTAATTTTAGCAGGTGATGAAAAACTAGAAAGCTCAGAATTCAAAAGGATAGTAAGATGTTTCAGATCTTTCAGAGAAATTATGAGCATGCAAATATGTAGTGCTTAAGCAAGGCCCTCCATTTGCCAATCCGAAAAAATCGATCTGGACAACATGCCAATATAATGATTTATTTAACTAAACGACATTCTGACTGCAAGTTGGAAAACTCTTAGGCAAAAAGTATCAATAATTTTTCTATCAGGTGAAAACAGCACCTTAAACAATGTTCTCCGCATAGCCCACAATTACGAAATGGTTTCTAGACTAAATGTGTGGAAATGGTTAAGGAATGTGAGAATGTCTTCTTCCTACTATGAACGTATTCCAGATACAAGTTCCCAGGTAAAATGCGAGTACTATACCAAGTGTATATACCAAAATGTCAACGTAGGAAGAGGTAAAAATTTATTTAGAAGGAAAAGAGCTAAAAATAACTTCACTTTTGGAAAAAGAAATCTTTAAAAAAATGTTTTTAATGATTACTCTGAAGACAGAATATTTCAAAATAAGGCTGACAGTACCATCTGCTGGGCAAGAGTAGAAAGAACAAGCTACTATGATAATCATTAATTAATGATATTAAAGAATGTGATAAAAAACAATTTGAATTAAAATTCAAAAACAATAGGCACAAGCTTGACAATGCACTTCAGGTAATTTTGCTTTTACCTTACCTGATGTCACTGATGTTAATTTATGCTTATTTGACAAATACAAAATGTAAGAAATAGCATCAAACATTTACATTAAATAGAAAGTCTCCCGTGTCTTAAGTTTTCAAATTGCTGTAAAACAGCAAACCACCCTCCATTTCAAAGACCGAGAAAGAAAACACCACTGAGTGAAATCTCCAAGTCAGAACTCAGACCTATGACATCTAGAAGCTTCAGGTTCAAACACTTTCAAAGTTAAAAGGAAAGATTCCCACAATGCAACATTCAATCCCAGTCAGTTTTTCTTTCTCCTAAAATTTATTGCCAGTAACTGACCTACAGTCTAAGTACAAAGTAAAGATGCAATGTCACTTCGGGGCACAGTTCACTCTTCTAAGCCAGAGATCCACAGATGGACTTTGAGGGTTGATTAATCCCATAAAACAGATGCAAAATTATGATATGTGCATATACAGCTTTCTGGGGATACGATTCATAGTTTTCAAGGCATATTATAAGCCTGAAAAAAAATGAAGAGCATCTGCTCTTACCAAAGTTGCTTATCTCAAAAATTAAATACCTCAAAACATTTTCAAAATATCCTCTCATATGCAAAAACATACAGGGATCAAATTTTTCTGTGACTTCTCAATTTGGGCTTACTGTGTCTTCCACAACATTGCTATCACAGAAAATGTCAGACCACAAAGGTTGATAGTTCCTGCTAACATTACTGAAGTCCTACAGACAGAATTCCAGAAAGACTCATACATTTCCTAACACTATGTTTTCCAATAAAACACCAGGTTCTGAAATTGGTGATGCTTTCACAAATGGTTTTGGAATGACGGAAACTTCACATTTGTTTATATTTCTTTAAAATCATTAGTTCTTTTAACCTAGAGAGCTAAAATACGTATAAAAACTTGCCAAGTGGCTCCATTCTACAACCAAGAAAGTCAAAATTATAAACTTTACAAAAGGGATTTAATATTAAGCAAATAAAACACATCTGCTGACTTTTTCTGCATGTGGATATATCCAGGTCAATCAGAAAACAATTATGTCTGAAATATATAAGGGACTGCACATGTTTTGTTTGGCTTGAACTACCTTTAATTGATTCAACTCTATTTTTAATTTTTTTTTTTTTTTTTTTTTGAGATGGAGTCTCACTCTGTGGCCCAGGCTGGAGTGCAGTGGCCAGATCTCAGCTCACTGCAAGCTCCACCTCCCAGGTTCATGCCATTCTCCTGCCTCAGCCTCCCGAGTAGCTGGGACTACAGGCGCCAGCCACCTCGCCCGGCTAGTTTTTTGTATTTTTTTTTTTAGTAGAGATGGGGTTTCACCATGTTAGCCAGGATGGTCTCGATCTCCTGACCTCGTGATCCGCCCATCTCGGCCTCCCAAAGTGCTGGGATTACAGGCTTGAGCCACCGCGCCCGGCCTATTTTTAATTTTTGATTGTAGAGTCAAAGGATCTTTTGCCTGTATTTGCCTGATTTAATAATAAACCATTAGAAGATGCTGCTCAGGTTATTGTTTTCATTTTATTACCTTCAATGTTGAGATGCGAATTGACTTACCAGTGTGTTTTAAGGGCAAAGATGTTTGATAAAAAACTAAATTGTTTTCAACATTAATCAAAGCAAGGCAAAAACCGTATATTAAGAGTGCAGTGAATTTTACTGTTGGGTTTCTGCCTGCTTCTGCAGGCAGGGTCTTACTCTTGGCTAACTGGCAATTATTCTTACTAGATAAGATGCTGTCCTCTCAGGAGTGTATCTGCATTTTACCGAGAGACCCTGAAAGACATTATGACCCAGAGGAACAATTGTCTGTGGATAAATTTCAGACATCATTAGAAGTTCAGGTACGGAAACTGCTCGGGTATGGGAAGCCCTACCATGTACCTCTGCACTGCCACTTAGTCACCTCCCTGTTCTTACAGCTGGCCCTGAGACACTAATCTACAAATACTAATTTGCGTTTTAAAAGGACAAACTAGGTATTGGTAAAGTTTCCAAAGCTTGCTTAGGCAAAAGTGTTTTAATGACTATAATATTTTCAAGAATGTCAGTGGACACTTGCTGTTTCTCCCTTAACACCCTGTACCTTCTTAAGCTACTCCCTCTTCTGGAAGTCCTTCTCCTTCCCTTCCTCCCTAAAGTATTCATGGAGACTCCTACATATTTCCAGCCACCTGAAGCTCAAATGACATCTGCTTTTCAAAGCCTTCCCAATCCCTCCAGCTGAAATAAATTTTTACCTCCTCTAAATTCCTGTAACATTTTCTTTGCATCTCTTTTGATATGAAAGTGTTTCTTCTCTTTAGACAGCAGTATAGCAGTGGTAAGATAATCCATTTTAAATATCAGAAAAACCTGGTTTTAAGACCCCTGCCAGTAACTGACCTAAGTAAGTGAATTAACCATCCCAGGCCTCCATTTCCCCATCTGTAAACTGACAAGAGAGACAGAACTACCTTAAAAAATAAAAGAATTAAATAAAAAGATGCAGGTAGTGTTCAGCAGAGAGTACGTTCTCTATTCTTTCCCCTACTGCACCCAGAGAAGATGTCTGTGCTCTGTTTATATAAGCATTTGACAGCCCAGTGTGGAGAAAGGATTCCAGCAACAGGGAACAGTAAAAAGGGCCCAGCATGCAAAGGCTTCAACTAGTGGTTTGGGCTGCGTAGAAAACAAGAGTGGCAGTGGGAGTGAAATGAGACATGGCCAGAGAGGAAAACAGAGGCCAGACCACCAAAAAACTCTTGTGGTAAACCTAAGGGGCTTGAACTTCACCAAAAAGATTCCGGCAACTGTTTAAAAATGTTAAAAAGAAGGGCGTAACTGACTGGATAACAATCATAGGGCTTTTACAGGAAAAGTTATTTTGAAACAGCAAAAGTTGAGGCATATAAAAACCTGTTCCCATGATAAGAAATGGACTTCTGTAGATTTGCTGACTATATTACCCACTGAAACACAGAAGCCTGGGTGGGATAAAATAGGCAAAGAATGATGTGAGAGAGAACATTTCATGACTCATCGAAAGTTCTTTCTAATATTCTAATTTTGTGAAAAATCAATTTCTTAATCAGATTTCTTAAGTAACTTGGATTTTAAGTAGGAAGCAAGTGAATTAGAAATCTTCAGTAATATAATCAGTTGGGTCATCTCTGAATCTCAGATAAAAAGGGTCATAAGGTAAAAAAAAAAAAAAGACATGTAAATTATTTTTAAAGAGAGGCATCAAACTGTCTACAGTACATGAATTAGATACATGGCAATTACCCAGATAATAAGATGGGTCTGAAAGTTATTATCAAATAACCCAGATGATAATACCTGTTAAATGGCTTAATTACCTGATTAACTTAATACAAGTAATAGGTCAATTTCTCAAACTCATTGCTTAGAAAACCTTAAAGCAATCCAGATTTCTTAGGGATGGAAACTTCACTCTATTATTAAAAGCTAACTGAACAAAACTTACGAATTTCATCATCCACGTGACAGTTTTTTTAAAAAAAGCCATTGAGAAGAAAAGGGATAAAAACATACAAGGGAAATAAAGGAGTAAAGCAATTAAAAATGGCACTTTACATAGTAAGTCATAAAGCCAGAAAAAATACAATTTGTTAAGTGTTCTGTATCCACGACTTTGTTCAATTCTCAAAACCACCTTATCACATAGATTCTAATATCCTCAATTTTACAGATAAGGCTTCCAAAACTTAGGCAACTGAAATAATTTGACAAAGCTTGGGTAGCTATTATGTAGCTGACATGACCAGTTGGAGACACAGTTTTTCTTTCTCAAAAATGTTCAGCAACCTTCCTCTGTCATATGCTTATCCAGATGAATATTTGGAGAATGTTAGCACAGGTAAAATCCTTAGCATTTGTTTAATTCCTAATTTACTGCAGAGGAAACTTGACCCAAAGAGATTAACTGGCTTTTTCAAGGTTATACAGAAATAAAATTGAAAACCCAATCTCCTCTCCAGATTCTACTAAACCTCAGTGCAACATTTTTGTTACACTAAACTCAGAGATGTTGGCACATTACACTTAATTAAATCAAACCCAACTAAAATCTAAGTATTTTTCCAATGACAGGCAGATTGTCCAAATCTCACCACTGAGGATGAGCTAGGGCAGGCTTGGCTAGGATAGTTGTCAAGCAGCCACTAAAAGGGATTAGATTCCAAGAGGCCTAAATTAGGGAGCAGGAATTTCTATTCAAGATAGCCTAGAATACCAAACATTTGAGAGGTAAACCAAGCAATGGCCTGTTGGGGAGATGGGAAGTTCAAATACCTGAACGATCAAGCGCAAACACAAAGTCTAAAAGGCCACAGACAGGTTCAAGGTTCCAGAGAGAGGATCAGAGCAAAAGTAAATTAGAAATGAGAGATGGGGGTAGTTGGTTTCCCAGATGGGTGCTTGCACAACCATGTTTCATGGGACAACAGAAGTAGTCCTGGAATAGGTTTGGGGTTACTGGGAAAAGGAGGCAGGGCAAGGTTATACAAAAGCAGCAGATTGAAGTATTGCTCTCCAAAGAGTTCTCATCTATACTAAGGCAGACGGATTTACAGGAAGAACCCGATTTTGAACAGGTCACTATATAAAAATCCATATTTACAGTACAATTTAAGAGAGGTGAATAATCCTTTTATTCAATACTTTAACGTTATCCAGTTTTTAAATGAGAACTCTAGGACACAGAGATTGTGGCTATTCATCTGAAGTTACAAAGCGCATTACTACAAAATCAAAAAAAGATAGGTCTTCTAAGTCAGTCATTTCTGTATTTATAGGCTGCCATGATAAGAGTCAAAACTGAGATGATCCCTCTTGAAACTATAAATCAATTTGCGCAAAATAAGCACTTACTGCAGAAACAGTCCTTACTCCCCTAATCCAAGTGACAAAGGCTCTGCCATTCCATCAGTATTTCAAATTGTCTTGCACATTTATTGTGGAGGTCTAAGCATCATCTAAAACACACACTACTATGATTAATGCTTTTAATTTTTATTTCACATATGTATCCAATTTTAAGTAAGCACACACACAGATGCACACACACATAATTGTATGTAATAAAGAGAACTTACCTTTAAGTCACTTCCTGGTAACGTGCCCACTCCATCTTTCCAGTCCATAACACTGAATACATCAAACTCTTGACCACTTGTGCTAGAGGCAGATTCAGTCATGATTTATTTTTTAACCTGAAAGGGGAAAAGAAAGCATATCACTAAATATTCCACATGGAAATCTGTTTTTAATTTAGTACTCATTAGTTCAGTTCCCCTTAATTACATAATTTTCTTGATCACAATATCCCACATTCCTAGATCTAAAAACAACTACTTCAAAAATATTAACACTTTTTTCCTAGTACAATCCTTGGAAAAGTATAGAGAAAAAATATTAATAAAAATTTCTAAGTTAAAAAGTGTTATGGTAAACATTTTCTATTCATAAACAAAAGAAATGCATTGATTCAAGGCATATTCACTTAAAACAAAAAGTCATAATGCCATATGGATAGAATTCCTTGCCTGTAAGTAGTCTATTTTCTGTTTTAAGACACTAGAAAAAAGTAGACATGGATAAAGGATAATCTGCCAATTTGTTATTCTAGGAAATAGGAAAACAGTCTCAAAATGTACAGCAAACACCCGTAAAAAGGCTCTGTTAAGACAACCAATTTGGCTACCGAAACTGTGACAAAATTCCTAATTTTCATTTTCTAAAAAAATTGGAAAACAAATTTCCATTGATTGTAGTATTGATATTGTTCTGAGACTGTTGTCTGTATAACATGAGAAAAACAAATAAGTAATTATGTTGGTATCATAGACAACTGATGAAAGATTGACGGGTCTTAAATTTGAATGGAAGTATCAGTATGAATTCATGTGTTTTATCTTTAGAAATACGTGTATTTTCTAGTTTTGTCCACTGAAAGAATCTAGAAACAGTCATCAATCAAGAGTAATGAGCAGCCTAGCTTCAACTGTGGTGTCTAAATACCATTTCTCACAATTCTCCCCATAGAAGGAGCTGACTTCTGCTCAATAGCAGGAAATGTCCAAGATGAAAACTTAAACATCTTGTCAAACAAGAAAGCAAAGAAGCTATCAAAGATAATGGAAGTCATATCCAAAGAACTCAAGAGCCAACCTGAATAGGCCCCTTCTGGCCAAAGACAGACAAAGTAGCATCCTTACTATCCTAATTACTAGCTGCAGTGAACTGAAACACATCAGATAAATGTAAATCCACAAGTTCATAATGACATTCAAAGCAAACAAATAAACCAAGAACACCTCATTGATCACCTTTTCAGGATTCAAGAAAACTAACTCACTATTTGGAAAAGGAAACATGGATTTATCCTGCCTTTCCAATGTGATCTGTATGTTAGAGTAACCATATCGTTGGGCAGATAAAGTTTCCCCTTAGAAAGAATTCCAGCTAATAAATGAAGAAAGAATGATAGAATATTATAATTTGTAACCTTTAATAAATTAATGGTTCTAGGCAATGACCATCAATGGCTGCCAGGAATGCAAACCCAACACCATCTCTGAAGTAGCCTTGCCAGGAAAAAACAAAATCAAACCTAATCTGATCAAGTCTATTTATAGAAGCTAGCAGAGAAAGAAAGCCTGTTAAATCACACCACAAAGATATAAGGAAGAAAATCCAGATTACCAGAAACTCTTTAGCAGCATTTCTCAAAGCATGCATTCCTCAAGGGTCTCTGAGACCCTTTCAAAAGGTCCAAAGAGTCAACTGTTTTCATAAAAATACTCACACATTCTTTGTTTTCTTCACTGTGTCGACATTTGCACCGATGGTGCAAAACCAAGAGAGGATAAAATTGCTGGTGCAACGGCAATAACTGTAGTAGCAGCCATTGCATTCTTCTCCGCCATGCATGCACAGTAAATAAATGTCAGTTTCACTAAAGACCATTATTGATGAAGTAAAAATAATAAATGTTATTAAGTCTTGATATCTGAATATACATGTTTTTAATATTCTGTGTGATGAAATGGGAAGTACTTTGACATGCCAAAGTACCATGAATGCAAGCTTCTGGTTTTTAATGGAATGCCTTTTTTACTTAACAAGCTATATTTATTCGGGTTTGGATGTCTGGTAAATATTTTGTCAAAAATTAATGAAGCGGGCCTGTCAAATGAAGGAAAACACTAACAGTATTTGTAGCTAACAATTAAATTTGAACCTTCAAGAGAAAAATCAGGATTTTGTAAAACTTACAAGCATCACCATAAGCTTGCCAGCTTCCAGATGGCTAAAGACTTTTCTAAGGCAGTGGATGGGCGGTGATAGTAATGGATGTGATTTTTAAAATATTTCATAATGAAATATGTCAACACTTGAAGATCTGCCTAACTCGGTTAAGCAAAATTTTCAAAATGACCAACGCATGATGGTACAAAATTATGCATAGGTAAATGATCCATTTAAAGTGCAAGATGGACCAACAGATTTTATTTATTTATTTATTTATTTATTTTGAGACAATTTCACTGTTGTCACCCAGGCTGGAGAGTGCAGTGGCATGATCTTGGCTCACTGCAACCTCCGCCTCCTGGGTTCAAGGAATTCTGCCTCAGCCTCCTGAGTAGCTGGGATTACAGGTGCCCACCACCACACCTGGCTAATTTTTTGTATTTTTAGTAGAGACAGGGTTTCACCATGTTGGCCAGGCTGGTCTTAAGCTCCTGAACTCAAGTGATCCGCCAGCCTTGGCCTCCCAAAGTGCTGGGATTACAGGCATGAGCCACTGCACCTAGTCCCAACAGATTTTAATGTAACAGATTATGATTCATAATTAATCAGGTTCATTGGTAAGGTTTCAAACTGCACACTGCAACTAATCTTTAAGAAACTACCACCACCTGTCAAGTTTTAGTGTGGTAACTAAGAACGTTCACTATTAAATGAAAAGGCTATTAAAATATTCCTTCCTTTCCCAACCTCATACATGCATCAAACCAGATTTTCTTCATATACTTCAAGCAAAACAACCCAATGCAACAAGAATGCAGAAGCAGATATCCAGCTATCTTCTATTAAATTAGACATTAAAGAGATCTGCAAAAATGTTTAAAAATGCCATTTCTCTCATATTTCTTTTATTCTGGAAACTGTGATTATATTTCATTAAAATTATGCTTATATATGCTATCATGTACTGGTTTTACTGTTATTTTTAAATAGTTTAAACTATTTCTAATATAGCAAATATTGATATACATATAAAAACAATACCTCTTTGAGCTTTCAACCATTTTTAAAAGTGAAAAGGAACTTGAGACCAAAATGTCTGAAAGCCAATACTGTAAACTACATAAAAAGATAGGCAAGGAAATATGAAATTTTTTTCATATTTTTAGATGAAAAGGGATTTAAGAAACACATCAACCAATCACAATATTACAATTCATAGATATTCTGTGGACCCTGATTTAAACAAAAGATTATTAGACAGGAAGGAAAGTATGAATGCCAAATTGGATATTTTATGATATTAAAGAAATACTGGTTTTTTTTAAGAGAAACGACAGCAGGTACTTTTGAAAGAGGAGTTGTTCCTTGTATTTTAGAGGAACAAATTGAAATGAAAAGATGAAATGATGTAATGTGAGAAATTTGCTGTAAATAAGGGGATGAAGTGGTAACAAGACTGGCAATGTGTTGCTAATTGTTAAGATGTGTAAAGGGTCCATGATAGTTTTTATTTTACTACATCCTAGTTTTGTATATGCTTGAAAATTTTGTTCAAAAATTCAAGATTTTTTGAAGTGCAGTCCCCTTGCATATATAATATACACTCACTTTTAAATAGTCAATAGGAAAAACTTCTGTTTCTTTTAATTACAGCTAATTTCTACTGGAATTTACTAGATGCTTCAATATTTTTTCTTCTGTTTTCCCCCATAAGTAGAGAAAACATCAAATATTAGACATATTATTAGGCCTACTTCTGATCATTTCAAAGCTTACACAATCTAAATTTGAAGAAGAATCAGATTTTACAGACCTCAAAAGCACAAGCCACAAAAGCAAAAATAGACAACTGGGATTATATGAAACTAAAAAGATTCTGCACAGCAAAGGAAACAATCAACATAGTTAAGATAAAATCTACACAGTGGGAAAAGGTATTTCCAAACTATCCATCTGACAAGGGATTAATATCCAGATTATATAAGAAGCTCAAACAACTCAGCAGCAAAAAAGCAAATAATCCGATTTGAAAATGGGGAAACGATCTACATAGATATTTCTCAAAAGAGGACATACAGATGGCCAACAGGTATATTAAAAAAATGCTCAGAATCACTAATCATCAGATAAATACAAATTAAAACCACAAGGAGATATCATCCCACCCCAATTAAAATGGCAATTATCAAAAATGTAAAAGAAGAAATGCAGGTGAGGATGCAGAGAAAGGTGAGCTCCTATATATATTGTTAGTGGGAATATAGAGTAGTATGGCCATTATAGAAAACAGTATGGAGGATCCTCAAAAACTTAAAGACAGAAATACCATATGATCCAGCGATCCCACTACAGGGTATATATCCAAAGGAAAGGAAATCAGTATAGCAGATATCTGCACTCCCATGTTTATTGCAGCACTATTCTCGATAGCCAAGATATGGAATCAACCTAAGTGTCCATGAGTGGATGAATGGATTTTAAAATGTGGTTTACATACACACAGGAATATTCAGCCATAAAAAAGAATGAAATTCTGTCACTTGTGACAGCGTGGATGATGAGCCTGAAGGACATTATGTTAAGTAGGTAGGCACAGAAAGACAAATATCACATGTTCTCATTCATATGTGAGAGCTAAAAAAGTCTCATAGAAGTAGAAAATAGAACAGTAGTTACTAGAGCCTGGGAAGGGTAGCGGGAGGGAGGGAATAGACAGAGGTTGATTAACTGGTATAAAACTACAGTTAAATAGGAGAAATAAGTTCTAGTGTTCTATAGCATAGGGGGTGAATATAGTTAACAATAATTTACTGTGTATTTCAAAAGAGTTAGAAGAGTGGATTTTGAATATTCCCAAAACAATGAAATGGTAAGTATTTGAAGTGAAGGATATCCCAATTATCTTGACTGGATCACTACACATGGTATGCATGTATCGAAATATCATATGTATACCATTAATGTGTACAATTATTATGCATCAATTAAAAGTAATTCTTTTAAAATAAGATTTCACTACCATTAAGATTGTGCCTCAAAACAGGACATAGGATGTAAAGGGCTGAGGAAGAATTAATCTAATCAATAACAGAAATATGAAATGAATTAAGACTTCGTATGACTTCTCTCTCACTAAGCAGGTAACAACCAGCAATGATACAGACTCCCTATGAAGTGATGTTTAAGGGTGGTAACTTTTTTTTGTGATAGACAGTAGAGTGATAGAATATCCTCCCCCTGGTGGATAAACTTGGTAATACCCAAGTGATCCTTTAATAAAAAAAGTTTTACTGTTCTTTCTGGTAAAATCTCTAGATAACCATTTCCATTATTTTCTTTGGCAAGTACACTTTAAGGAAATTTAGTGAAATGATCTTATAGTATGAAATTGTCAGCTGTGACTATCCTGGGTATTACAGTCTCCATAAATATAATAGTATTTGATAATAGCATTTGTTCAACAGATACTAAGTATCAGGCACAACACATACTTTTGTAAGTTTGATTCAATCTTACCTTCTTTGAGAAAAGGATTCAAAGTAGCAATTTACATATATTATTTCAATAATTTCTTTTTCAGAAAAAGAGGTATTTTATCATCCCTCTAGTCTACACTGAAGGAACTGAGGTGCAGAAAGATTTGGTAACTCAACCAAAACCACAGCCAGTAGCATGGCCAGCATTTGAACCCAGGTCAGTCTGATTCCAACGGTGAGCTTTCTTTGTCAACCATTGTTTAACCTTTACAGAGCTTTGTCCCCCTCTGAAAATCTGGCAAAATCTACTTTTACCAGAATATGGTACACCTCAGAACATGACAAAACTAGTTTACTGGGCCAGAGCTCTTAATATAAATATCAAGTCCACATCAGTGCAACATGTATCTGATAAAGTACCTTCAAAGTACATGCTTACTAACAAAATGTCAGTAAGACATACAGACGCCACCAATAGATTTTTAGTCTTTTCCTACCTAAAAACCATATATGTATAAAATTCACAGCAGCAAAATCCTGTCTGACAGGAGGAATAGAAAGTAGCAGGTATCTAAAAGCTAGCACTATACATAACCTGCAGTAAATGTTCACGTTAATACTCAGAATATGCCTGTGCTGTATGAAACAGTAGTAACGTTACACAATGTACCCTGCCTGAAAACATGTATCTAATATTTGTAAAAATTGTTTTCACCCATATTTTCATTCTGAGGTTTGTAGAGATTCTGTATACAATATTATAGCATAAAAATATTTACTATGTTGTCTTTCTCATCATCAAATTTTGAAGCCTATGGGTACTTTCATTATCACAAGAAGACTGAATGGCTGTAACAGATTGCTTTTCTACCATCTAGTAATGAGGCAGAATAGCCAGCAATCAATATTATTTTAAGAAAAGCGGCTTCTAAGACACCCCAAGTCTTCCTCCCTTGTTGTCTCTCTCTGTAAATGTGTACACTTGCATACAAACATACAAAGTCCTTTACTTCAACAATTCGTGTTCCTAAGACTCGGTAAATTTTTGCAGTACTTAGAAATGCTCTCATTGTGTTTTGTTCTTGTAAGTATCACCTGGTGCTACACCATAATCCATCTGTATTCCACAGGCCACACACACACACACACACAAACAGGTAGGTAAGAAAGTCACAATGCAAGTCACAAACACTATTTCTCCTTCAGCAGAAAACCCCATCACAATTTTTTTTGTTGTTGTTAAATGGTGCTGAGATTTCCTAAGGAAGTATCTTAAAAGTACACCCTGATGGGTCCTCTGTGCTACCAGATAAGATTCAGCATTTTCCTCTTCATCTCCTCTAACTCCTATTGGTCTCCAGCCACTACTAATGTCAAAAGAGGTAAGTTTGGGGTTCAGATGTCCACCAAATGCATCAGAGCAGCTTCTGATTCCCACTAATATGTATATGTCATGGCTGACCATGGCTGCAACCAAAGGCATTGATACCCAGCATGCTGCTACCACTGCCCACTGTGGATGTCACGTCAAGGAGCCGATGACTACTGAAGACAGAGACCACTACTGCTGGCACTAGTGCAAACGTATTGCACTCTGAAAGTCTCTGCTTTGTGAAACAATTTGCTTTTATTACAATGTTCTTCCCCTCAGCCTCCAAGAAAAGCGCTGGAGAATAGACTAAATGACATATGACACTTTCTTCAGAATTACCTCCTATCTCTCTCCTACACCACTCCTCATCTCCAAACCAAAGTTGTGAAACCTGACTCTCCCTTGAGATATTCTATCTCCTGGATGAACCTCCTCACTCACTCATGTAAATAAATCCCTGGCAGCCCCGGTCTACCATGTACCGCTTACATCAGGTGGTAATTAAACTAGTTAATATCTGATATTCAAAAACCCCTATAAGACTTTATATTCAAAAACCCCTATGAGGAAGCAGACCACTCATATATCGATGCTGGCAAGCCTTCTTTCTGTATACTTTTTTGTGTCTGTTGAATGTTTAAATAATTTTTTAATGAATAAAAATGAGTTTTTAAATCCAGTTTCATGTTTATTTAAAAGTGTATATTATAAAAGGCATGTCTTCCCATGAAAATATTTGTTATTAATGCCAACAACTGAAGCTACAGCACAGACATCACGAAGGAAAATCCAGTTCCACAAAGCTCTCTGGTAACTTAACTAGTACTCGTTAACTATATATGCACATTCATCAGCTCAACAGAAGGATGAGAGGAGGAGGTGTAGGGTTCACTCCTCCACCACTCAGGTATGCATTCACAGACTGTGTATTTATGGTTCCTACCATTCCTGAGTGACACCTGAAGTTGCTGTGACATTTAGTAATTTGTCATTTTGCAGAGACATGATTCTGAATCACACACGCCATAAAGCTGGGGCAAGGGCAAGTTGTCCAGCCTGGCCGAGACCCAGCCATGCTCTTAGTCATAGTGCTTAGTCTCAGTGCTATGAACACTGTAAATAAAGTGATAAAAACTGTATCTTTTTAAGAAATGAAACAAAATTAACTGCTGGTTGAGTCTAGTGTTGATGACAGAATGAAGGGAGTATGGGGATGTTTGTGAAAGCGACAGGCTAGCCACAAAATAGAAGTTTCAGATAAATTGAAGACTGAAATGTCAAATGCAATGATGACTCAGACACATTGTGCGAACAAAACTACCAAATGCTCCAAAAGGAAGTAAGTAGAAAGGATGTGTGAATTTGTTTCAATAAGTGCTCCAGACAGTACACAAATCAGTCATCAAATGAGATAAGTAGTTAGGGGTCTAGAGAGACCATTTAAAATGTTCAATTCTTCTTTAGCAATTTTATGGAAGGAATTATGTGCTAAAATGATTTTTTTTTTTCAAGTTGAGAATTGTGACTGGCTTCGGACATCGACCTCACAAATGTCAAGAATCTACTGTATCTCATTTTGACTGGTGATAAACAGTTTGTGTGTCCTTCATAATCTTTCCTTCCTACCATTTCTGTGCTCCTATCTGCCAGCAGTGGATAAAACAGAGGCTCAGAGTGAGGAGCAGGGACTCCTACCAGCTGGGTTCCTGCAGCATATTCAAAATACAGAGCCTGCCTGGGGCCGAGATGAAGGGAAGATACCAGTCCTCTGAGATACAAGCAGCACAACCTAGGAGGCGCACAGCACAAAGCAAAAGAGAGGGCGCTGCCTATAACCCAAAAATCTGCACCTGCAGATAAGGGAAGAAATACGGATTACTGAGAAAGGGTATTGACTGTAGTCTGACCATTCCTGGTCAAACCATTGTTCTCCAAATATTGTCTTTAAAAGAATGGCTAATAGTCCTCAAGACTGGTTAAACAGTTTTAATAATTTTACAGTTGCTTTTTCTTAAGAGCTGCATTTTATAGTTTCATAGTTAACAATTACATTTTTCAAAAATAAGGTATAGAGATGCTATGGTTATGAGTTGAGAGTGGTTGTAAAATGAGGGTAGACATTACCTTAAAAGCAGCATCTGAGAATCAGATTCAAATTCTGTCATTCAGATAACAGGCCTGAGATCAGTGCCTGGTGTCAAGGAACTAAACTTGCCAGTTTTTGCTTAAAAGGGCAGTGTATCTTTTGTAAACAGTGTGTCAGGAATACTAACCCTAAAATCATTACTATGAACCAAACAAAAATGACAACTATGCTGAAGAGGAAGACAGCAATGAGAAAAACCAACACCCACTGTAGAATCCAACACCTTGTTGCTATGATGCCTACTAAGTAACACCATCAACTCAAGATGATTTTTTGTTTACTTTACAGAAATCATCTTCAGTCACTAATTGTTAACTGGCCAACTTGGCGCAGAATGACATTCTCAAAACTCCTAAACGGCATTCTTCAGTAACATCATCTACAACGAGTCTCCCCACTGCTAATCACCTTGTGAATGCAGCATATAAAACTGCTTTGGGCCTCCCCACCCCACTCACCCAGCTCCCGTCATCCTTTCATAGGTGCAAACCAAATGCTTCATTGATTATCCTCAAGATTTGCTGTACGTACTCTTACAGTTCCTCTTTCCATCCCCTACCCTTCCCTCAGCTACTTCCTTCTTTTCCTCCTCTTCGTATCACTTTCCAAAGTTTGACAGTTACACACTCCATGACTTTTAACAAATCAATCTCTCATTTTTTGTACATTTTTGAGACACGGTCTTGCTCTGTTGTCCATGCTGGAGTGCAGTGGTACAATCAGGGATCACTGCAGCCTCAACCTCCTGGGCTCAAGCGGTCCTACCACCTTAGTCTGCCAAGGAGCCAGCACTACAGGTGCATACCAGCACACCCGGCTAATGTTTTAAATTTTTTGTAGAGATGGGGGTCTCACTATGTTGCCCAGGCTGGTCTTAAACTGCAGGCCTCAAGCGATTCTCCCACCTTGGCCTCCCAAAGTGCAAGGACTACAAGTGTGAGCCACCATGCCCAGCCTGATCTGTTAAAAGTCTCAATTTCCCCATGTGTAAAATGTAAAGAATAACAGAACCTTTCTTCAAAATTCATTGAGTAATGGTGAAGACAGATGAGACAGGCCAGGTAATAACACAGCATAGTACTTACCAGACACTAAACAGTCAATAAAATGTTAGCTTCTTATTATAATTATCTGGTTTAACAATTATTCAAATTCATGAAAGCCACTCAGTGACCTTAAAAAAAAATTACGCAGTGGCTTATTTATTCATAGAGACAGGATCTCACTCTGTTTTCCAGCCTGGAGTACAAGAGCACAAACATAGCTCACTACAGCCTCAACCTCCCGGGCTCAAACACTCCTCCCGCCTCAGCCTCTAGAGTAGCTGGGACTACAGACACACAACAGCAGACACTACTCTAGGTTTTTTTAAAAAATCATTTTATTTGAATAACATCTACGGTAGTAAGCCATCTGTGTTCAAACCTTTGTCACAAGATGTGAAGATCACTACCTAAAAAGTAGGTATGATCAGGTGTGGTGGTTCGCACCTGTACTTTCAGCACTTTGGGAGGTTGAGGCAGGAGGATCGCCTGAGGCCAGGAGTTCAAGACCAGCCTGGGCAACATAGTGAGACCCCATACCTACAAGAAAATGCAAAAATCAGCCGGGCATGGTGTTGCACATCTGTGGTCTCAGCTACTCCAGAGGCAGAGCAGGTGTGATCGCTCTGAGCCCAGGAGTTTCAGGCTGCAGTGAGCTATGATCACGTCACTGTACTCCAGCCTAGGCAACAGAGTGAAGCTTTGTCTCAAAAAAAAAAAAAAAAAATAGATACATTATTTTTATTTAATACTATTACTATAATAGTAGTATTTATTTTTATAGTAATAATTCCTCATATTTACATGGCACCAGAAAAGACTGCCAATTTCTTTATAAAGCAACACATCTGAATTAACAGTGAAGGCTTAGCCACATGAAGAAGGTACTGGACCTGAAGCTCAGGCCCTCTTTCCAGAGGATACCCTGCCTTTGGAGCCGCCTAATGAATGGTCACCATGCTGGTCTGACTGCACTTAAACAAGACTAAAGGCCAGGGCAACATTCTGCAAAGTCTGCTCCCCAAAACACAACTTTTAGAAGACTATTTATTCATGTCCCCTGAGAAACGGGTTTGTGGTAAAAGAGATGTCTAATACCCTAGGGTCTTTGGGAGATGTCCAGGATACATTGATGTGCAACCATCTGTGGAGTGCTGTCCCAGCCAAAGTTTCCCAGAGTCACTGAGTCTTGGCATGATTATCACATCACATCAAGTTCCATGGGATCCCTCATTTGGAAGGCACTGAGCTACAGAAAATAAATTCAGGAAATAACATGAAAGTAAGGTAGTGTTTTAGAGGATAGAGTTTATTCATCTTCAAGTTGGATTCAACTACAAGGATGCTACCTTCTAATCTAGCTCCCAGTCTGAACCTGTTTGTTGGTGTAGTGTCTAATACCACGGAAGGTCCTCAGGACTTGTAAGTACTTTGAGTCCAGACTTGAGAAAGTGATTCTGAGAAAGGTATGGCCCCTGCCTCCTAAGACCTCCCTATAGCTCTCAGATTTAGTTTGTGATGACCTTCTTTCACCTCCATGACACCAGAGAAATACAGTCATTAATGGAAGGACTCATGTATCCACAAATACAAGGTCACACGGGGTAATCGTACAAAACCCATAAGCCTAACAAACATGAAAGTGAAACAAACATGGTGGGGCACGTGAGTTTCTTCAATGCTTTGTCATTTTTAAAGGGTATCGTCAATGCCAGCCTATTTGACCCTCATAACTACTTTTTTAAGACTGATAAACATTATCATCCTCATTTCACAGATGAGAAAATTGAGGTCACCCAGGTAAGAAACAGATTTTATCTTCCAAGACGTTGCCAACACATTGTATTTTAGTCAACCTAGAAGACAATTTAATGTAACAGTGGAAAGCAAAGGCTTTGGAGCCCTAGTGCCTGGGTTGAAATCCTTTTTTTTTTTTTTTTTGAGACAGAATCTCGCTCTGTTGCCCAGGCTAGAATGCAGGGGCAAGATCTCAGCTCACTGCCAGCTCCGCCTCCCGGGTTCACGCCATTCTCCTGCCTCAGCTTCCCGAGTAGCTAGGACTACAGGCACCCGCCACCATGCCCGGCTAATTTTTCGCATTTTGTTTAGCAGAGACGGGGTTTCACCGTGTTTAGCCAGGATGGTCTCGATCTCCTGACCTCGTGATCCGTCCGCCTCGGCCTCCCAAAGTGCTGGGATTACAGGCATGAGCCACTGCACCCGGACGGGTTTAAAACTTAGCTTCACAATTTACTAGCTGTATAATCTTAGCCATGGTACCTAACCTTTCTTAAGCTTTAGCTCCTTCGTCTGTAAAATGGGTTAGGTATATCTATTCCATCGAGGTGTAAAAACTTAAAAAAAAAAAAAAATTATGCACACTGGAGTGCTTTGCACATAGTGAATGCTTGCTATATAACAGTTACAGTTATTCTAAAGAAAAGACAAGTGGCCAGGAGAGGTGGCTCACTTCTGTAATCCCAGTACTTTGGGAGGCCAAGGCAGGCAAATCAAAAATGGTGCGGAGTTCAAGACCAGCCTGGCCAACATGGTGAAACCCTCTCTCTACTGAAAATACAAAAATTAGCTGGGTGTGGCGGTGACTGAAAATACAAAAATTAGCTGGGCGTGGTGGTGCACGCCTGTAGTCCTGGCTACTGTAGATGCTGAAGCACGAGAATCGCCTGAACCCAGGAGGCGGAGCTTGCAGTGAGCCAAGATCGCACCACCCACTGCACTCCAGCCTGGGTGACAGAGTGGGACTCTGACTCAAAAAGAGAAGGGCAGGGGAGGGCAGGACAGGGGAGTAGAGGGGAGGGGAGGAGCTCTCCAGGGTACACATGACCTCCAAGCACCAGTTTATCAGATCTCTGAAGTCTCACAGGGCAGAGGAATGAAAACTGTACAAAGGCTAACACCTTCACATCGAAAAAGGCCTATTTAATTTCTCAGGAGTCCAGAGATGAGGATAGGGAAGGTGGGCAGCAGGGCAGTCAAAAACAATGATACGACTCAGATTTCACGGACGAGTAGATTTCAAAGTGAATTTGGGAGACTGATGTAAGGTCAATAGCTGTTAGTTTTGCCAAGTTCTTATAAAGAAAAAAAATTTAACTGCCAACAAAATAAAAAGGACATAATTTCTGAGAAACTACTCAAGACTAGGCCATTGGCAACCTTACTATGACGTTTTTGCTGAGGAGGCATAAAAACATCCTCACATACCAAATGTGGTTCCAGGACCTGCTTTCACGAGAGCTGGTACAGCGGCAAACAGAAAGTGCTGTGAGAGATTAAAGCAAGAGGCCAGTACAAAAAAGAGAGATGAAAGCTCTGGGTCATCATCCCCAAAGGGGCTACAGTGGGAGTGTTTCTCTATAGGAGCACTGGAGCATGTATGTGCAAGTAAGACGCCAGGACCAGGACATAAGTGGGCTGGGAGGACAGAATCTATACACTGATTATAATGCTTATGACATTGTATCTTGATCATCTACTTACAGGAGATTTTGAAGCAGAGAGACCCTGATTTACCCATTTTGCTATCTCTTATGAATATCCTTAGTAGGTATTGATAAAACTTATCAAATGAATCAATAAAAGAGAGGAGGAAAATACAATACACTACTGGAGGGGAATGGAAGGGGCTTGGGGACAGGAAAAATCAGAGAAAGACCTTCATCTGTCCATCTAGCTCATATTCTCCAGTGAAAATTCTAACTAGGCTGCTAAGTATTTGTTTAGGCAGAAGCATAACATCACCACTCCAAGAAACTCTCCTTATATAAGTGTCAGTGGAGAACACATCAAAAGAAGTTAAATTCAAACCTCTTAAACAGACTTATTCAATAAGGATAAGAGAAAAATCTAAACTCACACTTGAAGCATCTCTCAACAAACACACATTGCTACGAAGAAAAATATTCCTTTCAAATCAAGCATGACAGAGACCAGCTTTGATATTCTACTCACTCTGCCTGATAAGAACTCTGAATCACACACATATTGGAATTTAATGTCTGTTGTGGAGAGATGTGAAATCTGCCCTAAGGACCTAAGTTCATAGATTTTAGGCAGGAAAAACTCTAGATCATTATTACAATGTGAGAACTGAAATCTTAGCAGCATCAAGAACAAATCCTTGAGAAGCTGGGTCTTCCGTTCTCATCCATCCCTGCAGAGGAGACACGTGAGTGTGAACTAATCCATGCTGCCTTTGCTGCCTTTAGACATGAAATCAGTCATTACAGCGGTTCCATTTTATTGCTATTTTCTCAGAAACACTGTCCCTTTTTCTACTAGTCATATTTTAATGTGAACGATCCTATTCATAATGTCGCAATGGTCTCTCTGATTTGCTACCTTGTCTGCCATGGAGATCACATGCAAAGGCTAGTCACCAAAGGCAACCTTTACAAAATCTCAACTTCCTGCCTTTCTGTGTTACTGTAAGAAGGACGAATTAGTTGAGATTCTGTGGCCTAACCTACTTACTTCCTCTAAAGAAGGAACAGAAAATGAAAAATGCCTTTCAAGAAAGAAAAAAAAAAAAGGTACACAGAAAGTGAAATCACAAACTGACATTAACGGGCCTATGGCACATTTAATAGACTCTCATTAAATGCTTTTATATGAAATTCATGTTCAACGTACAGACTATATCTCAATTTGAGTCAGAAATATTTTTTAAAGTGCTATCATATCATCAACATACTATACTAGAAGGGTAATAATAGAAATTTTACACCCATTAGAGGGATTCAAGGGCCATAAAAAGAACAAAAACCTGACACAGATATTTCTATGCATATGCTAAATATGCATGAACTGAAATTTAAAAAGAAAAACTAAAAGTACTCTCTTGTTCTTTTTTATTTTACTTCATAATTTTTAACGCTAAAAGTAGTATCTTCTTTTTTCTTATTTTGCTTCATATTTTTATAGAACATAAAGCTAAAATTAAAAGATTTACACTTGATTTCTCTTTTGCATGTAATGAATTAGATTTGGCTAGATTTTGTTTTTCTTTCACAGAAGTCAAGTCTACAGGCTTATCTTGATAACCATTTGTAGCCAACCTGCTTATCAATAGACTGAACAGCTAAGCCTCAAGTCCACCCAATTAGACCACAAACCAATACAGTTAATTACTAAGATCATTTAATAACCAGATCAGATTGACCACCTAGGAATTTCAATTCACTATTCAGGGTTCAACAATGTAATGGATGGAGAAAAATAATCAACTGATTTTGGTGCCAGACCAATCATACCCAAAATGTTCTGGTAACTAAACTAGCTTAATTCCACAAAATTTATAAAATATAAAGATATGGTCCAGCCTTTAAAAGGTCTGGTACGTAGTATATGCTCAAAAAATGTATTAAATAGAACTTCAACAAAAGAGAAGCAGCCCATTCATTACCTTGTAATCAATGCCCACAATGGCATCCTTCTAAGTCAAAATGAAGATCTGCTTGATCCATCATAACTCATATAACAGAGAGATATAATTCCCATTGCAATACAAAACCAACCGATGAGTCAAAATAGACTCTTCACCTCATTTTGCAAACATGGGACATACTCTTTTGGTTACAGTGTATAACATCAGTAATTATAGCACTCTTGCTCAGGATCTTAGTCATATTCCCTGTTTTCATCTTTTACTTTGATTCTAGGACACATTTCTACCACACCACCCTTCCATTTTCTCCCCATCATTGTCTCTCTTATTTTAATTTTCTTCTTTGTTTTACAATCCTGGCTTTAGAGTAAATTTCATAACCTACTGAGCCTGCCTTGGTAGATTCAGGTCCCACTCTTTCATTGACTGACTGCTTTATATATATATATATTTTTCATAACTAGTCCTACTACCTTATTGGGTCTCTTCCTACAGAGAACAAATGAAATCTTTATATAAATAAGCCCAGTGTTTCCCAAACCTATTCTGAGTAATGTTTTATCAACAGTTTGTGATTATTTCAAGGCCATGGGCTAGACCAATGTGTTCTTTTCAGAATAATTCAATAATTGGTCTTTTCTCAACTCTTGGTTTTGAAAAGAAAAAAAAGAAGTAAAGCCAGTTTTTCTTCCCATCTATTTTTCTTATACCTGTTCATTATTGCTCATCTTAGTAAACCAATATAAAAGAGCACATACATTAATCTGGAAATGTGTTGTTTTTAAAATATTCTATGTGTTACTATTTTGAAAATCAAAAACCTAAAGATATATCAATCATATGCCAGTATCATTTTCCATGACTCCACCCCTTTCAAACTGCATGATATGAGCAAGTTACTAAGTAACTCTGAGCACCAGTTTGCTCTAAGAGACAAAAAATAATACCCAGTGCTGGAGGTCAGTGAAAGTATGAGAGGTAACAGTCAGTGCCTAGAACAGTACCTCGGCATACAGAAAACACTCGAAGTATTTTTGGATGAATAAATAAATATAAAGCATCTAGCTTAATGCTTGATCTTCAGAAGGCACTCGATATACAATTGCACTTAACATTGTATATCAACACTTCATAGTGTTTTGCAAAGAGCAACCCCGTCTGCTGGGTCCTATCACAGGAACACATTTCCCACCACATCCAGAGATGCCATCACAGTGTCTACAGCATTTATCTACCATTCACCCATACTTAACCATGGCTTTGTTTTGTTAATTGCCATCGTATGTGCATGGGTTATCTCCCCAACTAGATTAGGAACACACTGAGCCCAAGGATTGATGCTCGATGTCTTTGTAGCCCCAACACACACATTCATTCAACCCTGCTGTTAATTGTTGATTTTGTGAAGCAGTTCACAACACTAATTTACACAAAATAGAGGCTCAATAAATATCTGTTGCTGGAACACAAAACACTGATTTACAGTGTATATGGGAGAAAGAATAATAAGGCAAAAGACATTTTACCATTACATATAATATGCATGCCATTCTTATAATAACCATCCAACTAATTAATTCCAAGTCTACTCAGAAAGAAACTACAGCTTATGAAGAAAGTTCCCTCATCCAAGATCACCCAACTTAACTTTACTCAAGTTCCTCTCAAAGACCCTTGTTCATTCCTCCAAACTATCTTGTCTCCCAAATGGGAATTTTCTAAAGGTCTTCCCCAATTTTACTTCATAAATCAAGCTTAGTTATATACCAAGGATACCCTTTCCTGGTGCTTCTTTTCATCCACCCACTGCATAGCTGCCACAGTCAATACAAATCCGTTCATAATTTCCCACTATTGACTTACATCCACAACCATCAATGAAATAATTTAATACAGTAAAGAGATAATCTGAGAATATTCCTATTAGATAATTAAGCCCTTTACAAAATATATCTTCCATGGATCCACTGAACTTCAAGATGTCACGTATAAATGTGCACACATATGAACGTATAAATAGTTCTCTCTAAATACAGTATCTTTACCTATGTTATAAGCATCCCCAAATCCTTGTAAGGAACAAATCCCTCAATAGTAGCAAGTGGTAACAGTGGAAGACAGTGTAGATCTTCACCAGAAAGTCACCTTGCGAATACACTGGTCAAAGAAAGAATCACCTCGATCCATCTTGCTAGACTCTTGCTAGACACACAATTCAGGCATTCCTTGTCAGTGGGTGAAGGGCTTCTTACTCATTTCTGAAGACGAAGCACTAAAAGAGGAATGCATTATATTGTGCTATGTGTATTGGAAAATATGCCATCGTTCTGCATCAGTGAGCCCAGAAATCCATGTTTCCTGGCTCAACAGCTCCAAAGAGTGCTGAAGCCCTCATCCTTTCCTACTGGTACCATGTGAAACTGTTACACTATTATTAGAAGAGCTCATTATGTCTACTCCCAGAGTAAGGATCTCTAGAACTCCTCAAGAGCAAGGATCTAGTCTTTTAAGTGTTCAACACTGTAAGAGCTCAGAAAGAAACTGGTTAAGTAACTAGCAGAAACAATGCTGCAGGGATCACTCAAGTTACCCATCCTTGGGATGCCAACGGTATATCCCACACACCACATAAAGTAAGTTCTCTCATAAATTCCCCATCCTAACTGCACTACTATAAACAGCACTGGCTGAAATATGGAATTCTTAAAAATAAACTCCCAACCCAGTCGAAATTCTTTAAGAACCAACTCACAATTACTCAGGGACTAATTAAACAGGACATAGACTTCTTTTTTCCTCCCCTATTGGGTTTTTGGATTCTTAGAACATTGATTGGATAATCTCCAAAGAGTGGAGATGAAATAAAACTCAAACTTGTCAGGGTTTATTTTGTCAGGTTCAGTAGCATCAAATCGAAAATAACAATAGATAGTACTTGCAATTTTTTTTAGTCTAGATTTTACATAGTTGGCTATAATTAGATTGCAGCCAAAGAGGTCTAGAAAACAAGGAGGAAAAGCCCTACTTGGACCTTTCCTAAATTCAGTCATTTGGAGGACTCATGTTCTGGCCCCTATAGTTAGTTTAAATCATTACTACTCCAGTTACCTATTTTCTCATCCTCATCTCCCAGCAGACTCATGCAACTAAAATATTAATTACAGTACATTAATTCCCCTCACACCAACCCTTCTACTTTCATCACCCTACCATTTTCACAATTAGGCATCATTTTAAAGTATTTCTTTCATTTACTCCTTCTACTTATTCAATGACTAGTTTGGGATAAATACATTTCAGGTTTTATATTCTGCACCATGTTAGAGCATGGTCTCCTCCCTCAAAGAGCCAACAGTATACAAGGGAAACTACTTTTTTCTCAAGACAAGCTATACTCCTAGAAATATTCTGAGAAATCCATATAATACACACATCAGAAACCAATCTAAAAATTTTAGCCAAGAGTTAAATCAGTATATTCTGACTTAGACAATCTACCTCCAGCCCTTCATAAAGCTTGACAAAGGTAAAAGGATATGACCACTATACATCTGAATAACTCTTTATGGTTCCCAAAATCTGATTTTGTTTTCTTTTAACAAAAGATACAAGGCAAGTATTGCTCCCACTCTGCAGATGAGGAAATGGAGGTTAAAGGAGGTACAGTGACATATACAAGGTGACATATCTAGTTATTGAATTTAGTCTTCTGATTCCTATTCTAGCATTCTATCCACAGACCCAGTGACTTCCCAGACAAAGAAAAACAAGCAGTGTCTTCAAGTCAGCACATTTAAACATGAAACTCACCATCTTAGGAAACAGATTTTACTCTACTTGAACCCCACTTGTCTGCATGACCCTCCTATAGCTGTTCTTGCCCCATTGTCTCTGCTGCATTGTCTCTGCTGCATGGACCACATCTACTTATTTTGCTAATTACACAATTCAAAACGATCCACGAGCAGCAAAAGACAATAAACTCCTGTTAATCATTTTTATATCAATAATTACTCATTTTGACTTCTAGATTACATCTGGCCCAATGAAAGCTGTTAATTCTGCTCTAAAAAGGTAGGTTAATTTTGGTTTTCTTTTGTTTTTGCCAAACAAGATTTAGCGACCCCTTTATTACTCAAGACAGGACAGAAAAACAGGCAGAAAAGGAGAGGGGAAGATTAAAGGAAGAAAAAAACAAAAACGAAAAAGGTATAAACAGTAGAAAGCACTGGAGTAGCATAAATGTACTGAAATGTTCCACCCCCAGAGATGGCTGCCCCCTCTGCCTGAGAACGACCTTTGCCCTAAAAGGAGGTCCTGGAGTATTGGAAAGAAGCCAACACCCTCCAAAATTACCAAAGACGTATAGGTAGACAACAGCTGTATTCCCTTTGGAGATATGTTCAAACGTTGACAAGTCTAAGCTAACACACTGAAACTCACACTCATAACCGTGCAACGTGGTACTTGGCACAAGTCAGCCCATCTTGGATTTAAGCCATAGAAGTTATGTGACAAATACCCCCAAAGTACTCAATGTAAGTTTCATTCACAAAATGTTACCACTGGCCCCCCCAAGACATTTAGAGTTCTAGAATCTTCCATATCACTGTATAACAATGTAACACTTATATTAATTTACAACCCTTTTGTTCCAGTTTTTCTACTTTTTCAACTCCAAAGAATAAGACAGTTTACTTTCAGTAGAAAACAGGTGCTAAAATCCTAATTAAGAACCTAGTAAGTAAGCCAATACAAAGATTATCCAGGACAATCTCATAACTTCCTAATGTTTCATTCAAACTACAATCACACTTAGTGTCAATACATTCATGCATTCAAAGCAGTCCCACAAAATGATGTTTTTCTGCCAACCCTGTCTCATACTCCCCTTCCTGATCTCCAAATGCAGCTTTTTAACATTTGCAGGTATGTCAAGCTATTTGTTTCAACAAGCGGGTCTTACCTTTCGGCGGTGGTGAAACACAGAACTCTCTGGCGATCTTCACAATTGCTGTCCACTCTCAAGATTTCTCCTAAGGGTTCTATCATCGGTTTAAAGAGAGGGAAGGTAAAATCAAAACACTGTCATCAAAAAGAAACCTTCAAATCCACAATCCCCAATTAAGAAGTTTACATTCTGAATCAGTTAGGCATAATTTTACACCATGCCAGTCGGTAAATTAAAATAAAATAAGCTGGTTCTAGATGAGTTGAAATGGATTTTAATCATTCCTATCATTCCCATGTCCTAAATTCACCCAATAAAGTGTCTCCTATTGTATATTACAGGCAGGTGAAAGTTACAAGGATCATTTGAGTCAACTTTAATTTCCCTCACTGCTTTTATCTTTAAAATTAAAGATATTTTACAGAATACACACTGGAAAAAGAATAGATATTATATAAACAGTTTTAACCCATACATTTAAGGACTTTAAATCACCAATTATACAAGTATTCAGAAATAATTTCGTACTCAGTGAAACAAAATTAGTCTTAGAACCAAAAGGGACTACTTATTTGGACTATACATAACTATACAGCTAAGAAACTACATAAAATTGCCTTATATTTATCAGAGAGTAAAACGAACAGCTCATATAAAAGGCAAATCTCAACTAAAGGTCTTTTCCATTTCTTCAAAAGTTTTAAACACATTTCAACTTCGCAGTTTTAGTAACATTCAAAATGAAGTCATCAGCTGAGACTCGTAATTAAAAATTGATCAGAGGTACAGACACCGATAAATGCAAAAGCAAACAATTGTTTCCAAATCAGGGAGCGATCAATCTCAAATCCCAGAATAAAAGCAAAGTGTTTTTCCCAAATAACTCATGTCGGATGGAAGTTACAGGGTCTGAGTCCTCAGAATTCATTGCTCCGATTTACTAAACCTTCAATTTCTGATCAGCATCCTTTCACACAACATCTGGCTGCTCGCTCAGGTCCTCTAATTACTTCCACGTCTGAACGGACTACGTAGCTACAAGTAAAGGCCAAACTTTGCTCTCGGCCTTCCGAACTTAAAGACGCGTTTAACCACTAGAGGTCTCTCCTTGGCCAGTTTTGCACGTTCGCTATTTTGCTGCACTTGAAACTTTCCGGAGAAATGCTCTCTACTCGAGTCAGTGTTTTTCTAAAAACTTGCGCAAAAATCCACGCGACCGAGATAGCCAGCACAGAGCCTCTCGGACTCCCTAAACCAATAAAGACATCACAAACAACGCTCTAGGAAAACCAAAAGGAGAACTGGACGCACTCGCCCCGGCCGCGCCCCCCCACCCCAAAATCTTATTTCTCATCTCAGTTTCCCCTAACCTAACAATTAAAAATCTATTTTTGTTTCTATGCACTCTGAATGATCTCGAATGCATTTTTCTGGCGGTGGCCCCGAGGTGGAGAAGAAGCGGGCCAAGGGATGCGGGGCGTTGGGGGTGGGGGCGGTAAGGGGGAGGGCCGTGCTCACAGTGCCCAAGGAAGTTGCCTAAGGAAAGGCACTCCGTTTTTCGGGTCCCCTCAAAAAATCGGCGGGGAGGGGGAGGAAAAGGAAGCGGGGTGGTGGCAGCAGGGGGACTCAGAAGGGAAACCGAAGCAACGTTTACCTCCGTCTCCCGTGGAAGGGTGGGGTAGAGCCGCGGTCCCCGCGCCCCGGAGAGCAGCTAGTTACCCCCACCTCCCTCCGAGCGCAGGCGGACAGACCGACGCCCCCAGCCCTCCGCGGGGACCGGGAGGAACCCGCCCGCTTTTAAACTTTCTCTCACGGTCGCGCTGCGGGCCGTGCTTTGACCGGGACGGGGGGAGGGGGGAATCGCAGGGCCTTTTTTTTTTCTTGAAAGGTAATTAAAGTTTTACCACCAGTCCAAAAGTTGCGCCCTCCCCCCGCCCGTGCCACTGTGCCCTCCTCCCCCTCCAGGGCTCTCAAGTTTTCCTCCCCGCCCGCCGGCCCCCACACTCCACCAGCTCGCGGGGCGCGCGGCGGATGCCTCGGCTCCTGCGCTTCCCGATCCCCACCCCCGCCGGCCTCTACTTCCCCCCGCCCCGCCGCCGCGGCGCGAGGACGGCCCGCGGGGCCCAGGACGCGAGTGTGCAAAGCCCATTATTCCGGAACGGCACACGCACGCGGCGCGAGGCGGGCGGCGGCCCCGGCCCCGGCCCCGACCCCTCTTTTCCTCCCCAGGATAAGGCAGGCGTAAACAAGTTGCAGGAAAAGCAGCCCCGCGCCGCCCCCAC